>NC_142483.1:52025681-52328712 GCF_049115385.1 Moschus berezovskii | reverse complement strand
TACTTGAGTTTTTAAATTACATAGATAAGGATTCTCCAAAAAAAATGGCATAAGGAGAAAAAAATAGCTCTGATATTCTAATATTTTTGTTCATAAATTAAAATGTTTATACTCTCTTATAATGGATATTGCTTTCCCTTAGTTCAGCATTTTCAGGTATAGTTCTATAGTTTTGCTGGTTAATGCTATGAAATGGTATTCTAATAATTACAGCCAGAGGACTTCTCTGGCTTAAATATATTTCATGCTTTCTCTTTCATCCATGTCTTGTTAGTTTGGCAAAGGTGAAATCCAAAATATGATGCCTAGAATTAGTCATGTTTGTATGACCATAGGGAGCTTATGTTGATACAAGGTGATTGCTCACCAAAATATTACATAGAACTAACAAAAATATATTGTCTGGGTAAATATGATTTTGGCTGAGCATGGTCAGGCTTGTGACCTAAAGATACATGGGAGTCTAAACTACTGCACAATTGCACTCATCTCACACGCTAGTAAAGTCATGCTTAAAATTCTCCAAGCCAGGCTTCAGCAATATGTGAACTGTGAACTCCCAGATGTTCAAGCAGGTTTTAGAAAAGGCAGAGGCACCAGAGATCAAATTGCCAACATCCGCTGGATCATGGAGAAAGCAAGAGAGTTTCAGAAAAACATCTATTTCTGCTTCATTGACTACGCCAAAGCCTTTGTGTGGATCACAATAAACTGTGGAAAATTCTGAAAGAGATGGGAATACCAGACCACCTGACCTGCCTCTTGAGAAACCTGTATGCAGGTCAGGAAGCAACAGTCAGAACTGGACATGGAACAACAGACTGGTTCCAAATAGGAAAAGGAGTACGTCAGGGCTGTATACTGTCACCCTGCTTATTTAACTTGTATGCAGAGTACATCATGAGGAACGCTGGGCTGGAAGACGCACAAGCTGGAATCAAGATTGCTGGGAGAAATATCAATAACCTCAGATATGCAGATGACACCACCCTATGGCAGAAAGTGAAGAGGAACTAAAAAGCCTCTTGATGAAAGTGAAAGAGGAGAGTGAAAAGGTTGGCTTGAAGTTCAACATTCAGAAAACAAAGATCATGGCATTTGGTCCCATCACTTCATGGGAAATAGATGGAAAAACAGTGGAGACAGTGTCAGACTTATTTTTTTGGGCTTCAAAATCACTGCAGATGCTGATTGCAGCCATGAAATTAAAAGACGCTTGCTCCTTGAAAGGAAAGTTATGACCAACCTTGATAGTATATTAAAAAGCAGAGACATTACTTTGCCAACCAAGGTCCATCTAGTCAAGGCTATGGTTTTTCCCGTGGTCATGTATGGATGTGAGAGTTGGACTGTGAAGAAGGCTGATCGCCGAAGAATTGATGCTTTTGAACTGTGGTGCTGGAGAAGACCCTTGAGGGTCCCTTGGACTGCAAGGAGATTCAACCAGTCCATTCTAAAGGAGATCAATCCTGGGTGTTCACTGGAAGGACTGATGCTGAAGCTGAAACTGCAATACTTTGGCCACCTCATGCGACGAGTTGACTCACTGGAAAAGACTCTGATGCTGGGAAAGGTTGGGGGCAGGAGGAGAAGGGGATGACAGAGAATGAGATGGCTGGATGGCATCACCGACTCAATGGACATGAGTTTGAGTGAACTCTGGGAGTTGGTGTTGGACAGGGAGGCCTGGCGTGCTGTGATTCATGGGGTCGCAGAGAGTCGGACACGACTGAGCAACTGAACTGAACTGAACTGAATGGAAGCAGGTTAGGGTGGATCAAGAGGAGCCGGAAAACAAGAGACAGAGTAGCGAGAAAACCAAGTTGGGTGGTGGGAAAATAGGAACCGGATTCCAACCTAAGGGCCAGCAGTAGAGAACAGACAAAAGGGAGAAGGTTCGAGAGGTTTACCCTGGATGCGGGAAGAGGGTGATACTTAAACATAGGACCTTACGGCAGTAGGGATGGTTTCAGTTAAACACAGGATCTCCCTCTTGAGTAGCAAGGGGCGGTGATATCCCCTATTTTTACTTCTACTCTGTGGACTTTCTGAAGGTGAAGGAAAACACTCCCACATTCTCCTTCAGGGTGTTCACTGAACAGATAGGAGTATTTTCCATGTGCCAGGTTCACTAATCATCATCGTATCAGCAAGAGTTTAGCCATTCCCTCAGAACTTTCTCAGTTGCACAACCCAAGTCACCCAGGTCTGTATTGAGGAGGTATATGCATGCCACTAAGCTGTTGATGGAAGTAGGACTGTGAAGTGTGTCTCAAACATCACAAGGTTTACTTGGGTATCAAGTTCAAGCATTGTGTCTCAGTCAATATTGAGTCTGTTCATTAAGTACTGCCCATGATGAAAAGATGTTATTGCCATTCCTTGTCTCTGGGATGACTGCATATATGAGATAGCATGGACAAGTCCAGCTTCACAGCTGGTTCTGGTGTCGTCATTAGGGATATCTGTTTTGTTTTGGAAAGTGGCCTGTGCGGTCATCCTGCCTATTCCAGGCGCCACTCTACCTACCCTCGTCACGTAAACACATGCACCATTTTAATGGTGATCGTGTGATATCCAAGTATACTTCTTTTCTGTCTTCCCACCAGTGATGATTCCAACTTTGTTAACCTACTCTGTGTTCAGCTGAGTATTGGCGGAGTGGATATGTGAATCATTGATAAAAAGTCATTTTTTTTCTGTACTTTGATGAAGTGGGAAGGAACTATGAACAACTGTAAAGGAGGATTGCCTCGAAACACCATGAAGCTGACTGGGGAGAGCAGTAGTCCAAAGGTGCAAAGCACAGGTGACTACCATGAACATCCAGAAGAAGCGTTCGTTAGCTAAATACATTCTCGTTCAGGAAGTTAAAACTCTCTTGGATACTTCAGGTTATGCTGAGTAAAATTAGTGATCCATCTATCTACCTCTTTTCAAAAACAGCTAGTTATATCATCCAGTTCAGGTCAAATAGCTTGATAAGTAGAGTTTATCTTGGATGGAAATATTGAAAAAGGGGAAAATTATCCATTGCTTAAAGCTATATTAAGAAAGTTAAGCCCTCACTGCAAGTGGTGCTTCATCAGCATGACTGCATCTTTTTCTTAACATTTTTAGCTTCACAGACTCTTCTTTAATTGAAACCCAATATGTGTTTATTGCTGACACATGTTAAAAATTTTGCCTATACAGTACATAGATCTGTCTCTAAAGCCAATAGTCCTGCATTGTTTGTTTCCTAATTAGCCCAGATACTATATGAAAAATGCAAGAGACATCTGTTAGGTGGAGATGCCTCTCAGTTTTAATTGATTTTTTTTATTGCCTGGATAACCCAGAGATATTGGTGGTTTTGACGTGTCTCGGAGATTCCTTTAATGAGCACATTTTGTTGGTGTATTTAACACTAATTTAGAGGTATATTTAGAAGCACGTTCTCCATTCACCTCGCATAGAGCATGGTGGCAGGATTGAGTAGCAGCAATCATATGTTTGTGTCTGTCATGATCTAGAGTTTGAAATTATCATGGGTGTCAGGATATCAGAAGTGCGTAAGCTACCTGGTACAGAGAACTAGTTGCAAAATATATAACTGACTGTGAAGTCTTTTAAAAAACCATTAACTGCTCCACAGCAGAGCTTAAAGAGCAGACTTCAGATCACGTACAGAATCTTGTTAAAAGTAAGATACAGTTGTTTCTGTGTTTTAGCCACAACAGTTACTGGCCTATGCACTGTTTTTGTAGTTCTGTGCAATACCCTCCCTAGCATCTCCCCTGCGCACGCAAGTTTTACATACACTGGCCTTACATCCATAATGAACTTTGTGCCCCTGTGCTAGCATCACACGCTAACTGGTCATTTGCTTTCTCTTTGACCTACTGGGAAGTCTACCCTCAGAAATCAAGGCTTTCCTGAATTCATCTTTGTATTTCTAATGCCGGGTGTATTATCTGGCATATCAAAGGAGCTCACTCAATAATTTACAAATGAATAAAATCTTGGGCAAACGATGATAAGCTTGTATCCTCATCTATAAAATGAAGCTAATAGTATCTAATCCACATTGCTTTTGTGAAACAAATACTTCACACAAAATACTTAGCTCCATATCTAAAATACATTAAGAATATCAGAGAATTAAGAGCTGTCTTTTTAGCATGAATCTCCATAATTTTCTTTTTTGGTACTTGTATATGTCTATCCCTGGATTTAGCCATTGGCTTCCCTGGTGGCTTAGCAGTAAAGACTCTGCCTGCCAATGCAGGAGACCCAGGTTCAATCCCTGGGTCGGGAAGCCCTGGAGAAGGAAATGGCAACCCATTCCAGTATTCTTGCCTGGGAAATCCCATAGGTAGAGGGGCCTAGTGGGCTATAGTCCATGGGGTCCCAAAGAGTTGGACACGACTAAGTGACTGAACAACAAACAAACCAACAGCCTATGGCCTCAGAAAGGAGTAGGGTTATTTTAACAGGAAAGCAAAGAGGAAGGATTTTATTCTCTGTGACCAGTGTCAGTTGGAGGGAGATGCTGATATGTGTATTCAGAGTCAACTCTATTCCACTTGCAACACCCTTTGGTTTACAAACAACTTGTCAACTACTCATCACAACACACTCTGAATTCGGAATTATCATTTGCATTTGACAAAGCAGGATACCAGCTGAGAGATGAGCCCAAGTGCCAATGAGAGATTGATACTTGAAAGCCACTTCTCCCAGAATCATGTTCCTTAGGGTCCAGCCAGAAGAAATGGCTGTGTTCCAGGCAAGGAGAAGACCTGAGAGAGGCCATTGTGACTTCAAAGAAGAAATGTTTTTTTTAGTTTATGTTCTGTATAATCTTTAAATCAAACCTAAAGAGAATTAGATGGGACTTTGTTAAATTTAATCTAATTCCCTGACCTCATACATGTCAATGATGAACTGTTCAGTGTAAATTTCTTTTATCTTTTCTTTAAATTTCTCCTCTTTCCTTACCAAGAAAACTTGCAGATTTCTTAATTCAAAGCCAAATAATAACAATAGCTACCATTTACTGGGCACTTTTATCTAGTAGCGGCCATTTTTTCTGAATGCCAAGCCTGTAAGTTAACTGTCATCTTTACACATGAGTAAACTGAAGCCCAGAAACAGGAAGTAGTTTATCCAAGACCTCCGTTTAGTAGGGGGCAGCCTCTTCCCTGTGACTTGGAAGTTTCTTTGCATTACATCATGCTTCATCTATGTCAAAATCATTCCACGTAGTATAGTCAGAAATCTAGCCAAAGCAATTGAAAAGCAAGCAAAAGTGAGACTGGAATGTCTTGTATTAGAAAGTAAGGATGTGTTCACCAGTCGATGGAGGTGTCTCAGGAAGAACATGGGAGTTTGAGAAGGTCCTGCTCACCCCTCATTTCACCTCCTCCTCCTGCTGCTCCTTGTCATTATCACCACATACAATGCATCGCTTCTAGTCTCTACATACATTTGTTTTGCAGTCATTGTCTCTGCTATTTACTTTTATTTTTAACATGCTTTGTACCTCTGTGCTGGAATTCATTGTCTGGTTCTGACATTCATCTGCCTAATAACTACATATTCAAACTCTAAATCAGCACTAGAGCCTCTCTCCTCCTAAGGATCCTCCTCGACTGCTCCATGTAGAGTAAAGGGCTTCTCTTCAACCTTCACAGAGTGCATTCCAAGCATTTACCTTCCAGATATAATCAACCATTGTTGATTGACCCTCATCTTGGACTCAGAGCTCCTTAAGAGCTATGATGGTTAGTTCTGTGTGTCAACTTGGCAAGGCCATGGCACCCAGATGTTTGGTCAAATGTTATTCTAGATGTTCCTGTGAGCCAATTTGCAGATGAGATTAACATTAAATCACCAGACTTTGAGTAAAGCTGGGCTTCCTTGGGGCTCAGCTGGTAAAGAATCAGCCCATAATGCAAGAGACCTAGGTTCAATCCCTGGTTTGGAAAGATCCCCTGGAGAAGGAAAAGGCTACACATTCCAGTATTCTCGCCCAGAGAATTCCATGGACTGTATAGTCCATGGGGTTGCAAAGAGTCATCCACAACTGAATGACTTTCACTTTTGCTTTGAGTGAAGCAGATGATCTTCCATAATGTGGGTGGGTCTCATCTCATCAGTGGATGGCCTTAATAGAAAAAGACTGATTTTCCCTGATGAAAAAGAAATTCTACTAGCAGTCAGCCTTTGGACTTGAACTGCAAGCTGGTCTATAAACATTTTGTACTTGATAATCACCACATTGCATGAGCCCGTTTCTTAAAATAAAGCTCTCTGGATAGATAGAGAGAGAGAGAGATGGATAGGGATATCTCCGTTTTGTTCAGTTTTTCTGAATTTCCTGATTGTTAAAGAAAATCTCTATCTTATCATTTTTGTATTCTTAGATATGAGATAAAGCCTGACACATAGCAGGTTCTCAATAAATAATCAAAGAATGAAAGAAGGAGAGGTTTTCACAAGAAAGTAAAAAAAAAGTGAGAGTACTGGGTGATGTAGAAAAATCATTTATATAATATGTGATTTTATATTATGTATTGTATATGTGACCAACCATACATAGATATGATAATATATGTATTATATGATAATATATGTATTATAACAAGGGCAAGTAATTAGATTTGCAAAGGGTATATGAAAATAGTTTTAATATGAAACACCTTAAAAATTCTGTTCTACAATATGTTAATGTGTAATAGTTGTATCCAACTCTTTGCAACCCTGTGGACTATAACCCGCCAGGCTCCTCTGTCCATGGGATTCTCCAGGCAAGAATACTGGAGTGGATTGCCATTCCCTTCTCCAGGGTATCTTCCAAACCTGGGGATCAAACCCTGGTCTTCTGCATTGCAGGCTGATTCTTTACCCTCTGAGATATAGGGAAGCCCTAACATATAACCATATTCAGGCAAAAAAAAAAAAAAAAACATATTTTTTTGTCCACGTATGGAAAAGATGGATGCAGTCTCTAAATGACTATTCAAGGTACCTTGAAAAAGAAGGAATCACAGAAATCCTGAGAGGCTTAGATGTGTGGAATAATTAATTATTTCCCTATATGGAAATCAGGCTGCAATAGGCAATTGGAATCTTGGTCCAGCTAAACACCTGGAAAGCATTGTGAAATTGCCTATTGACCTGCCTGTGTACATTATGCTATATTGGCATAAAGGATATAAATCATTATTCCTGAAGGGGAGGAGGGAGGGAGGGAGACAGAGAGAGGGGATTTACTTCTATTTATAGGGTTCTAACTGGAAAAGACTCTGATGCTGGGAGGGATTGGGGGCAGGAGGAGAAGGGGACGACAGAGAATGAGATGGCTGGATGGCATCACCGACTTGATGGACATGAGTTTGAGTGAACTCCGGGAGTTGGTGATGGACAGGGAGGCCTGGCGTGCTGTGATTCATAGGGTCGCAAAGAGTTGGACACGACTGAGCAACTGAACTGAACTGAACTAATACTTAAAGATACTGCTTCGGGGCAAATGTTAAAGTTTCTTAACTAAGCCTTTAATTTCACTTAAAGTGAAGTCACTCAGTCATGTCCAACTCTTTGTGACCCCATGGACTGTAGCCTACCAGGCTTCTCTGTACATAGGATTTTCCAGGCAAGAGTACTGGAGTGGGTTGCCATTTCCTTCTCCAGGAGATCATCCCAATCCAGGGATTGAACCCAGGTCTCCTGAACTGTAGGCAGACGCTTTACTGTCTGAGCCACTGGGGAAGTCTCAATTTTGTGTCAATAGAATTAATTGACATCTCGTATTTATTATGACTAATGATTGAATTCAAGCTTGTCAACAGTGTATTGCCCAAGGAGCCAGCTAACTGAAGACTTCGAGCTCTTCATTTCTGCCTCTGTGATGGAAATCCTTGTCTGTTTCAGTTTTTTCAGCTACTATATAAAGAAATCCTTCTATTGATTCCTAATGTTGTGTTGGTCTACAGACAACCACACTTGCTCAGCAAAGCAATCCATGTTATTCACTTGGCTACTTTGGAAAACAAAAAGGGTATCTCCTTTGTTTTTGATCATGCTCCTTGTTAATGAAGCAAATACAGTTTTAAGAGATAAGGAATGAGGCTGTTACAGTGGCATCTTTTTAAAGCCACATTTCTACAGAGCTAGGTTTCTAACTGAAAGAAATGTGCCATGTAAAGAAATTTAGGTTTTCTGGTTGCTTTCCTTTAAAAAGCTATCTTTTATACTTTGAAAGAAAATGGAAAAAAAATATGCTCCATTTCTCCCTCCCTCACTCTCTTATACATACACACACAGACACACACACACACACCTTAACTCATTACACAAGGCTTTTTTATATTTAATAAGTTTTCCTGATTTTATTTACATCAGAATATACATTCTGTGTTCAATTCCAGTAAGAGTGAAGCAAGGTATGCATAGAACATAAGCTGGCAAATTTTCAGTGATCTTTTCATTAATGGAATCCAATCCCCACACGTGTTGTCTTAGAAATAAAGCTGGTGTGACAGCAAAAGAAAAAACAACTCATTTCTTTTCAGCCTAATCGACTTAGGGAAAGCAATAATCCTTTGCTAATTTCTTCCATCAGAGCAAGCATATGTTGTAAAGAATCACATCTAGAACAAAACTAAGCTACATCAAGTGCAAGAAATAATGCAGAGAATAGTTTGCTTTCTGAGTATGTTAGATTTTCAAGGTTCAAAAAGAAAGCCTTTTTGTAAGAAAGAGACATATGAACTCATTCTAAACAGAGGCCACAGATTCTTGACAGATTCCAATATGCCATTTCATATTATTTCAGTGTGATTCTGACTTCTTCCTTCATGGACTGTGTAGTTTCAATGTGGCAACTTGGGTTGCAAAAAAATTAAATTGTGGAAATTTTGTTTAAAGGGTTAGAAGTATCTCATATTGTGTCAGCTGGTTTCTCCTGTAGAGCAAACCTTCCCCAAACCTGGTGCATTTGTCTCAGTTTGTTCAGGCTGCTCTGTCAAAGCACACCCTCGACTGGGCAGCTTAAGCAAGAAACATTTGATTTTCATTGGTCTGGAAGCTAAGAAGTACAAGATTAAGGTGCCAGCAGACTGGTGTTTGGTGAGAACCTAGTTCCTGGTTCATAGATCGCCGCCTTCTTACTTCATCCTCACATAGGGGAAGGACCAAGGAGCTCTCTGGGGTCTCTTATATAAGGACACTACCCATTTATGAGGGCTGCACCTTGATAAACTAATCACCCCCCAAGACCCCATCTCCAAGTATTCTCATGTTGGAGATTAAGTGTAAATGTTTGAATTTCAGGGGAACACACAGCACTCAATCTCAGTTCTGTTCAGTTCAGTCGCTAAGTCGTGTCCAACTCTTTGCAACCCCGTGGACTGCAGCATGTTAGGCCTCCCTGTCCATCACCAACTCCTGGAGTTCACTCAAACTCACGTCCATTGAGTCAGTGATGCCATCCAGCCATCTCATCCTCTGTCGTCCCCTTCTCCTCTCACATTCAATCTTTCCCAGCATCAGGGTCTTTTACAGAGAGTCAGTTCCTCACGTCAGGTGGCCAGAGTATTGGAGTTTCAGCTTCAGCATCAGTCTTTCCAATGAATTTTCAGGACTGATCTCCTTTAGGATGGACTGGTTGGATCTCCTTGCTGTGCAAGGGACTCTCAAGAGTCTTCTCCAACACCACAGTTCAAAAGCATCAATTCTTCGGCAATTAGCTTTCTTTATAGTCCAACTCTCACATCCGTACATGACTACTGGAAAAACCAAAGCTTTGGTTAGATGGACCATTGTTGGCAAAGTAATGTCTCTGCTTCTGAATATGCTGTCTAGGTTGGTCCTAACTTTTCTTCCAAGGAGTAGGCATCTTTTAATTTCGTGGCTACAGTCACCATCTGCAGTGATTTTGTAGCCCCCCCAAAATAAAGTCTGTCACTGTTTCCCCATCTATTTCCCATGAAGTGATGGGATCAGATGCCATGATCTTAGTTTTCTGAATGTTGAGTTTTAAGTCAATTTTTATACTCAGTCTATAGTCACCTTTTTAAAATTATTTATTGATTTGGCTATTCTTTGTCTTAGTTGGAGCACCTGTGGTCTTCCATTGTCGTTGCAGCAGAATCTGCATGCTGATTCTCTCATGTGGGATTTAGTTGTGTCATCTGTGATCTAGTTCCCCAATCAGGGATCAAACCTGGGTCCTCTGCTTTGGGAGTGCAGTGTCTTAGCCACTGGACTACTAGGGAATCCTGATAGTGGTCTTAGAACAAGAAAGATTTATAGATATCAGAGGCCAGCCAATTATGATTCATGGGCCAAATCTGACCAGGAGACAGTTTTAATACAAATCAAGAGCTAGGAATGGTTTTCCCATTTTTTAAGCATTATATACAAACAGTGAAGTATATGAGACATGTGGCTCACAAAGAGTAAATGATTATCTGGCCCTTTTCAGAAAAACTGTGCCCACCTCTGATTTGGAGCATGCTTTTCTTGTCAGAAACTTGCACTGCTCTCAGCAGTGGGGTTTTTTTGGTCTCTGCTAGGCTCTGTCACACGTCTGTGGTGGTGCCTGGCAGCCACATGGCTCTGCTTCTGAGGGTTAGTGGCTGTTGACCGGGATGTTGGGAGTCACTTGGTCACATGCCTGTTATCGTCTCAAAAGTAACCTGGACCAGTTCTGGTGGTGGCTGGCAGATCTCCAAGGAGTAGAGAAGTACACTCAGCCTCTTGAGGCCTGCACTTGGAGCTGTCACAGTGGAACTTCCTTCACATTCTACAGGCCAAAGCATTACTGAGCCACACTCAAATCTTCTTGTCCACATACAGTTAAGTCAATCTACTGACACTGGACTGTGGTGAAGGAAAGTGCAGCATTTATCCCCGGGTACCAAGGAGTCCAGGCAGCTAGTGCTTAAAAGGCCCGAACTCCATGAAAGCTTTCAGGGAAAGGTTTTATAGATGGGATGAGGTCAGGGATGTGTGGAGTGTATGATGAGCTCTAGTGGATGTTTTCTGGTTCCAAGCAATCTGGGGCATGTAGATGCCTATGGGCAGCCTACAGTTCACTTCTTCCATCTGGTGGGGGTTCCATATCTGCAAAAGCGGCTCAAAGGAGACTCAGAATACTGCCTATTGCCCTTGAGGAGTAACTAGAGGTGCCTAACTTTGTTTAATGGCTAAACTAGTATTATTTCATCTTGCTTGATAATTTTCCTTGCTTTCTGCATTGTCTCTCTTCTCTAATTACATTTATTTGTATTACAGATAAGAGGCAGGTGGGCGACATGGGGTGGGGTGGTCTGTCCTGGAAGGACCCATAGGGTCCTGCCTGATTATAGAAGTAGATTAACAGACCAGAGAGAAGGAGGATTGTCATTCCTTTTTGGTTTTTGCTTTTAGGCCATGCTGCATCACATGCGGGATCTTACCACATGTGGGATCCCAGACCAGGGATTGAACTTGCACCCTCTTTATTGAAAGTGCAGTCTTAACCACTGAACCGCCAGGGAAGTCCCATATGTAGCTGTGTTTGCAGATGACCACACACAAAAACCAAGGGCCTCAAGAGCAGCAGACCTTTACCTGGAACTGTACTGAGAAAGAAGAGCGCACTCAGTGCGCTCAGCCCCGTGGCTCTCTGGCTTGCAGATTTACCCTTTCTTGCTTTCCCTGTCTCTGCACCTCTTGGTCCTTTATCTCTGCTGTGGTCTCCATGCCTGTCTTACTCTAGCCTTCTGCTGTCCATATCCTTGGCATCTCTTAACAGACTTAGTAAACCTACCTATCCCAGCCTGGAAGCCATGAGTTCATAAAGTGCCCCTGGGAAAAGTAGGGAGAGGTGTTCTTTCTCTGTTAAACACACTTGGCAAGTGAAATTGTTCTTCTTTCATTGCTCAGTTGCGTCTGACTCTTGCGACCTCATGGACTGTAGCTCCTCTGTCCATGGGATTTCGCAGGCAGGAATACTGGAGTGGGCTGCCATTTCCTTCTCCATGGAAAGTGAAATACAGGCTGGATTTCAGACAAACTCGCTGTATAGAGGAAAATCTGCAAACGTTTTCAGAAACCTGTGTCCGAGCCTGTTTCCAGATCTCTGTGTGCTCACTTAGAGAATCACCTGGGACTGACTCTGCAGAGAGCCTGATTGTGTCCTGTTTCAAATAGCTATTCCTAGTCCAGTGATTTGGAGCTCATGGGGTGACAGGTAACAAGTATTTGGTGTCCCAGAGGAAGAGGGTATCGGCATAAACTCTGAGAAGCAGGAGCGGTCAGATTTTTAAAAGAGAGTAAAGTATGAAAAAAGAATGGCTTGGACTCTTGAGCATAGTTTGTGCTGGAAATTGGAATAAAGCTCACTTTCATTTTATATTTACTGAGAGATTGTGAATGACATAATAACGCATTCCTATCTCTGCTGTATATGCTATGTGTTATCACATCAAAATAACATATGCCATACTTAGTCTAGAACAAGCCTGGTTAAAGAAAAAGGTTTTGCTTCCATAACTTTCGCACCAGTACACCTGAATATTGATGTACATTTTAAAATAGCATCTTCTCAATCCATGTGTCATTATACCAATATCTGAAGGAATTTAACACCTGAGAAATTTAATGAAATAACACAGAGATGAGATAAATGGTACTAGGCACATGACTTTGCAATGAAAACAATGTAAAATTTCCTCGACAGTTTACTCAAGCATAATTGCATGTAATTAAAATGTCTGTAAGATGCGCTATGAATTTTCAACTAATGGAAACATTTCATTAGTCCTAAGTAAGCAAACTGGCTAGCTAACTAGTATAAATTTTCCTGATTTGCCCAGGCTCCACTGGTGCTCTTCTGAGCAATCCATGCTCTGTTCATCCTCTTCCCGTTGGTGCTGAGAAGTCAGGATCTGCTCTTATGCTGTCCTGTTCCCATGTTCACTTACAGCTATCGTCAGCTTCTAAATGCCTTGTTCAGCCACAATATGTAACTTTAAATTACAAGGATTTCTTTAGGGAATCTTGTTTCTGTAAGATACTGGAGTGGCTTCTCATTCTGTCATTGCACGAGGGGAGAGGAAGAATCTGCTTGTGATGAACTCTTCAGCCAAAACATCAAGAGCTACTCAGCATCAGCCTCTGTAGTTTTGCACCGTTACATCTTTGGTAGCAGAAACTCAGAGATCGTACTCTCAGAGAATTCCATGTCCCTTGTTGCAAAAGCTGGATCCATTTTCATTCTTCTGTGTCCTTGATAAGTTTTTCAGGTTACTTTAAGGATACACTGAGAAGTGTGATTTTTGGCCAACAGAGTTGACTTTGGATCCAAGTTCCATGACTTGTAGAGCTGAGTAAAATTTAAATAAAACAGTTATGTGTTCTAAATCTCCATTTCCTCACCTGCAAAATGGAAGTCAAATATGTATTTCATAAGGCTGTTGGGACAATCAGAAAGGAATTTATGTTAATCACCCTATGTCTGGAACAATTTTACTTGGAAGTATTTCACTTCATATTTTAAAGTCTATGTGGGGGAAACTCTTGTACTTTCTCCCCTTAATATTTTCATAGAGGTGAACCAGAGACCGTGCTGCTAGCAGACTTAATGAGTGAACATCTTAATTCTTCCACCTCTTGTTCAGTGCTTCATCTTTATAATTCAGCCACATGGAGAAGAAACCAAACACATCTGACTCAACCATTTATTTGTTTTCTCAGATTGCAAAGCATCCAAAGGTAGGTAGTCTAGGGGTAGTGCTGTGGCTTCCAGAATATTCCTTTTGCCGTTCTGCTCTGCCGTCCTTGGCCCTTGGACGCAGAATGGCTGCAGAGCTTCCGGGCATTGTGTCTGCCTTCCAGGGTGGAAGAAAGGATGCCAACCAAACCTGTCAATATATATCTGCAAAATAGCCTCCTTACCTGTCCAGGCCAGTTACCTTCTGCTCAACTCACATGGTGATACCTATAAAATTTTTTGTTTGTTGTCTTTTTGAAGGTGAGCATATATTCTTACCAAATACCATTGGCATTCTTGTTAGCAGGACAGAAATGGAAAGTAGTTATTCATAGATAACTAGCAGTTTTTTGACATACATGCCTACAGACACTTCAAAGCCAGTTTCTCCAGAAAAATGTATATACTTCTTATCTTCTGAGGAAACTGAATTTGTGATATTTTCCAACTAGAATAATTCAGACCTTGGGAAATACAGTGATGAATCAAGTCCTGCCCATGCGCTGAGTTGTGAGAGAAAGCTAGGGATTGTCATCTCTGTGAAGGGATGGAGTTCCCTTAAACATGGTAGGACCATTCGCACACTGTAGGTATAAAATTAGGCAGTATGGCAGGGTATCAAGGCTAAGAACTAAAAGAAATCTACAAAGAAAACCATGTGGGATGGTCTTACATTTTAGAGCATGTTTACCCTCTTGAACTGTGAGGAGAGTCAGAGTAGTTTTTCTACTGAAAGTGTCATTAAAGTATTAAGTAGTTGCAGTCTGATACAATGTGGTATGGAATAAAGTTTTGAGATAGTTAAAAAACACTCTGGTCCATTACAGGTTTTATTCCCTGCCTGACACTTGGGATGGATTATCAGTAGTCTCTTAAAGGAGCTGTTCATAGTAACTTTAAGAAGTTCCTAGCGGAGAAGGCAATGGCAAGCCACTCCTGTACTCTTGCCTAGAAAATCCCATGGGTGGAGGAGCCTGGTAGGCTGCAGTCCATGGGGTCGCTAAGGGTCGGACACGACTGAGCGACTTCACTTTTCACTTTCACACATTGGAGAAGGAAATGGCAACCCACTCCAGTGTTCTTGCCTGGAGAATCCCAGGGACGGGGGAGCCTGGTGGGCTTCTGTCTATGGGGTCACACAGAGTTGGACACGACTGAAGTGACTTAGCAGCAGTGGTGCAGTATGGGTGATTCAGAAGACAAAATGATTGTGGGGAGCTTACAGGGGTAGGCTGCTGCTAGGTCAGTGGTTCAGGAATTGTGACAAGCTCCATCTCTCCTGAGACATACTAGAGGAAGGTGTTTCTTAATAAGATGGAAGCCAGTGTTGGGGTACAGCAGTGTAAGGAGCATGGTCTTAGAAAGAGTCAAGAACTGGGCATCAGATCCTGCACGGCCATCAAAAAACAGGTATCCCTGTTTTTCCTGGTCGCAGGTTCTACTTCTGCTTAATCAATGCATGAAACCAGATCAGCCCCAAATTCCTTACCTGAAGGGTTACCCACCCCTGCCCCCGCACCTCGGGATTCTAATGTTTGATGTATTGGTTGGCCAAAAGTACGTTCAGATTTTTCCATAACGTTTGTGATGACTTTTAAAAGGGTCCAGAGTGCTGTAGACCATTTGTTCCAGTTTGCTTCTCAGACTGGGTTGGAACTGGCTCACCTGGCAGCAGGAGAAAGCTCTGTGTCTTTCTGTGTATGTCCTTTGGATGATAGTACCAAAAATGTCATCATCAGGACTCCCTCTACTTCCTGATGGAGATACCATTTCACTCATTCTGTTGATACAACTATTTGTCAGGATATGTTCTAGACCAGGGGTCCCCACTCCCTGGGCCAAGGACCAGTACTACCGGCCCATGGCTGAACAACAGGAGGTGAGCAGCAGGTGAAACCGAAACCATACACCTACCCCACCCGCCCAGCCTCAGTCTATGGAAAAATTGTCTTCCATGAAACTGCGCCCTGGAAACAAATTTTTCGGAATGCTGCTCTAGACAAAACGGTGTAGAAAGACTACCAGAGAAAAGCTGGCTGGGAAATCGTTAGCTGTAGTACAAATTCTAGAAAAATTGCTACTAACACCTTCTTAAAGTGCAGATGAAGGGAAGGTATGTTTATCTGGCCACTTAAGACTTCATTAGGAAGGTGGCCTTGGAACTGAGCTCCAGAATATGTGTAGAAGTTTAGTGGGTCCATAAGGTGGATGCTGTGTTCCAGGTTGAGAAAAAAAATGATAGAAAAACATGGAGTTAGGAATTAAAAGATTACAACAGGACAGTGCAGGGACAGCTTCATGGTGTTAACTGGGAAAAGACTTAGAGGGAATGGTTTAGTGTTTCCCTCCCTTCCTTCCTGCCTTCCGTCCTCATTTTGTCCTTCCCTCCCTGCCTTCCTCCTTCCTTCCTTTGGTTTTCTTTTTAAGCAGTAGGTAAGCTGACTCAAGGAAGGAGAAGGAATTTATCAAAGGTCACATTGTTCATTGCCAGCAGCTAGAAATCGTGCTGATTCTTCTGACTTCCAGCTGCCGCTAAAAATGAGATGGAGTCAGAGCAGGAAGCACCTCGAATTCTACAGCAAACAATTAGACTTAGTCCTGGGAGCAGTCAGAAGCCAAAGGAATAGCACAGCCTGGCTTGCAGTTTAAAAAGATAATTCTAGAACTAGTTGAGCTTCCCTGGTTGCTCAGATGGTAAAGCGTCTGCCTCCAATGTGGGAGAACCTTGTTTGATCCCTGGGTTGGGAAGATCTCCTGGAGAAGGAAATGGCCACCCACTCCAGTATCCTTGTCTGGAGAATCCCACGGACAGAGGAGCCTGGTGGGCTACAGTCCATGGGGTCGCAAAGAGTCGGACACGACTGAGCGGCTTCACTTCACTTCAGAACTAGTAGGAAGAATATGAGGGTGTTGAGAAGGTTAGTAAGAAAAATGGTGGTAATTTTCCAGGCAAGATCTAAGGAATATCACTGAGAAGGGATGGGAGTTTGATGCCAGTACAGTGAAGAGAGTTGTCTAAGTGCTGTTATATTTCACATATGGAATCTGAAAACCTTTACTACAATAATCCATTCTCTGTAGGTCCAGTCATCTATGAAATTCTACAGTCTAATAGTAGTGACTGTTTATAAAGCCCTGACAGTATAGGAAACTGAATGTGTTTCCTTTTCAGTGTTCATTTATGGAAGAGAACGTTAGCACACTGAGAGGGTGGACTTGTCAAATACCATCTTTCTTTCTTCTGTGGTAGAATGCTGGCTGAACCCAGGACTATTGACATTGAAACATTCCTGAAACGCGTTATCAAACATCCCTCCCCAGCCTGTGTGCTAGACGATTTAATATTCCCAGCTTCTCTCCCTGCTGTCAGACCTATCAACCTTCCTGATTCTACTGTCATCCCTATCGACCCAAATCATTTTCCATTTCTCCTAAGTGTCATTTCAGAAAACAAATGTATGTATTAAGACAAAAAAAGAAACAACTGGATCGTATAACTAGAGTACTAGTGACTGTGCTAATTGCTCAGCTAAGTCCTGCACCATTTTATTGCCCATCTAGCATGTTACCACAAGTCACTTCCCCAAACATGTTTTCTCTCCTTCAATAGCGGGCCGCATACTTCTAAGCTTCTGTTTTCTAATTTGGATGAATGAGTGAACTTGGCCAAGGGGATGCACTGTCAGAGCTGATTTATGTTGTTGTCAATCCAAACTGCTTAGCTCTGCAGCTGACAGTATTCTTACATGCCCATTGTTCAGAGTTCAGAAAAACACTGTTCTATTGTGCAGACAGAGTCAGGATCCAGATTTCCTGGGCTGCAGTGGTTCTTTTCCCTGTGCATCCAGCTTTCCTACAATAATGAGTGACTCCGCTGTAGAGGTTTTTGGAAGCCTCACAGAAAAGGACAGAGCAGTTTTTACAAATGTGCATCAATAAGCTAGAGGAAGACTATCTGAAGGTTTAAATATCCACCAACCATTTTTCTTTTCATAGAACAAACTCAAGCACTAATGAGAGACATAGGTTTATTTTTTCCATTTTAGCATAAACCATGAAAACCATAGATCTCCTCTCTCAGACAAAACAGAAAGAGCAGCAAGTTGGGAATGTATATAACATGTGCTCCGTGATTATCTGTCTGAAGCCTTGAGTGATATATTCAAAGGTGAAGACTTTTCCTGTATATATGTTTCCTGCATCAGTCAGAATGCAGGCAGGAAACAAAAACTGTGCTCAAATTAGAACAATTTGAGAAATATTTACTTATAAATGAATTGCCAAAGAATTTTTTTCTTAAAAAAAAAAAAGGAAAGTGCACTGATCTTGGGAAAATTTGATGCTCCTAACACCCCAAGCCTTGAGTGAATGGAGTGGTTATTGGATTCTAGAACTAGAGGACTATGCGGAGGAGACTGTGTTCAGAAACGGAGTGACTTGTCCTAGGACACAGCTACCGTAGCTGTGTTTTACGGAAGGAGCCAGAAGAATACCTAACTTCATAGTTTCCTTTCTTCTTCACGTTTACTGGGGCCTCGCCAGCTGGCTAAATGCAACCAGGATCCAGAGAATGCAGAATCCCAATGCTGCAGCTATAAATTGTTATACCTTTACCTCTGAGACAGATGCAGAAGGGAATATGGAAAGAGTCCATCTGAAGAAGCAAACGAAAGAGATGTAATATATTATCTGTTAATATTTCCATTCCTTGTTTCCCCCAGAGATCATCTTCCTGGCGTTTTTGCCCCGGGCTCCACATTCTTGGTCCTGGGTCTATGAGCACTCCGTGGGCCTGGGGAAGCGGTTGTCAGATGCTGTCTCTAATGTATGCTGCTGTATAGAAAGACGTCATGGTGTCTTTTTAAAATCATATAGGTCTTGCTTAGATATATCAAGTTTTTCCTCTTACAGCCAGCTCTAATCTTGAAAAGTGTAAAAGAGGCAGGAGACTTCCCTGGTGGTCCAGTGATTAAGAATCCACTTGCCAATGCAGGGGACATAGGTTCAATCCCTGGTCAGGGAAGATTTCACATGCCACAGGGCAACTAAGCCCATGCACCCTAGAACCCGTGCTCTGCAACAATAGAAATATCACAGTGAGAAGCCCATGCTCAGCTCAACTAGAGAAAGCCAGTATGCAGCCATAAATAAATTTTTTTTTTTTAGAAAGAAGCAGCAAGAGTCGGAACAGTAGCAACTAGGTTGTATAGAGTTAGAATAACAGCTGCTGGATTGAATGGTTGATCTTTAGCCTCAGCGTTATTCAGAGATTTCATATTACATTGGAGCTAAACTCCCCACTTAGTGGTTTGTGATGAATTTACCAACAGTTCTGCAGCACATACCTTTAAGTCTAAGAGCTGTTCTAGAAGCACTCTGTCCTTCCTCTACTAAAGAAAGGAAGGACTCTTTTCTCCAAGTGAATTCAACTTTTCTTAAGATCATCTTTTTGCTGCTATGTCTGTGTTCAGTTGCTTTAGTTGTGTCCAACTCCTCGCAGTCCCATGGACTGTAGCCCTCCAAGCTCCTCTGTCCATGGAATCCTCCAGGTAAGAATACTGGAGTGGGTTGCTATTCCCTTCTCTATGGGATCTTCCCATACTAACCCTCTAATCAGTTCAGTTCAGTTCAGTTCAGTCGCTCAGTCATGTCCGACTCTCCACGACCCCATGAATCACAGCACGCCAGGCCTCCCTGTCCATCACTAAATCCTGGAGTTCACTCAAACTCATGTCCACAGAGTCGGTGATGCCATCCAGTCATCTCATTCTCGGTCGTCCCCTTCTCCTCCCGCCCCCAACCTTTCCCAGCATCAGAGTCTTTTCCAGTGAGTCAACTCGTCGCATGAGGTGGCCAAAGTATTGCAGCTTCAGCTTCAGCATCAGTCTTTCCAGTGAACACCCAGGATTGATAAAATTCCATCTTCTCACGGATGATTGCTAGCACTGCATATACAGCTTATCATGCGTTTTGCAGATCTTCTCTTTGGTTGATGACTGTATAGACTCCTTAGACCCAAAGGGGGGTTCTGACTTCCTTGCTGGTTTTGGTAACAGCTTAAATCACTTTTGCTTTTATAATCACAATGCCTGTACTTCTAAAGTACAATCCTGTGTTTCCCCACTGTGTACGGAAAAGTGAGGCTCAAATTCAAGATGAACATTTTGTTAGCCTTAATTTAAGCATGTTGAAAAACATCAAATATAAGTATCCATCAGGACCTGCAGGATCTACTGGAAGAATTATCTTTTTCTTTCCATTTTCTCATTTAAATCAAACTGTAGAAATTCATGGACTTTTCCCTCTTGCAGTTGGCCTTCAAAAGTTTTTTAGAAAATGCCTTTCAGAAAAAAACATTCACTGAAGTCGTCTTTTGTACTCTTTTCTTCCCACATTTGTGCAAACGAACAAGAAACAATCAGAGCAATGAATTAATTGCTCTAATAGCATCTCTCAATCACATTCAAGAACAAGAGTCTTTTTCCGTCTTAGACTGAGGAACAGCCAATCAAAATATAGAGATAATCATTCTGGAAACTTCTTGCTCTTCCTTTTAATATAATTATTTTAAATATCTGGGGAGACAAACCAAGACATGATCAGAGGAGGAATTAATTACTCTATTAACTCCGCTCTTACTCAGCTTCATTTATTCACAGTTCTGGAAGGGGCCCTCCCGAGGTCATCATTTCATGTATCTGCCACCTGTCAAGGATGCTTCTGAACCATCCAGACAGATGGATAGCCTCCTAATGGCTTTGTTCCACCATTTAAATTTCCTTTTTTTTTTTCCTTTCTCTCTCTCTCTTTCATTATTCCTTGTTCTGTGCATTGGGAGCCATTATAATCCAGAGGAATAAAAATATATATAGTTTTTCAATTTTATTCTTCTCCAGTTCTTCTGAGTTCTTAAAGATATAATACATTATGTCAAAAGTCTATTAAATCTAGAACTTATTTTTGGGAAAGTCACATACCTTTAAAATTCTGTTTCCATTTTGAAGATGTGAGCTGAAATACTGCAGGCTATATAATGATAGCACTCAGGAAACACTCCAGGGAGTAGAAAAAGGATAAAGAGACATGTTGGGAATATCACATCATTCCTGCTGCTGGCTGTAAATTACATTTTGAACAACGACATTTATTGTTGAGATTCTCTTTAGTTCTCTGCATGTTTATCACCTTTTAAACATTCCCTTTAAACATTTTAAGGGGAATGAAAATAAATCATTGTTCAAAATAAAAGTGACAGGTTTCTTTTTTAATCCATTGCAGTAATAATGGTCTTTTCAAGAAAATTGTGGACTAAGCAAAAGTGTCTGCTTTTGGAAATATTTTAGGAAAAAATCCTCTAAACCTTGTCACGTAAAATGAATGACCATTACAATTACTCCCATATACATTTTCTCATACTTTCTCCTTCTCAATATTCAGAAGCCCAGAGTTTGAATTAAAAACTGAATAGATGTAAGTTGCAACCTTGAGTCAACCTCTAGTACCATAATAATTCTGATGTTTGAGGAGTGTTGAGGCAGAGACCAAGTAATGATTCTCTCTCCAGGAACACTGTATAATCAGGATCTTCCATGGAACTAAATTCAAGGACTATATATTTCATATGTCAATCTAGATTCATGTTCAAAGATACATAATAATCTTAGGTGTTGCCCTCCACATGCCTCTTGCCTTTGTTTGTGACTCTTCTGAAGGGTTAATTACCAATATTACGGTATCTTCAGGGCTTCCCTAGTGGCTCAGGTGGTAAAGAATCTGCTTGCAATGAGGGAAATCTGGGTTCAATTCCCGGGTCATGAAGATGCCCTGGAGGAGGGAATGTATTCTCCAGTATTCTTTCCTGGAGAATCCCATGAGTAGAGGAGCCTGGTGGGCTACAGTCCATGGGGTCACAGAGTCAGACATGACTGAGTGACTAACACAAGCTGGTGTTGCCCTCCACCTACCTTTTTGCCTTTGTGAGTGACTCTTCTGAAGGGTTAATTACCAACATAACAGTATCTTCAGCACCAACTTTTATTATGTTCACTTCTCTATCTGAGAAATCACAAAGGGAAACAGACTGGAGTAGTGTTCTGTCTATTGATTTAAGTTGATTTGATAGCAAACCTGCTCCAGAAGTAATGAAAATAGCCCCATCAGCTTTTGCTATGAACACGCACCTCAAAACATAGTGGCTTGAAACAACAATTGTCTTCAGCTCAATTATGTGAGCTGTCCTTTTAAGAAGGGGGAGAGGACCAACAGATACACACACAGAGGAGTGTCAAGTTGGTGGGGAGCCAGCAGTGATGCAGCTATATGCCAGCCTAAGTCAGAGATTCCTGGGAGACCCCAGAAGTTCAGAGGGAAGCATGGAGTAGATTTTTCTTTATAACTCTGAGAAGGAACCAACCCCAATGACACTGTGATCCCAGACTTCTAGCCTCCAAAAGTGTGAGTGGATAAATGTCTCTTGTTGCAGGCTACCCATTTGTGGTACTTTGTTATGGAGGCCCCAGGAAACTAAAACAAGGTGGTTTCAGGATTCTAAAGAAGAGAAAAAAGTGAGTGAGCCCCGTGTTCAAGCAATTTTCAAGTCTTTGTCTGAATCACATTTGCTCTTGTCCCATAGGCAAAAAGAAAGTCACGTATGGTCAACCAAAGTCAAAGAATAAAAGCTAGTCTCCACTCATTGATGGGAGGAGCTGTGAGTTGCCTTGGGAAGAGGCCTGGCACCTATGAGCAGAACATGTGGCTGGTTTTATCATTTCAGCTCTGCACACTTGAGATGCAGCTCCTACCCTGCAATGCGTGGGTAGCACAATCTAGCATATGGATCAAGTCTGCCCCAAGGTGCATGTTCTTTTGAAAATGCTAGGAAGGACACGGTTAGATGAACTAATTAAAAGATCACTTGGATTGACTGTCCATTTTTTTGCTTTTTTATTAAAGTAGAGTGATTTACAATGTTGTATTACTTTCAGCTATATTCTTATAGATTATATTCAATTTAAAGGTATTATAAAATATTGGCTATATTGTCCATGTTATACATTATATCCTTCCATCTTGTTTGAAGTGTACCTCTTCATTCCCTTCCCCACCCATCTCCCTACTGGCAGTTACCAGTTTGTCCTGTGTATCTATGAACCTGTTTCTGTTTTGTAATATTCATTCCTTTGTTTTAATTTTTAGATCCCTCATGTAAGTAAAAACATACATTATTTGTCTTTCTCTGTCTTCGTTAAGCATACTAGCTTCCAGATTCACCCATGTGGTTGCAGATGGTAAAATTTCATCCTGTGTTATGACTGAGTAATATTCCATGCCATGTCTTCTTTATCCATTCACTGTTAGTGGGCACAGGTTGGTTCCATATCTTGGCTATTGTACATAGGGCTGCTATACATATTGGGGTGCTCGTCTCCTTTCAGATTATTATTTCCGTTTTGTTTGGATATATACCCAGGAGCGGAATTGCTGAATCATGGCACTGTTCTATTTTTAAATTTTTGAGAAACCTCCTGTTTTCCATAATGGCTGCACCAACCTGCTTTCCCACCAGCAGTGCACTAGGATTCCCTTTCCTCCACATGCTCAACATTTTTCATTTGTTGTCTTTTTGATGATACCCATTCGGACAAGTGTGAAATGATATCTCACTGTGGTTTTGATTTGCATTTCCCTGATTATCAGTCATCTAGTCAGTTGGATTCACAGACCAGAAATACAGTCTTTTGGTAATGAACTGCAATTTAGGTTCCAGCTGAACATATTGAGTGAATGATTACAACCAAACTCTCATAGTTACCTTATGAACATCTTTTAGAAGATGGATTAGACCAGGAAGTTTCCTAAGGTCTTATTCCTCTTTCTTTGATTTTTTTGTCTTCTTCTTACATAACTATATCAGTTTCATGAAAAGACCTAAGGAGCAGAACATCTTTTTCCAATTTCTTCCAATTTCTTCTGGCACAGTGGGACATTACGAATGTATTCCATACAGTTTCTTATATATGCTTGCTCAGATGATGTATTCCTTACTAAGTTTAAATTTCAGAGGACTTTGTTCTTTGGAAAATGCTCTAAAGGAAGTTATTAAATCAACAGATAAATTTGTTATAGTGTGTGATAGTTTAGAAAAAAGTACTTTGTCAATATACATTTATGAATTTATCAACTCTACCAGTGGTGTGCAAGAAAATACTTCCATTCTTGGGGAATACTCATTGAAGTATTAGGCATAAAGGGGCTGTGATGTATACAGTTTATTTTCACAAGTCTCAGGAAAAAAATAATAGAGAAACATACACACATAGGGGATGTGGTAAAATACTAAGGATAGGTAAACAGAAGTAAAACACAGACAGGTGTTCTTTTTACTATTTTTACTCTTTATTTTTGGAAAAAATTAGAAGTTTTTAAATGACGTCAAATGTGAAATTTAAGATTAAAAATATTATTTTTTTCACAAATCAAATGGCAACCAAGTTTCATCGACTCTTAATTTCTTGTTTCATCTCTGATGTTGTACAGTTGTCAATTATGACTTTTGTTTGTTTGTTTCTATTTTTTCCCCCCAGGAAGGAGGTAACATTGATCAGGTCAGCTCCACTTTGGAAAGACCAAGTTCTTATGATTTTTTTTTAATGCACGCAGAGGGTCTAAGTAGGCAGGCAATCTGTCAGGCTGCACCAGGTGTCCCCACTATTAAGTTGATCTACTATCAATTCCTATGCTCTCTCTCAAAGGCAGGCTAATGGGGAAGAAAAGCAGGTAAGAGAAATGTCAAAGAAAATAGCAGTAAAAGCTGGGAATTGTATCCTAGTCTGCTTTGTAAACGGGAAGACAGAAAGTAGAAGCATTATGTTCAATGGCCCTCACTGAAAATGAAAAATAACAATAACATTTTTTTCTGTATTAGTCAATGGCATTAGGTATATCATACACCCCTTTTATCACAGTCAACACAGTCATATGGTCACAAATCCAACGATAAAGAAGAAAAACAGTTCATGTCTTAAATATCTTTTATTCAATAAACAGTTTGTCAAGAAGTCTCAACTTGGTGGGGTAGAAATGTGAAAGAACTTTAGTTTTTTTCCATCACTACTTGGTTGAATTTCACTTTGCAATCCATTAATGATACCATGTGAATTCCACAGCTTTCCATTCACTGGCAGTTATTAAAATGTGGATCGTGTTACAGCTTGAAAACCCAAACCCGTTCACTGGCAGTTATTAAAACTAGGTCCATTTTAAAACTTCAGAGTCAAACTCAACTTAAAATTCATTTCCTCATCATACCCTGCATAATCCCCCATACCTCTGCCACCAGTCACTGCTGCTCCTGCAAGACGGAGCTGAGATGCTGACCAGGGAGCAAGAGAGGAAGATTTCTAACTCTGAGATCTGTAGGAGTCCAGTTCATCCAGGAAGCTACAGTTGGAAGGTGGGGGAGGCATAAGTGAAATTTCTCCTTAACTAACAAGACAAGATTTTTATGCTCTTGTTGTGGGTCACTCCTGTTGTTTTTGCCAGTGCTAACTGACTTTTCACCTCCTCCAAATGGCAGACTTGTAAACTCTGCCTCTCTCATGGGATGCATGTTTGGATTTTTTTGTGTTTTTTTTTTAATATTTATTTTATTTTTGGTTGCATCAGATCTTAGTTGGGGAATGCAGGATCTTTCATTGTGGCATGCAGGCTTAGGTGTCCTGCAGCATGTGAGATCTTAGCTCCCCGTGCTATGGAACCCAAGTCCCCTGCACTGATAGTGCAGAGTCTTAACCCTGGGACCACCAGGGAAGTCCCATAGGAATGCATGTTTAAGTTATTACATTGCAGGGATTTTCCCTGATCTTGAGTTGGGAGTTCTAAATGAACCAGGGGACTAAAACTCAGCTACTATTTGACTTGTGGGAAGCTCCCATGTTCCTCCCAAACTGCCTACTGCCTGTGTGCCAGCTCACTCCAATTCTCTTCCTATATATCCAGGTAGAGCCAGCAAGTGTCCAGCCAGATTCTGGAAAGCCAATCCCTTCCCCATCTTGCAGCCACCCCCAGTCAACTTGAGTCACCTTTCATTTTATTTAGGAAGGAAGAGCTCAATTTTTTTCTACCCACAAACTTTGAAAGACTTCAAATCTAAATCAAATATGACATGGTTTTATATACACTGTGAACTTAAGACAGAATAATATTTTTTCTTCCATATTCTAGTCCAGATGTGCCCTGAATATTTCTCAAAGGGAACCTAGAAAGCCACCACTGTTAGGTTATAATAAGGCACTCCATCCCTACCTCCATTCTGCCGGGGTGATAATGGATTAGGGGTAAGTAGGGAGCCTGGATTTTTGTCCTTGCTGGGCAATGATGATCACTGCTAACCATCCCATCCCTTCCACTTCTCTTCCCCCGACTTCCTTGTCAGTGGAGACTTCTGTCCCCAGTGGGTGGTGATGAGTTGCTTCTTCCTTTCCCCCATGACTTGACATCAGAAGAATTCTAGTAGAGAGTTAGAGTCTAACAACCACCGTGCAGTAACACGCACCCCATGATTGTCACTGTGGGACCCAAGAACTCCTACACTTACTCAGCAGAGTAAAGAAGCCCTTTCCCTGGTTATTAGCACAGCTTACATGGGAAGACCAGAGTTCCATCTTCAGCTGGCAGTAATGAGGCGGTGGTGCTTTATTCCCAGTGGAGCAGTGTAAGAGGGTTCCTGCTAAAACAAGGGATTTAAGGGACATTCAGGCAGTGCCCCCAAGTTTCCAGGTTTAAATTTAAAACAATTAACTGTCATACCAAGAACTGTGACAATAATTTGATTAGGAAAAGAAAATTAGCAGACAACAACAAAAAGGTAATATTCAGTTCAGTTCAGTCGCTCAGTTGTGTCTGACTCCGTGACCCCATGGACTGCAGTATGCTAGGCTTTCCGTCCATCACCAACTCCTGGAGCTTACTCAAACTCATGTGCATCATGTCGGTGATGCCATCCAACCATCTTATCCTCTGTCGTCCACTTCTCCTCTCACCTTCAATCTTTCCCAGCATCAGGGTCTTTTGCAATGAGTTGGTTCTTTGCATCAGGTGGCCAAAGTATTGGAGTTTCAGCTTCAGCATAAGTCCTTCCAATGAATATTCAGGACTGATTTCCTTTAGGATGGACTGGTTGGATCTCCTTGCAGTCCAAGGGACTCTCGAGAGTCTTCTCCAACAACACAGTTCAAAAGCATCAATCCTTTGGCACTCACCTTTCTTTATAATCCAGCTCTCACATCCATACATGACTACTGGAAAATCCATAGCTTTGACCAGACAGACCTTTGTTGGTAATGTCTCTGCTTTTTAATATGCTGTACATCATGAGGAACGCTGGGCTGGAAGAAGCACAAGCTGGAATCAAGATTTCCGGGAGAAATATCAATAACCTCAGATATGCAGATGACACCACCCTTATGGCAGAAAGTGAAGAGGAACTCAAAAGCCTCTTGATGAAAGTGAAAGAGGAGAGTGAAAAGGTTGGCTTGAAGCTCAACATTTAGAAAACGAAGATCATGGCATCTGGTCCCATCCCTTCATGGGAAATAGATGGGGAAACAGTGGAAACAGTGTCAGACATTATTTTTGGGGGCTACAAAATCACTGCAGATTCTGATTGCAGCCATGAAATTAAAAGACGCTTACTCCTTGGAAGGAAAGTTAGGACCAACCTATATAGCATATTAAAAAGCAGAGACATTACTTTGCAACAAAAGTCCGTCTAGTCATGGCTATGGTTTTTCCAGTGGTCATGTATGGATGTGAGAGTTGGACTGTGAAGAAGGCTGATCGCCGAAGAATTGATGCTTTTGAACTATGGTGCTGGAGAAGACTCTTGAGAGTCCCTTGTACTGCAAGGAGATCTTCTAAAGGGGATCAATCCTGGTTGTTCATTGGAAGGACTAATGCTAAAGCTGAAACTCCAATACTTTGGCCACCTCATGCGACGAGTTGACTCACTGGAAAAGACTCTGATGCTAGGAGGGATTGGGGGCAGGAGGAGATGGGGACGACTGAGAATGATATGGCTGGATGGCATCACCGACTCGATGGACATGAGTTTGAGTGTACTCTGGGAGTTGGTGATGGACAGGGAGGCCTGGCGTGCTGTGATTCATGGGGTCGCAAAGAGTCGACACGACTGAGCGACTGAACTGAACTGAACTGAGGTTGGTCATAGCTTTTCTTCCAAGGACTAAGTGTCTTTTGATTTCATGGCTGCAGTCACCATCTGTGGTGATTTGGAGCCCCCCAAAATAAGGTAAGCCACTGTTTTCATTGTTTCCCCATTTATTTGCCATGAAGTGATGGGACCAGATGCCATGATCTTTGTTTTCTGAATGTTGAGTTTTAAGACAACTTTTTCACTTTCCTCTTTTACATTCATCAAGAAGCTCTTTAGTTCTTCTTCACTTTCTGCCATAAGGGTGATGTCATCTGAGTATCTGAGATTATTGATATTTCTTTGAGAAATCTTGATTCCAGCTTGTGCTTCAACCAGCCCAGCATTTTGCATATTGTATTCTGAATATAAGTTAAACTGGGTGACAATATACAGCCTTGACATACTCCTTTCCCGATTTGAAACCAGTCTGTTGTTCCATGTCCAGTTCTAAGTTGCTTCTTGACCTACATACAGATTTCTCAGGAGGCAGGTA
Source organism: Moschus berezovskii (assembly GCF_049115385.1). Classification (NCBI taxonomy): domain Eukaryota; kingdom Metazoa; phylum Chordata; class Mammalia; order Artiodactyla; family Moschidae; genus Moschus; species Moschus berezovskii. The sequence continues at coordinate 52,300,263 of NC_142483.1, read as the reverse complement.
AGGTGGTCTGGTATTCCCATCTCTTGAAGAATTTTCCACAGTTTGTTGTGATCCACACAGTCAAAGACTTTGGCATAATCAGTAAAGCAAAAGTAGATGTTTTTCTGGAACATCTGGATCCGATGATCTAGTGGATATTGGTAATTTAATCTCTGGTTCCTCTGCCTTTTCTAAATCCAACTTGAACCTCTGGAAGTTCACGGTTCACGTACTGTTGAAACCTGGCTTGGAGAATTTTGAGCATTACTTTGCTAGTGTGTGAGATGAGTGCAATTGTGTGATAGTTTGAACATTCTTTGGCATTGACTTTCTTTGGGATTGGAATGAAAACTGCCCTTTTCCAGTCCCGTGGACACTGCTGAGTTTTCCACATTTGCTGGCATATTGAGTGCAGCACTTTCATAGCATCATCTTTTAGGACTCGAAATAGCTCAACTGAAATTCCATCACCTCCACTAGCTTTGTTCATAGTGATTCTTCCTAAGGCCCACTTTGCATTTCAGGATGTCTGGCTTTAGGTGAATGATCACACCATTGTGGTTATCTGGGTCATTAAGATCTTTTTGTATAGTTTTTCTGTGTATTCTTGCTACCTCTTCTTAATATCTTCTGCTTCTGTTAGGTATATACCGTTTCTGTCCTTTATTGTGGCCATCTTTGCATGAAATGTTCCCTTGGTATCTCTGATTTTCTTGAAGAGATCTCTAGTCTTTCCCATTCTACTCTTTTCCTCTACTTCTTTGAACTGATCACTGAGGAAGGCTTTCTTATCTCTCCTTGCTCTTCTTTGGAACTCTGCATTCACATTTCTCCTTTGCCTTTAGCTTCTCTTCTTTCCCCATCTATTTGTAAGGCCTCGTCAGACAACCATTTTGCCTTTTTCTTGAGGTTGGTCTTGATCACTGCCTCTTATATAATGTCATGAACCTCCATCCTTAGTTCTTCAGGCACTCTGTCTGTTAGATCTAATCCTTTGAATCTATTTTTCACTTCCTTTGTATAATCATAAGGGATTTGATTTAGGTCATACCTAAATGGTCTATTGGTTTTCCCAACTTTCTTCAGTTTAAGTGAATTTGGCAATAAGGAGTTCATGATCTGAGCCACAGTCAACTTCTGATCTTATTTTTGCTGACTGTATAAAGCTTCTCCATCTTTGGCTGCAAAGAATATAATTAATCTGATTTTGGTATTGACCATCTGTTGAAATCCACAGAGTGTGTGGAGTCTTGTATTGTTGGAAGAGGATGTTTGGTATGACCAGTGCATTCTCTTGGCAAACTATAATCACAGAAAACTAACCAAACTGATTCCATAGACCACTGCCTTGATTAGCTCAATGAAACTATGAGCCATGCTGTGTAAGGCCATCCACGACTGATGGATCATGGTGGAGAGTTTTGACAAAGCGTGGTCCACAGGAAGGGTGATGTACATATTAGAATTCTCTGACAAGTATTTTTTTTTAAGAGAACTCTATGTTTTATAGTACTTTTTGACTTATAGAAAAATTAAATATATAATACAGGGAATATGAATACCCCCACACCTAGTTTCCCCTGATATTGCCATCTGATATTAGTAGGGTACATTTGCCACAATAGGTTAACCATAACTGTTGCACTATTATTAACTAAAATCCATATTTTAATCTGATGTTCTTATTCTTCGTTTTTTTAAATTTTTTATTTTTGGCTGGCTTGGGTCTTTGCTCTGGTGCATGGGTTTTTTCTAGTTGTGGTGCTGTGACTCTGAAGTGTGCAGATTTGTTAGTTGTGGCATGAGGGCTCTCTAGTTGTGATATGTGGAGCCCAAGGCATGTGGGATCTTATCTCCCCAGCTAGGGATTGAACTCACATCCCCTGCATTGGAAGGCAGATTCTTAACCACTGGACCACCAGGAAAGTCCCTGATATTGTTCACTTGATGTCTATGTCTTTTCTAGTATCCTTTCTAGTGTATCATGTTACATTTGGATTCTGTGTCTTTTGGGGCACCTCTTACTGTGACACTTTTTTAGACTTCCTGTGATGACTTTGACAGTTTTGAGAAATTCTAGAGACATGTTTTGTAGGATGCCCCTCTATTGGAGTCTGTCTCATGTTTTTCTCAGACATCCACCAGTGCTGTGCTTTTGAGAGGAAGCTGCTGCTGCTGCTACTAAGTCGCTTCAGTAGTGTCTGACTCTGTGCGACCCCACAGATGGCAGCCCACCAGGCTCCCCCGTCCCTGGGATTCTCCAGGCAAGAACACTGGAGTGGGTTGCCATTTCCTTTTCCAATGCATGAAAGTGAAAAGTGAAAGTGAAGTCGCTCAGTCGTGTCCGACTCTTCGCGACCCCATGGACTGCAGCCTACCAGGCTCCTCCGTCCATGGGATTTTCCAGGCAAGAGTACTGGAGTGGGGTGCCATTGCCTTCTCCGTTTGAGAGGAAGACCATAGAGGTAAAATGTCATCACAAGAATACCTACTGCTTACATGATTTATTGCTGGTGGTTTTGACCTTGATCATTTGGCTGAGATGTGTTTGGTATCTCTACTGTAAGATTACCCTTTATTACTCCATTCCCACATTCTCATCTTTGGGGAAATTTCTGTATGCAAAACTCAGACATGAAGAGTGGAGACGCAGCTGCCTGCTTGAAACAGTGTATCCATGTAAATTGTTTTGAGTTCATCTTCAAGAAAGATTTGTGTCCTTTATCAATTTATTTATTCAATAATTTATTTATATGAATACAAATACTGACTTTTTAAAATTTGGATTATAATCCATTACTACTTTATTTTGTTTCTTGCATCCTTTGAGTTTTGGCCATTGGAATCTCTTGCAGTGGTGGCTTCAGTGCCGTTCCTTTTAGACTCTCCCAAGTAGGTGGCAGAGCAAAGAAACATACATGCTTGTGCCAACCTGTGTGTGTGCAAATATTTATAAATATTTCTGTTTGCTGCTGCTGCTGCTGCTAAGTCACTTCAGTCGTGTCCGACTCTGTGTGACCCCATAGACGGAAACCCACTAGGCTCCCCCTTCCCTGGGATTCTCCAGGCAAGAACATATTAAACTAAACATAAGTTCTTACTGATGTATTTAAACCGTTAACATATGAATCCTCCGGGCTTCCTCTCTTTTCTCAAATATGAACTACTACTCCAGTGATAGGAAACCCAGCTTTCCTATCCATTTACTTGCGAATGTGTATGTGCTTAGTTGCGCAGTTGTGTCTGACTCTTTGCAACCCAACAGGCTGAACCCTGCCATGCTCCTGTGTCCATGGAATTCTCTAGGCAAAAACACTGAAGTGGGTTGCCATTTCCTCCTCCAAGGGATTGTCCATTTACTTAATTGTTTAGTTTTACATATAGAGTGACTTCTGGACCTACACTTTTATAGAAGATAGTCAGGGCCTTGAAGCAGTGAAGTAAGTTAAAATCTAGACTTTCTCTCCCTCTCCCTCCACCCGCGTAACTTTCTCCTTTTCCTCTTTGTAAGGAGCTAGATGAGCCCATCCCCCTCCAAAGACTTGCACTAGATCAATAGGAAGCTGTTCCATCTTGGTTACATCTGAGATCTATAGCAGCTGGGAATGTCTACATACAGTGAAAAACACAGACATGTTTTCCCCTGGCTGTCTGAAGAAATATTTCTTTCTGTTAGAAAAAAAAAGAAAGGCTTATTAGTCCAAAAAGATTGGGAGACTTAAAAAGCCAGGCAACTTTGATGTAAAAACTATTGAAGTGTTTTCTTTATTTTAATGGTATTTTTGTCTTTGGTAGGTGATTGCTAACTTTTACTGCCCTAAGCTATAGCCAAAATACTATTTCATGTCATTTTGAGAGTTTCATTTTTCTCATTTGACAGTTTTAAATCAAGTGCATTAAAACACTTGTTAGATGTCTTCAAAACAGAGATAGAGTTAACAAACACACTGTACCGAGTTTTAGGAGACTAAAATCCGTGTGGAAGAAGATTTACTATGACTGAACTTTATGTAATTTGAAACCAGTTATTGATGAGTATACAATACATTGTAATATTTCCACATTCGTGATATTATTGAAACTGTTTCTCCTGATGCTAAAGCTGAAACTGCAATACTTTGGCCACCTCATGCGACGAGTTGTTTAGTTCAGTTCAGTTCAGTCACTCAGTCGTGTCCGACTCTCCGCAACCCCATGAATCACAGCACGCCAGGCCTCCCTGTCCATCACCAACTCCCGGAGTACACTCAAACTCATGTCCAGAGTCGGTGATGCCATCCAGCCATCTCATTCTCCGTCGTCCCCTTCTCCTCCCGCCCCCAACATTTCCCAGCATCAGAGTCTTTTCCAGTGAGTCAACTCGTCGCATGAGGTGGCCAAAGTATTGCAGCTTCAGCTTTAGCATCAGTCCCTCCAATGAACATCCAGGATTGATCTCCTCTAGAATGGACTGGTTGGATCTCCTTGCAGTATAAGGGACTCTCAAGAGTCTTCTCCAACACCACAGTTCAAAAGCATTGATTCTTCGGCGATCAGCTTCCTTCACAGTCCAACTCTCACATCCATACATGACCACGGGAAAAACCATTGCCTTGACTAGACGGACCTTGGTTGGCAAAGTAATGTCTCTGCTTTTTAATATACTATCAAGATTGGTCATAACTTTCCTTCCAAGGAGCAAGCGTCTTTTAATTTCATGGCTGCAATCAGCATCCGCAATGATTTTGGAGCCCAAAAAATAAAGTCTGACACTGTTTCCACTGTTTTTCCATCTATTTCCCATGAAGTGATGGGACCAGATGCCATGATCTTTGTTTTCTGAGTGTTGAGCTTCAAGCCAACCTTTTCACTCTCCTCTTTCACTTTCATCAAGAGGCTTTTGAGTTCCTCTTCACTTTCTGCCATAAGGGTGGTGTCATCTGCATATCTGAGGTTATTGATATTTCTCCCAGCAATCTTGATTCCAGCTTGTGCTTCTTCCAGCCCAGCGTTCCTCATGATGTACTCTGCATATAAGTTAAATAAGCAGGGTGACAATATACAACCTTGACGTACACCTTTTCCTATTTGGAACCAGTCTGTTGTTCCATGTCCAGTTCTAACTGTTGCTTCCTGACCTGCATACAGGTTTCTCAAGAGGCAGGTCAGGTGGTCTGGGATTCCCATCTCTTTCAGAATTTTCCACAGTTTATTGTGATTGACACAGTCAAAGGCTTTGGCATAGTCAGTGAAGCAGAAATAGATGTTTTTCTGAAACTCTCTTGCTTTCTCCATGATCCAGTGGATGTTGGCAATTTGATCTCTGGTGCCTCTGCCTTTTCTAAAACCTGCTTGAACGTCTGGGAGTTCACGGTTCACATACTGCTGAAGCCTGGCTTGGAAGATTTTGAGCATGACTTTACTAGCGTGAGATGAGTGCAATTGTGCGGTAGTTTGAGCATTCTTTGGCATTGCCTTTCTTTGGGATTGGAATGAAGACTGACCTTTTCCAGTCCTGTGGCCACTGCTGTTTTCCAAATCTGCTGGCATATTTAGTGCAGCACTTTCACAGCATCATCTTTCAAGACTTGAAATAGCTCAACTGGAATTCCATCACCTCCACTAGCTTTGTTAGTAGTGATGCTTTCTAAGGCCCACTTGACTTCACATTCCAAGATGTCTGGCTCTGGATCAGTGATCACGTTATCGTGACTATCTTGGTCGTGAAGATCTTTTTTGTACAGTTCTGTGTATTCCTGCCACCTCTTCTTAATATCTTCTGCTTCTGTTAGGTCCATACCATTTCTGTCCTTTATCGAGCCCATCTTTGCATGAAATGTTCCCTTGATATCTCTAATTTTCTTGAAGAGGTCTCTTGTTTTTCCTATTCTGTTGTTTTTCTCTATTTCTTTGCATTGGTCACTGAGGAAGTCTTTCTTATCTCTCCTTGCTATTCTTTGGAACTCTGCATTCAGATGCTTATATCTTTCCCTTTCTCCTTTGCTTTTCGCCTCTCTTCTTTTCACAGCTATTTGTAAGCCCTCCTCAGACAGCCATTTCACTCTTTTGCATTTCTTTTCCATGGGGATGGTCTTGGTCCCTGTCTCCTGTACAATGTCACGAACCTCCGTCCAGAGTTCATCAGGCACTCTATCAATCAGATCTAGTCCCTTAAATCTATTTCTCACTTCCACTGTATAATCATAAGGGATTTGATTGAGGTCATATCTGAATGGTCTAGTGGTTTTCCCTACTTTCTTCAATTTAAGTCTGAATTTGGCAATAAGGAGTTCATGATCTAAGCCACAGTCAGCTCCTGGTCTTGTTTACGCTAACTGTATACAGCTTCTCCATCTTTGGTTGCAAAGAATATAATCAATCTGATTTCGGTGTTGACCATCTGGTGATGTCCATGTGTAGAGCTGACTCACTGGAAAAGACTCTGATGCTGGGAAAGGTTGGGGGCGGGAGGAGAAGGGGACGACAGAGAATGAGATGGCTGGATGGCATCACTGACTCGATGGACATGAGTTTGAGTGAACTCCGGGAGTTGGTGATGGACAGGGAGGCCTGGCGTGCTGTGATTCAAGGGGTCGCAAAGAGTCGGACACGACTGAGTGACTGAACTGAACTGATCTCTAAGAAAAATAAAAATTTGCCAAAGACTTAATCAGCCTTGATATATGCTGTAATGACCATACCTGCCATTATTATTAGCTACTGATGTTTCAAATAATTTGAAAGCATAGAGAAGACAGTTTTGTCACCATGGAGGTTGGGCCAAGTAGAATAAACACTAGGCTAAAAAGTTAGTATGTTGTAGAGAATTGTGATGAGTGATAATTTGTCCATTTTACTTTTTCCTTTTTGTTTTCTTTTCCAACTTGGGAAATTATCTAGATCACTCTTTTGTTTTTGTGTTTCCAGTAACTGTTGAACAAGGCCCATTGCCTAGTATCCTCGTAGGCACAGTAGATTCAGAGAGTGAAATAAGCCAGAAAGAAAAACACCAATACAGTATATTAACACATACATATGGAATTTAGAAATATGTTAACGATGACCCTATATGCGAGACTTCAAAAGAAACACAGATGTAAAGAACAGACTTTAGGACTCTGTGGGAAAAGGCGAGGGTGGGGTGATTTGAGAGAATAGCATTGAAACATGTATATTACCATATGTGAAATAGATGATCAGTCCAAGTTCAATGCATGAAACACGGCACTCAAAGTTGGTGCACTGAGACAACTCTGAGGGACGGGATGGGGAGGGATGTGGGAGGGGGTTCAGAATGGGGGACACATGTACATCTGACTGATTCATGTCAATGTATGGCAAAAACCACTACAGTATTGTAAAGGAATTATCCCCCAATTAAAATAAATTAATTACTTTAATAAAAGAAAAAAGGCACTCAGAAAAGGAAAAAAAACACAGCAGATTCTATTAACTGTCTGTTGTTCCTTTAATTATGGTTTACTGGGATGAGTAAAGAATAGAATATTCTGAAATACTGAAATTCTGAATACTGAAAAAATAGAGATGAAAATTGGAGAGGGGTGCACTAGCAGAAGTATCTGTGTATATTAGCCTGAGAAAAGATGTCCATTTGAAATCATTCTATTCCACATCCAAAACCCAGCAGGAAGTTACATAAGATAAAGGACTAATCTACATTTGACACTGTTTTAATAAATAATGGATTTTGATATAGTGAGGTTTGGAATAATTCAGCGATCCCTCACACAGGAATGATATGCTAATAGATAAGGGTGCTTTGTAAATAATGAGTGTAACTCTTTGAACCTCAGTATTTAACTAATTTCTCAGTTCAGTTCAGTCGCTCAGTCGTGTCCGACTCTCCGCGACCCCATGAATCACAGCACGCCAGGCATCCCTGTCCATCACCAACTCCCGGAGTACACTCAAACTCATGTCCACAGAGTCGGTGATGCCATCCAGCCATCTCATTCTCTGTCGTCCCCTTCTCCTCCCACCCCCAACCTTTCCCAGCATCAGAGTCTTTTCCAGTGAGTCAACTCGTCGCATGAGGTGGCCAAAGTATTGCAGTTTCAGCCTCAGCATCAGTCCCTCCAATGAACATCCAGGATTGATCTACTCCAGAATGGACTGGTTGGATCTCCTTGCAGTACAAGGGACTCTCAAGAGTCTTCTCCAACACCACAGTTCAAAAGCATCGATTCTTCGGCGATCAGCTTTCTTCACAGTCCAACTCTCACATCCATACATGACCACGGGAAAAACCATTGCCTTGACTAGACGGACCTTGGTTGGAAAAGTAATGTCTCTGCTTTTTAATATACTATCAAGGAAGGTCATAACTTTCCTTCCAAGGAGCAAGCGTCTTTTAATTTCATGGCTGCAATCAACATCTGCAGTGATTTTGGAGCCCAAAAAAATAAAGTCTGACACTGTTTCCACTGTTTTTCCATCTATTTCCCATGAAGTGATGGGACCAGATGCCATGATCTTTGTTTTCTGAATGTTGAGCTTCAAGCCAACCTTTTCACTCTCCTCTTTCACTTTCATCAAGAGGCTTTTGAGTTCCTCTTCACTTTCTGCCATAAGGGTAGTGTCATCTGCATATCTGAGGTTGTTGATATTTCTCCCAGCAAACTACTTCTGCCTTATTTCTCTACCTGTACCTCTAATATATTGGTGAACTCCTCTTTCCTTTTACAACTAAAAGAAATTAAGCAGAGATAAGTCAGGTAAATAATTTCACCCAGAAAATGCCTACTGCCACCATCAGTATTCAATTTTCAAATAAAGGGCATAGAAAAGATAACTGGGCCCATACTTGAAAATATCCATTTCTCATGGAAGAATAGGAAAATATCTACCATTATAATCAGTACTCATAAACACAGGGTGTGAATAAATCATCATATATTTTGAATTTTTGTTTCACTTTTTATTCTTCAAAATTTTAGGCTACAAATTATGTTAAATATAATTGGTTATAAATAATATAATTCTGAACTTTGCCTTAAAAAATATCTTGACAGTGAGAAATTCTAAGCCTTCCTAAATGATCAATGCTAAGAAATAGAGGAAAACAGTAGAATGGGAAAGACTAGAGTTCTCTTCAGGAAAATTAGAGCTACCAAGGGATCATTTCATGCAAAGATGGGTACAATAAAGGACAGAAATGGTATGGACCTATCAGAAGCAGAAGATATTAAGAAGAGTTGCCAAGAATACACAGAAGAACTTTACAAAAAATATCTTAATGACCCTGATAACCACGATGGTGTGATCACACACCTAGGGCCAGACATCTTGAGATGTGAAGTCAAGTGGGCCTTAGGAAGCATCACTATGAACAAAGCTAGTGGAGGTGATGGAATTCCACCTGAGCTATTTCAAGTCCTAAAACATGTTGCTGTTTAAGTGCTGCACTCAGTATGCCAGCAAATATGGAAAACCCGGGAGTGGCCACAGGACTGGTAAAGGTCAGTTTTCATTCCAATCCCAAAGAAAGTCAATGCCAAAGATGTTCAAACTACTGCACAGTTGCACTCATTTCACACACTAGCAAAGTAATGTTGAACATTCTCCAACTGGGCTTTAACAATATGTGAACTGAGAACCTCCAGATGTTCAAGCTGGATTTAGAAAAGATAGAGGAACCAGAGATCAACTTGCCAACATCCGTTGGATCATAGAAAAAGTGAAAGAATACCAGAAAAACATTTACTTCTGTTTCATTGACTATGCTAAAGCCTTTGATTATGTGGATCACAACAAACTAGAAAAGTCTTCAAGAGATGTGAATACCAGGCTTCCTGAGTAGCTCAAACAGTAAAGAATTTGCCTGCAGTGTGGGAGATCTGGGTTTGATCTCTTGGTCAAGAAGATCCCTTGGAGGAAGGCATGCCAACCCACTCCAGTATTCTTGCTTGGAAAATCCCATGGACAGAGGAGCCTGGTGGGCTACCATTCATTGGGTCACAAAGAGTTGGACACAACTGAGTGACTAATACTTTCACTTTCACTTTACCTGCCTCCTGAGAAATCTGATTCAGGTCAAGAAGCAACAGTTAGAACCGACAACAGACTGGTTCAAAATTGGGAAAGGAGTACATCGAGTCTGTATATTGTCACCCTGCTTGTTTAACTTATATGCGGAGTACATCATGTGAAATGCCAGGCTGGATGAAGCACAAGCTGGAATCAAGATTGCTGGCAGAAATATCAATAACGCCAGATACACAGATGACACCACCCTTATGGAAGAAAGCAAAGAGGAACTAAAGAGCCTCTTGATGAAAGTGAAAGAGGAGAGTGAAAAAGCTGGCTTAAAACTCAACATTAAATGAAAATCATGGCATCTGGTCCCATCACTTCATGGCAAATAAATCGGAAAACAATGGAAACAGTGAGAGCCTATTTTCTTGGGCTCTAAAATCACTTCTGATGCTGACTGCATACATGAAATTAAAAGACGCTTGGACCTAGACAAACCTAGACAGCATATTAAAAAGCAGAGATATTACTTTGCCAATAGAGGTCCTTTGAGTTAAAGCTATGGTTTTTCCAGTAGCCATGTATGGATGTGAGAGTTGGGCCATAAATAAAGCTGAGTGCCAAAGAATTGATGCTTTTGAACTGTGGTGTTGGAGAAGACTCTTGAGAGTCCCTTGGACTGCAAGGAGATCCAACCAGTCCATCCTAAAGGAAATCAGTCCTGAATATTCATTGGAAGGACTGATGCTGAAGCTGAAGCTCCAATACTTTGGCCACCTGATGTGAAGAACTGACTCACTGGAAAAGACCCTGATGCTGGAAAAGATTGAGGGCAGGAGGAGAAGGGGACAACTGAGGATGAGATGGTTGCATGGCATCACTGACTTGATGGACATGAATTTGAGCAAGCTCTGGGAGTTGGTGATGGTCAGGGAAGCCTGGTGTGCTGCAGTCCATGGGATTGCAAAGAATCGGACATGGCTGAGCTGAACTGAACTCTGAGACGCTGGGTAAAACTATTTAGGAATTTTCTACCTAGGTTTTCTTAACAATTAAATGCTTTAATATTAAGCAGTTAAAATAATAAAAGTTGAATGTCATGACTTCAAAATAATATACTTCAATAAAGTTGCAATATATGAAATTAATATACAGAAATGTGTTGCATTTATAGACACTAAAAAATAACTATCAGAAAGAGAGATTAAGAAAACAGTCTTATTTGCAATTGCATCAAACCAAGGAATAAGTCTACCTAAGGAAGTAAAAGACCTTACTCGGAAAACTATAAGCCATTGATGAAAGAAATTGAAAAGAACACAAACAGATGGAAAGATATACTGTGTTCATGGATTATAAAAATACTGTTAAATGTTGTTGTTGTTTAGTCTCAAGTAATGTCCTCTTGCTGTCTCATGGACTGTAGCCCATGAGGCTTCTCTCTCCAAGGGATTTCAGGCAAAAATGCTGGAGTGGGTTGCCATTTCCTTCTCCAAGAGATCTTCCCTACCCAGGGATTGAACCTGCATTTCCTCCATTGGCAGGTGGATTCTTTACTGCTGAGCCACCTAGAAAGCCCTTGTTAAATATTAAACAGTGCTGTAGTTTCAAAGGCAATCTATGGATTCAGTACAACCCCCCATCAAAATAGCAATGACATTTTTCACAGAAACTAGAATCAGTATTTCAAGAGTCTTGAAAAGAAAAAAAATGGAGGTATCAGGTTTTCTGATTTCAATGTGTGTGATATGTATGTGTGCTCAGTCGAGTCTGACTGTTTGTGACCCCATGGGCTATAGCACACCAGGCTCCTCTGCCCATGGAATTTTCAAAGCAACAGTACTGCAGTGTGTTGCCATTTCCTTTTCCAGGGGATCATCCTGTCCTATGGATGGAACCCCTGTCTCCTGAATCTCTGGCATTGGCAGGCAGATTCTTTACAACTGTGCCACCTGGGAAGGTTGTCCCTGATTTCAAACTATACTACAAAGCTACAGTCATCAAAACAGAATGGTACTAGCACAAAATAGATGCATAAAGCAATGATACAGAATAGAGAGCTCAGAAGTGAACTGATACTCATATGATCAATGACAAAAAGAGGCAAAAGGCAAGGATATGCAGTAGGCATGCACGGCAGTAAAAGAGACACATAAAGAATGGACTTTTGGACTCACTGGGAAAAGGTGAGGGTGGGATGATTTCAGAGAATGTCATTGAAACATGTACATTACCATATGTAAAATAGATAAACAATGCGAGTTCAATGAATGAAGCAGGGCACCCAAGGCCCATGCTCTGGTGTAACCCAGAGGGATAGGGTAGGGAGGGAGCTTGAAGGGGGGTTCAGGATGGGGGTAACACATGTATAGCTGTGGCTGATCCATGATGATGTATGGCAAAAACCATCACAATATTGTAAAGTAATTATATTCCAATTAAAATAAATTAACTTAAAAAATAATATGCAGTTGGAAAAAGACCTCCTCTTATGGAATATTCAGTTCAGTTAGTTTCAGTTCAGTCACTAAGTCGTATCCAACTCTTTGCGACCCCATGCATCACAGCACGCCAGGCCTTCCTGTCCATCACCAAATCCCGGAGTTCACTCAAACTCATGTCCATCAAGTCGGTGATGCCATCCAGCCATCTCATTCTCTGTCGTCCCCATCTCCTCCTGCCCCCAATCCTTCCCAGCATCAGACTCTTTTTCCAGTGAGTCAGCTCATTGCAAGAGGTGGCCAAAGTATTGGAGTTTCAGCTTTAGCATCAGTCCTTCCAATGAACACCCAGGATTGATCTCCTTTAGAATGGACTGGTTGGATCTCCTTGCAGTACAAGGGACTCTCAAGAGTCTTCTCCAGCACCACAGTTCAAAAGCATCAATTCTTTGGCGCTCAGCTTTCTTCACAGTCCAACTCTCACATCCATACATGACCACTGGAAAAACCATAGCCTTGACTAGACGGACCTTTGTTGGCAAAGTAATGTCTCTGCTTTTTAATACACTATCTAGGTTGGTCATAACTTTCCTTCCGAGGAGTAAGCGTCTTTTAATTTCATGGCTGCAATCAGCATCTGCAGTGATTTTGGAGCCCAAAAAAATAAAGTCTGACACTGTTTCCACTGTTTTTCCATCTATTTCCCATGAAGTGATGGGACCAGATGCCATGATCTTTGTTTTCTGAATGTTGAGCTTCAAGCCAAACTTTTCACTCTCCTCTTTCACTTTCATCAAGAGGCTTTTGAGTTCCTCTTCACTTTCTGCCATAAGGGTGGTGTCATCTGCATATCTGAGGTTATTGATATTTCTCCCAGTAATCTTGATTCCAGCTTGTGCTTCTTCCAGCCCAGCGTTCCTCATGATGTACTCTTCATAGAAGTTAAATAAGCAGGGTGACAATATACAACCTTGACGTACTCCTTTTCCTATTTGGAACCAGTCTGTTGTTCCATGTCCAGTTCTGACTGTTGCTTCCTGAGCTGCATACATGTTTCTCAAGAGGCAGGTCAGGTGGTCTGGTATTCCCATCTCTTTCAGAATTTTCCACAGTTTATCGTGATCCACACAGTCAAAGGCTTTGGCATAGTCAATGAAGCAGAAATAGATGTTTTTCTGGAACTCTCTTGCTTTCTCCATGATCCAGTGGATGTTGGTAATTTGATCTCTGGTGCCTCTGCGTTTTCTAAAACCTGCTTGAATGTCTGGGAGTTCACGGTTCACATATTGCTGAAGCCTGGTTTGGAGAATTTTGAGCATGACTTTACTAGCGTGTGAGATGAGTGTAATTGTGCAGTAGTTTGAGCATTCTTTAGCATTGCCTTTCTTTGTGATTGGAGTGAAGACTGACCTTTTCCAGTCCTGTGGCCACTGCTGAGTTTTCCAAATTTGCTGGCATATTGAGTGCAGCACTTTCACAGCATCATCTTTCAAGATTTGAAATAGCTCAACTGGAATTCCATCACCTCCACTAGCTTTGTTCGTAGTGATGCTTTCTAAGGCCCACTTGACTTCACATTCCAAGATGTCTGGCTCTGGGTCAGTGATCACGTTATCGTGACTATCTTGGTCGTGAAGATCTTTTTTTACAGTTCTTCTGTGTATTCTTGCCACCTCTTCTTAATATCTTCTGCTTCTGTTAGGTCCATACCATTTCTGTCCTTTATCGAGCCCATCTTTGCATGAAAAGTTCCCTTGGAATCTCTAATTTTCTTGAAGAGATCTCTTGTTTTTCCTGTTCTGTTGTTTTCCTCTATTTCTTTGAACTGATCGCTGAGGAAGTCTTTCTTATCTCTCCTTGCTATTCTTTGGAACTCTGCATTCAGATGCTTATATCTTTCCTTTTCTCCTTTGCTTTTCGCTTCTCTTCTTTTCACAGCTATTTGTAAGACCTCCTCAGAGAGCCATTTTGCTTTTTTGCATTTCTTTTCCATGGGGGTGGTCTTGGTCCCTGTCTCCTGTACAATGTCACGAACCTCCGTCCAGAGTTCATCAGGCACTCTATCTATCCGATCTAGTCCCTTAAATCTATTTCTCACTTCCACTGTATAATCATAAGGGATTTGATTTAGGTCGTATATTAATGATCTAGTGGAATATTACTCAGCTATAAAAAATTAAATTTTGTCATTTTTGGCAACATGGGTGGACCTGGAGGCTATTATGCTAAGTGAAATGTCAGATACAGAAGGAAAAATATCATATGATTTCATTTGTATATGTAATATGAAAAGATCTAAACAAATGAACTAACAAAACAAAAATAGTCATAGATACAGAGAAGGAATAGGTTGTTGCCAGAGTGAGGGCACAGGAGGGTTTAGCTTCATTATACTACACACCATAAACTTACACAGTGCTATATATTAGTTATATCTCAATAAAAACAGAGGAAAAAATAAGGTGTATTTTTCTCTCCAACTTTTTTCAAAACATTGCTCAATTTAGTTCAGTTCAGTCACTCAGTCGTGTCCAACTCTTGCAACCCCATGGACTGTAGCATGCCAGGCTTCTGTGTCCTAGTTGCAGTTAAATTACAATGCATTTAGTTATGATTTTTCTTTTATTTCATCTTATTTGGGTTTTGTTGCCCTTATAAAATCTTCCTTTTGGTATTTTCATCTGTTTTGGAAAGTTCTTTGCCTTTTCTCTTAAATGCTGCTTTGGTCACAATTTATTTCTTGTTTAGGAATTCATTTGGAGTTATTCTGTCTCAGCTGTCTATCATGACTGTCTATCATGTCTTTATTCATGTTTTCTTGGTCTCCCTGCATATAATTCTGTTGACTTTCTTTTTTTGTTTTATTACATAAAAAACCTCATTGAAATGTAATTCATATGCCTTACAGTTTTCTAATTTAAAGTGTGTAGTTCAGTGACTTTTAGTGTATTTACCGAGTTTTGCAAATTTAACCTCAGTTTTTAAGAAATTTCATGTCCTGCCCCCAAAAAGAAACTTTGTAACTATTGATAATCATTCATTTAATTTCAGCCTCCTCTCTTGCTGACTTGTTGATGCTTGTACTCTATCCTTTCAATTTTTTTTTTTATTTTTAATTGGAGAATAATTGCTTTACAATGTTGTGTTGGTTTCTTCCATACAACTATATGAAATGTTGGTGTAATTTAACCCGCTATATTATCAGTAACGAGAGTTACATCTTTTAATTTTTTTCGTCTCTGATCTTTTAAAAGCAGATTCTTTAAAACCTTATATTAAAATGAATTTTGCAACTACTGAACCAGTATTCCATGTCTTTTAACCTTTTTATAATTACATATCTCATATTTTCGTTCATTGCTGGGTTTTTAGGGCAATATCTAAGTTTAGGTTTTTAATTACTAAGTTGTTGCTTAGCTAAGCATATCTTGTATATTTTAAATATCTTCTTTATAGTTAATGTTATATATTAAAATATCAAATATTTATCTTTCATATCCTACTATAAAAAATTTGGATAATCCAGTATTATCATCAACCCCCATAAGTATTGAAAAGTCCTTTTTTTTAAATTTATTTTTTAAAAAAAATTTTTTTTCAAAAACAATTTTAGGAATCTTTACTTAAAAACAACCTTATCTTAAAATGGAGTAACTTTGGTTTTACGAGCAGCAAGCAAAGTACAGAAGCAAAAATGCATTACAGGAGCATTAAGTTCTACATTAGGTCACAGCGTCTAATCTGAAATCACACCCATAATATCATTTTTCAGGATATCTGGGAAATAGTTGTTTCCCAGGATGTCTGAACCATCGCTACTCTATTTTGACTTTTAATTGTAAAAAAAAAATTTTTTTTTTTAATAGCCAAAGCAGATTTCACCATTAATGACGTCAGTGTTTTTCTAGGTATGAGAAGATGCAAGAATTGGAACTCATAAAACCTTTTTCTGAAAAGATCTAACTATCTGAAGGCCTGTTCTGCCAGTTTTGTTTTGTTTTTTTTTTTTTCAGAGCAGAGTGCCTCATTCCTGATTTTCACCCTGAACTTCTTTCAGGGGTGTTGAAGGTCAGCAACTTGCAGTGGTCAGTGGTCATGATGTAATCTTTGTAGAGGCAGCTGACAAGTACCAGCTTCCAGTCAGCAGGGTCCCTTCATAGCCACATATCTGACCATGTGACCCCCTTTCATGGCCATTGTGTCCCGCGGTGCTGGGAAGTCTCATTCTCAGGTCTAGGGAAGTGATGGGCCACTCAGTGTGCTAAAATTAGACCAGGCCTTGCAAGTAGCAAAAGTCTCTGGACCACTGTCTTACTAGCTTCCTGGTCCAGGAAAATATTTCCTCTTGTTGCTTTTTCCCATACCCAGAGTCACATTATTACAATTATTGATCTCATATGGAACTGTCAGTTCAGCATTATATCACAGGCTCAGTGAAACAAGTGACATAGAAAATAATATAGCAGTTATTAGTAAAATAAGAATTATAAGTCAAGAACTTTCATTAGATAAAGCCTGGTATACCCCAAGTCACCTGACTTCATTCGTTAAATGACTATAGCCTGGTGTTAATCTCCTGGTTGTACATTATGGAGCATCCGACCTTTGTCTGAAGATTGGTTACTGAGATAAGCCTTAGAAACTAACCTAGAGTGTCCTTTTCAATAACTTAATTAAATCTTTTAGCAGTATCACGTAACAAGGAACTGTCTCAGCAGTGAGTCTTAGTAAACACTAGACATTAACAAAACTAGAAACTTAACAATTTACAAAACTTAATATTCTGTGATTTTTCATTATGGAGGCCCTGTAGCCAGGGAGGCTTTAACCCATCAAATAAAAAATGAGGTTTGTCAGGGAGCTGGGAAAAGCCAAGCAGCCATCTAGGATTTCCCATAGCCCTGACTCTGATTTCCAGCTATTGTTTTTAATTTTCCAGTTTAGAAGCAGACTGTTGCCATGGTTTAAGGACATTAGGATGGCACAAGTCTAACAGAGTTTTTGTATAAGCAGAATGAGCTTTTACATGTCTACAAACCCTACAATTGGATTAATTTCTAAAACTAGCATAGGATCAGGCCTATGGTAGAAAAGCATTTGATTTATATGCAGAGGGCTAAGAAGTCAAGAAGACATTAGAAATGATCATACGAATCAGGTCCAGCATCTTGGGCAAGCTGTCTACCTCTGATGTCGCCGTCTTCTCATCCTGGTGTAGTGTAGTTTCTTCTGAAAAAAGTCCTTCCATCCAGGTTGGAGACAGTCCTTTAAATTATGTCCTTTTTTTTTTAGTCCTGGTTGCAGGTCATGAGGCATCTGATCTTCATCCAAAGATAGATCACTGAGATAAGCTTCAGAAACAAACTTAGGGTGTTCTTTAAGAATTCAATTAAATTTTACATTAATATCACATAACAGCAAGGAACTATCCAAGAAATGAGTCTTATTACCTCCATTGGTAGACCACCATTAACAAACTGGGATTTAACATTTATAGAAACATCCTTTTCTCCCTAAAATCACCCTCATTTTTACCAAATATAACCAAATTAAGACTTGTTTAAAAAATAGATCTGTTCTCAATAAAATTGACCTGATTATTTATATAACTATAGACCTTTTTTTTTTTTTTTTTTTGCTGAGACTTTTATGGAGTCTCAAACTTAACTTTATTTTTTTTTTTATTTTTTTTATTGGAGGCTAATTATTTTACAATATTATTTTGGTTGGTTTTGCCATACATTGACATGAATCTGCCCCGGTGTACATGAGTTCCCCCTCCTGAACCCCCCTTCCACCTCCCTCCTCCCTTTATCCTCCCTCTGGGTTTTCTTCTTGTCACCTCAATGTTGTGGTCTTAACTGTAAATGCTTTATGTCATTAAGTTTGTTATCACTTCCTTTCCTGGAATGACTCTTCTTGAACACGTGTTGATTCTTGTTTGAACACTCACGTGTGCTTTGGATTAGTAGTCAGTGCTAACAACTGCTGCTCATGCAGTCAGCCATTGGAAAGCAGTAGGTCTTGCTGGAGATCTGTTTTCTATGGTTTTGGAAGAAAGAGAGTTATACCTGGAAATCCTTTGACAAATCTTATTTGCATGCATGCACATCCCGTTCATCCAGCACTGGGAAACTGACCCAAAGGCTCCCACCTACTGATCTTTCTTCAAAAGACCTCTTAACTCTACTCTCAGTACCCACGATGCAAGAGGGAGACTATTCAAGGGATTAATTCACCTCTGAGGGAACCCAAACTAAAAATCATGCAAAGAAACTCCTACTGCCAATACCTATGTCTTTAAGTAGAAAGCAAACACTTGTATATATTAATCAAATTCTATCTCCTTTCTATCTTTTAGGAATTTTGCACAATTTCTGAAACAGAAGTCTACTTTTTGCTTTCCAGCAAAAATGGTAATGAGTTAATTTATTTTAATAGCTTTTAGAAAATAAGAATAAAATATGGCATGAATATGGTCCCATATCTTTAAATCAATATATAGCATATTGAAATCAGTATAAGATAAATTAATGTATATGAGCTTGATTTTGCAAATCAGTGAGTTTAAATTTTCTTGGTACAAGAAATCATTTAACTGTTTGAAAAACTGGGAGAAAAAATGTCGCATTATCATGTTTAAGAGGCCCCTTTCACCATAAAACAAATAGGAAAAAATGATAGATTTGACCATGTAAAAATTGAGTACTTGATACATCAAAAATACCATAAATAAGTGCAAAACATACATGAATTGGAAAATAAATGAAGAACTTATGTTTTCACATTGGAAATGCCTGATAAGCAAATAAGTATAAGGAAGGATCCAAATATCATCTTGTTTGAGAATAATTATGAATTTCACAAAACATAGTTGAAAATGGTAATATCTTTTAGAGCTGTGAACTGATAAAATAATGATAATTCAATGACAAGTCTAAAAATATTACAGTTTAAAAAATTAATTTCCTGTCTATGAGTCACTATAAACATATCATCAAATGAAAGAGTCCCTTTGACCTAACATCAAAATATGTCCTCCAATAAAAGTATTAAAAAGAAATGTGCAGGACTCATATAAAAATAACTTTAATATATTTGAAAGAGTTAAAGAAACAATGAGAAAATTAAAACTTTATTTTGGACGAAGAAGAATGTTATAAACTTGTCAGTTTTTTTCATAAAATAAAACATCTATAATATCGTTGTTTCTATAATTATGATAACAACAGGATGAGAGGAGGCATTGAGAGAAGAGACTGAAAAACACTACTGAAGATTATCCAAAACTATATAAAATCCTATAAAACAGGAGTGATGGAATAAATCTAGTTGTATTACATGTTTAAAAAGTGGTATTAAACACAATTTAGTGGTAGTGGTATTAAATACAGTTAAGCAGAGTAATGAATTGAATTAGAGAGTCTAAAAATAAATATGCAGGAACTTAGAATATGCACTTCAAAATCACTATCAGTTAGTTCAGTTCAGTTCAGTCGCTCAGTTGTGTCCGACTCTTTGCGACCCCATGAATCACAGCACACCAGGCCTCCCTGTCCATCACCAACTCCTGGAGTTCACTCAAACTCATGTCCATCGAGTCGATGATGCCATCCAGCCATCTCATTCTCTGTCGTCCCCGTCTCCTCCCGCCCCCAATCCCTCCCATCATCAGAGTCTTTTCCAGTGAGCCAACTTGTCGCATGAGGTGGCCAAACTATTGGAGTTTCAGCTTTAGCATCAGGCCTTCCAATGAACACCCAGGATTGATCTCCTTTAGAATGGACTGGTTGGATCTCCTTGCAGTCCAAGGGACTCTCAAGAGTCTTCTCCAGCACCACAGTTCAAAAGCATCAATTCTTCGGCGCTCAGCTTTCTTCACAGTCCAACTCTCACATCCATACATGACCACTGGAAAAACCATAGCCTTGACTAGACGGACATTTGTTGGCAAAGTAATGTCTCTGCTTTTTAATATACTATCTAGGTTGGTCATAACTTTCCTTCCAAGGAGTCAGTGTCTTTTAATTTCATGGCTGCAATCAGCATCCTCAGTGATTTTGGAGCCTAAAAAAATAAAGTCTGACACTGTTTCTACTGTGTCCCCATTCTATATTGAAAGGAAATTTATTCAGTTCATAATTTTGGGACAAGAATCTAGCATTTAGTGGAACATTATGAAGTGGGATATGACTAAAATCAGATACAGATGGTTCCAAATTTTTAATTGAATAAATATGAAATAATCAGTGATCATTAAACATTCTTAATCTTCAAATTGTACAAACCTCACCCCTTTGATCATGGTAAGAAACTCAGAAGATGTAAAAGTATATAGCTCCTTTGAAATACACATGATAAAAATCATCTTCCCAAAATTAAACTATCATCAAAACCAAATGCAAGTTGAAAAGAAAACAGTTAATTTAAACACATATAATAAAAAATTAGCAATGTCTTATATCCAATACTGCTTATAAATCATAAAATATGGATGAATTTATCAATAACACATTTGAGAAAACTAAATTTCAGAAAATTCACAGGGCCAACGTCAATAGCACTTACAAGAAAAATTGTCAACTTTATTAAAACTCCAAAAATGATCAAAGTTAATGCAAGTTGAAAATATGTAGTTTTTTCAGTGAAAAACAGTTAAAATTTTAATACCCACTGAGGCAAAAATTTGGGGAAAAGGGCATTTTCCCTTGTACACGGTAAACATATAAACTGGAAAAAATTATGTGAATGGCAGTGTACCATCACATAGCAACAGCCTTAAGATACTGAACTCAATTTGACCTACCTATTTCATTTTAGTTAATTCATCCAATGTAGGAAGCATTTTAGTTCTTTATTGAACCACATTTATTGAGTAGCTTCCACTTGACCACCACTCACGGTGAGGAGCACATTACAAACATCACTTCACACAACACATGCTATCTACTACCAAGTTGGAAGGTCTTGGTATCCTGATTCCCACATGCAAACACTGAAACACAGGAGAGAAGATGATTTCACAAACGTTGCACAGTTACTTGGATTAAGCAGCCACTGTTTAAAATTTATATGCACACTTATACTTTTTTATTTATAAATACATATATGTATATATTAGCTATTTATATGTGTAATCATCTGAAATTTTATAGTCCCTTAAAAGGCAGAAAATGACTCAGCAATGAGAAGCTTCCAAGTTTTTTGAATAGGTGTGTGACAGGGTTAAAGTGTATGTATCTGTGTGTGCCATGGTTAAAATGGTGGAAGAATGGGCTTCCCTAATGGTCCACTGGTTAAGACTTTGCCCTCCAATACAGGGGATAGAGGTTCAATCCCTGGTCAGGAAGGTAAGATCCCACATGCCTTACAGCCCAAAACCCAAAACATAAAAAAGAATCAATACTGTAATAAATTCAATAAAGATTTTTTAAATGGTGCACATTAAAAAAAAATGACAATGGTGGTAGAACACAATCAGGGTTTGATGTATTACAAGCTGTATGTGAAGAGAAATGCTTAGAGCTAGGCATGTAACCAGTATGAAAACAGGCTTGGTAATTTATTATTCTCGTATTAAAGGAAACAGAGAAGTGAGAAAGGAGTCACTACTGTTCATACCTGGAGCAAAGTTTTCTGAAAAATGTTCTGGAATATTCCTGACTTTCTCCTTTGATAAGTGGTGATGCTGAAGCCAGAGAACCACCTTCCTCCCGAAGACACACATTTAGGCAAGAGCAAGAAACAGGTAAGAACTCTTGCCATGTTTCTTTTTATCTTTACGTGATTCTAATATTTTCCTGCAAGAATTACAGTGATTAGAGCAATGTAAAACAAAATGAGGGCTTCATTGAATTAGCAATTTAAACTTGTGCTATATTAGCATCATGTTGAATTATTACTCATCCTTACTAATATAGCATTTAACAGGAAATTACACTGTCATGCCAGACTGGTATAAAAAAAAATCTGAAACCTAATGGGGCATGATGTAAAAAGCTATTATAATAGATACTCACTATTAGGAGTGTATACAGTCTTTCCGATATTTTAATTTTGGATTTTCCCATGGGTATCTACACCAGAGGCGGGGTGGGGGAGTCAGAGAAAATTGAGAAGGAAGGACAGAATTTGAGTGACTTAAGTACTGTTTTGAATAGGATTTCAGTGAAAGAAGTAAATTATTTTTGTCCTCTTTCCCTGGGAAATTTCAAGATGTGTTTTTAAGTTTGGGGCTTCTATTAGCCTATTGACAGTATTTTTTTTTTCATTTTCTCATTTTAATGCAGTATGTTTAGATTCTAGTAGCAGGTTTGCTTGGAGAAGGAAATGGCAACCCACTCCAGTGTTCTTGCCTGGAGAATCCCAGGGACGGGGGAGCCTGGTGGGCTTCCGTCTATGGGGTCGCACAGAGTCGGACACAACTGATGCAACTTAGCAGCAGCTGCAGGTTTGCTAATGAATTATCCTTAAACTCCTTGGATGTCCCTAAACGTGTAGTAAATTCTTAATCTAAATGAAGAGTTTATAATGAGTCAGCTGGGCTCAGTGAACTGGCAGTGTAGAGCTTAGTTTGGATGTGCAGGGTATGGTCCTTGTGTTGTTTTCAGCTGTGCAGGGGGAACTGATTAATGTAATGGCATGGGATGTCTGCTGATGCCGGGGGAAAAGACTATGGGTTCTTTCCAGTGTCCAAAGATAAAGATAGTCAATGTTTGGTTTATCTCGTCATCATTTAGTTTGGTGATCTGTATGAAAGAGAAAACTTAGATATTTCATTGTATTTTTTAAAAACTCTTAATATCTCAAGACTCAACTTTATCATCTTCTCCTGAGTGTTATCTAACTTTGTTGTCCTTCACATACACTGAAAAACACCATTCCTGTGCTTCTGAATTCCTTCTTGTGTTCCTCATCTGAGCTCCCCATTCTTACTGTCCTTAGACACCTGGTAACACTTCAGTCCATTTGTTCTTACTGTTGCTGACACCAGGCTCTCCCTGAGATAGATTCAGCCTTTTGTAAATTAATTTTTAGTTTTTTATGACCAAATAATGTTGATTTACAATTTTGTGTTTCACATATATAACAAAGTGATTCAGTTATATATACATACAAATATATATATATATATATTTATGCTTTTTCAGATTCTTTTCTGTTATAGGTCATCACAAAATACTGAGTATAGTTCCCTCTGCTATACAGTAGGTCCTTGTTGGTTACCTATGTATAATAGTGTGTATAAATTAATCCCAAATTCCTAATTTATTCCTCCCCACCTTTTCCCCTTTGGTAACCATAGTTTGTTTTCTATATCTGTAGGTCCATTTCTGTTTTGTAAAGAAGTTCATTTGTATCTGATATTTTTTTTTGGATTTCATATATAAAATCCAATGTCTTTTTCTGGCTTACTTTACTTAGTTTGATAATTCCTAGGTCCATCCAGGTTGCTGCAAAAGGCATTATTTTATTTTTCATGGCTGAGTAATATTCAATTGTGTTTTGTACCACATATTCTTTATTCATTCATCTGTTGATGGACATCTAGGTTGCTTCCATGTCTCAGCTATTGTGAATAGTACTGCTGTAAACACTGAGGTGCATGGAAAATTCAGCTTTAATGGTGCCAGTTGATGTGATTTGAGGGATTACTAATTAGGAAAGAGAATACAAAACTGTGAATAAAGCATTATATATGAAATTAAACCTTTATGTAGAATGAGAAAATATAGCAAATATATGCTTTGAAAGGTGATAGGTAACACAAACATTTTAAGTGCAAAATAGTATTGTTATTAATTAATTAATATATCTGTGTAATGCTTTTCCATGCATTTTTGGCTGTGTATTGATTCCTTGATTGCCTCTTCATATAGGAGTTTTTTGTGCTATCATTTATAAAGAGAATAAAGAGGTAATTCAGTGTTTTTCTCATATGATTGCTTAAAATCTATTGTTATTAGTAATAACAATATAGTAGATGGAGAAGTTTATCTATTTCTGCTTCATTGACTATGCCAAAGCCTTTGACTGTGTGGATCACAATATACTGTGGAAAATTCTGAAAGAAATGAGAATACCAGACCACCTGACCTGCCTCTTGAGAAACCTGTATGCAGGTCAGGAAGCAACAGTTAGAACTGTACATGGAACAACAGACTGGTTCCAAATAGGAAAAGGAGTATGTCAAGGCTGTATATTGTCACCCTGCTTATTTAACTTATATGTAGAGTACATCATGAGGAATGCTGGGCTGGAAGAAGCACAAGCTGGAATCAAAATTGCTGGGAGAAATATCAATAACCTCAGATATGCAGATGACATTACCCTTATGGCAGAAAGTGAAGAGGAACTAAAAAGCCTCTTGATGAGAGTGAAAGAGGAGAGTGAAAAGGTTGGCTTAAAGCTCAACATTCAGAAAACAAAGATCATGGCTTCTGGTCCCATCACTTCATGGAAATAGATGGGGAAACAGTGGAAACAGTCTCAGACTTTATTTTTGGGGGCCCCAAAATCACTGCGGATGCTGATTGCAGCCATGAAATTAAAAGACACTGACTCCTTGGAAGGAAAGTTATGACCAACCTAGATAGTATATTAAAAAGCAGAGACATTACTTTGCCAACTAAGGTCTGTCTAGTCAAGGCTATGGTTTCTCCCGTGGTCATGTATGGATGTGAGAGTTGGACTGTGAAGAAAGCTGAGCGCCAAAGAATTGATGCTTTTGAACTGTGGTGCTGGAGAAGACTCTTGAGAGTCCCTTGGACTGCAAGGAGATCCAACCAGTCCATTCTAAAGGAGTTCGATCCTGGGTGTTCATTGAAAGGACTGATGCTAAAGCTGAAACTCCAATAGTTTGGCCACCTCATGCGACGAGTTGACTCACTGGAAAAGACTCTGATGCTGAGAGGGATTGGGGGCAGGAGGAGAAGAGGACGACAGAGAATGAGATGGCTGGATGGCATCACCGACTCGATGGACATGAGTTTGAATGAACTCCGGGAGTTGGTGATGGACAGGGAGGCCTGGCGTGCTGATTCATGTGGTCACAAAGAGTCGGACACGACTGAACTGAACTGAACTGAATTTTAAGGAATTTTCCTTCTGCTTTATAGTGCATAATGGATAATGTCGTGCTTTATAAATGTTGTAAAAAACTTTATCAAACTTCTTTTATGTATATGTTGACAGCATCCTGAGCATTTCCAGTTTTCTGATGCAATGACTTAAATATGTTTTGAAATATACACACATAACCAATTTGTTGCCAATGTCCTCAGTTCAGTGGCATGTGAAAATTTTATTTTTTCTGCATTGATTTCAATATTTGCATCAAATCAGCAAGAAATGTAATGTTTTTCAATGTCTTTTCATGTTTCATGCCTCTTCATTAAGAAGAATTCTCCAACAATTAAAGAGTCTGTTCATTACTTCCATTTTAAAGGGAGTTTTTCCTCTTAATGAACTGCTACTTTTATGTCATATAATCATTAGGGGGTCCCATTGGCTTCTGTATTTGAAGATGTTTATAATTTCATTGCTTTGGTGCCTTTTTGTTTGTAATCCATATTTGTCTGAATCTTGTCTTTTGTTTATTAACTAAACATGAGAAAAGAAGCTACCATTCGTAAGTCCAGATGAGAATCTGTCATTTCTCAATTTTTCCCTTTTATTGGAATGTTTATTATCTCACCATATTGCAGTTAAAATAATGTAATTCCAAATAAACTTTTTCATCAGAAACTTTTTCATCCCTACAATGTCTAGTTTTAGTCCAACAATATCCAACGTTTGGCAAAGTATGATAATAGTGATCTAAACCAATTCAGGTAAAATACCTTAATATAGAAATTTTTACAAAAGCCTGTGATCACTTATGAGACTACATTTTTTAGGCTCCTACCAGAGCCTTAAAAGGGATTTATATAAGTGAGAGATATGGAAGCATGAGGGTGTTTTTTTTTTTTTCATTTTAAAGAAAATATTGTTTCAGTTGTTTGTGTGTGCTTAGTTGCTCAGTCATGTCTGACTCTTTGCCAATCCCATGGACTATAACCCGCCAGGCTTCTCTGTCCATAGACATTGTCCAGGCAAGAGTACTGGAGTGGGTTGCCATGTCCTCCTCGAGGGGATCTTCCCAATCCAGGGATTGAACACAGGTCTCCTGCGTTAGGTGGATTCTTTACCAGCTGAGCTGCCAGGGAAGCCCTTTAATTGTTTAATAACACTATATTGTATTAGATTTCAACTTCTGTATTTCCTACAGTATACTCACAGCCAAAGTTTAGTTTCCAGCGGTCACCATTGATTTGACCCACTTTAGCCACTTTTCCCTCCCCTCCCCCCCAGCTCCTTTGGTAATCACTACTCTGTTTTCTGTATCTGTGTTTCTGTTTTTTAGATTCTGCATATGAGTGAAATCACACAGTGTTTTCCTTTTTCCATTTGACTTATTTCACTTAGTGTAATACCCTCAAGGTCCATCCATGTTGTTGCAAATGCCAAGATTTTATCTTTTAAAAAATTATTTATTCATTTATTTGGTTGTGTTTAGTCTCAGTTGCCACAGTCAGGTTCTTTGTTGCATCATGCAGGACCTTCTGTTGCTGTTTACAGACTCTCTGGTTGTGGTGTATGGGCTCACTAGTCAGAGCATATGGGTGTACTTACTCTGTGGAATGTGGGATTTTAGTTCCTGTATTAGGGACTGAACCTGCATCCTCTGCAATGCAAGGTGAATTCTTAACCACTGGACCCCAGGGAAGTCCCTATTTTTTTTTTTTAATGGCTCTTTTCTTCCTCTTTATCTACTCATCTTTCAATAGGCATTTAGGTTGTTTCCATATCTTGGCTATTGCAAATAATGCTGTGATGAACATAGCGAGTGCGTCTATCTTTTCAAATGACCACTTTTACATTCTTCAAGTGTATAGCCCAAAGTGGAATAGCTGGATCATATGCTGATTCTACTTTTAGTGTTTTGAGGAATTCCCATGTTGTTCTCTTTAGAGGAAGCATGAGTTTTCTAGCATTATCACAAATCATCTGCCTCTGGTTCCTCCCCTTTCATATGACATGACCTTTTAGTCTGAAATAGAGAACATAGAGGTTAATAAGTAGGCTTGGAGAAATTTAAGAAAGTTTGTTTATCTTATCACAAATGCATCAAAAAGTGTATATATAATGGACAAGTATAAAAGTGAGTGTGTCATTAGATGAGAGCATGAATTTGTGAGAGTAAGTTGGTAAAGGATTGAATGAACATAAGTGTGAAAACATGAGAATGTTTACGTGATGCGTTCAAAATACTTTGTGAAGGTCTTTGAATGTGACTGGGAAAATTTGAGAAGTCTGGATGTTCATGAAAGTGGGGATTCATAAAAATTTGAGTGAGTGAGGGTGTAAATGTGCAAAAGAATGGTGAGTGTGGCAGAAGATTGCTTTGGAATAGGGTGTGATCAAGTAAAACAATGGTAAGTAAAATAAAGTAAAAAATAAACCCCAATCTCTCATTACTGTACTGATTTCAGGTCCTCTGTCTATCACCAATGACAACCTCAGTTCAGTTCAGTTCAGTCTCTCAGTCATGTCCGACTCTCCGCGACCCCATGAATCACAGCACACCAGGCCTCCCTGTCCATCACCAACTCATGGAGTTCACTCAGACTCATGTCCATCGAGCAGGTGATGCCATCCAGCCATCTCATTCTCTGTCGTCCCCTTCTCCTCCCGCCCCCAACCTTTCCCAGCATCAGAGTCTTTTCCACTGAGTCAATTCGTCGCATGAGGTGGCCAAAGTATTGCAGCTTCAGCTTCAGCATCAGTCCCTCCAATGAACATCCAGGATTGATCTACTCCAGAATGGACTGGTTGGATCTCCTTGCAGTATAAGGGACTCTCAAGAGTCTTCTCCAACACCACAGTTCAAAAGCATCGATTCTTCGGCGATCAGCTTTCTTCACAGTCCAACTCTCACATCCATACATGACCACGGGAAAAACCATTGCCTTGACTAGACGGACCTTGGTTGGAAAAGTAATGTCTCTGCTTTTCAATATACTATCAATGTTGGTCATAACTTTCCTTCCAAGGAGCAAGTGTCTTTTAATTTCATGGCTGCAATCAGCATAGGAGAAGGCAATGGCAAGCCACTCCAATACTCTTGCCTAGAAAACCCCATGGATGGAGGAGCCTGGTAGGCTGCAGTCTGTGGGGTCGCTAAGGGTCAGACACGACTGAGCGACTTCACTTTTCACTTTCACACATTGGAGAAGGAAATGGCAACCCACTCCAGTGTTCTTGCCTGGAGAATCCCAGGGACAGCGGAGCCTGGTCGGCGACCGTCTAGGGGTCACACAGAGTCAGACACGACTGAAGTGACTTAGCAGCAGCAGCAGCAGCAATCAGCATATGCAGTGATTTTGGAGCCCAAAAAAATAAAGTCTGACACTGTTTCCACTGTTTTTCCATCTATTTCCCATGAAATGATGGGACCAGATGCCATGATCTTTGTTTTCTGAATGTTGAGCTTCAAGCCAACCTTTTCACTCTCCTCTTTCACTTTCATCAAGAGGCTTTTGAGTTCCTCTTCACTTTCTGCCATAAGAGTAGTGTCATTTGCATATCTGAGGTTATTGATATTTCTCCCGGCAATCTTGATTCCAGCTTGTGCTTCTTCCATCCCAGCGTTCCTCATGATGTACTCTGCATATAAGTTAAATAAGCAAGGTGACAATATACAACCTTGACGTACACCTTTTCCTATTTGGAACCAGTCTGTTGTTCCATGTCCAGTTCTACAATATATTAAAAAAATAAAACAGCCAGGACATTGTCAGAAAAAATGGGAAATACAAGCCACCAATGCAGACATTTCCTGCCATTTAAAAATGTATTTGGTTAGATTTTATACCTTCTTTTGTTTCAAAATCTTTACTTTTCCTTTTACTCATTTTATTATCTATGAAAACTTCATTTTCTCAGATTAACATAGTGGCTCTTGGTAGTTTGTCACTAAGGATGTTTAACATGAAGAGCAGATGAATTCCAAAATTATGTTAACTCTTACATATCAACTAGAAGGAAGTTGCAGGTGAGATATTCTAAGATAAAATGGAATATTTGCTATCACAGGATACATTATGACAGAAGTCTTTGGGAAACCCTGGAAGACAAAGGTTGCAAGTACTAAGGAGATCACCATGATTTTGGTCTGTTTCTGAAAAATTTTTATTGAAGTTCCCAGAATCAGTTTCTGCAAATAAAACAGAAATTTTAAATGGACATTTATTTCACTGTAACATGAAATAAACTCGCATGTAAGCAACACTGGGCAGGTTTAGAAACTTTATGTCAGGGACCCAGACTCCTCCAGCTCTTCTTTGCCATCCTTAGGTCATCTGTGGCAAATTGAAGATGGCACAGAGTCTTTTCCCATCTCCCTTGGAGGGGTGAGTTCTGTGTCCCTACTCCTTGAATCTGAGCAGAATATGTGACTACTTTAAGTAATAGAATATGGCAGAAGTGACATCACGACAATTTCTATGCCCATGCCTCAAGTTACTGTCACTTTCTACTTTCTCCTTCTTGAAACATTTGCTCTTAGAGTCCTGGGCTGTCATGTAACAAATCCAACTAGCCTATTGGAGAGATTACCCAGACAGCCTCTGAGACTACATGAAGAAGGAGAGGGCTCCAGCTGGGTTCGGCCTTTCAGCCCCTCTTACCAAAATGCCAGAAGTGAGAAAGAGTGGCCATGGTTCTTACAGACCAGCCCTGCGGCTCAGCTGAATTTCAGTGTGAGGCCTCAGTTGATCCTCTGTGGATCAGAGGAATCATCCACAGAATTAGAATATATAGTTAAAAGTGTCTAAGTTACTATGTTTCAGGGTAGTTCACAACATAGCAATAGACTACAGTTTTATCTTATGATGCAGGAGGGCTTACATTGCAGGAAGCTGTGCAGCAGAAAGAAGAAAAGCACAAAAAGGTACATGGCTCCCACATTTAGGAAGACTTCCCAGAATAATATTTTTTAAATAATATAGATGGCCAGAACTTGGTCACATGGTCACATGTGGCTGCAAAAAAGACTTGGTGATATAGTCTTATGGATAAGCATATTACCAGGTTAAACAGATTCGCTTATCTATCCATGGGAGAAGATGTTCTACATTCCTTCAACCCTCTCTTGAACATAATATTTTATTTCTTATTGAAATTCTTTTCCAAGAGTTTATTTCGTTAGAGTAGATTTAATTCACAGCAAAACTTGAGGAGAATGTACAAGAGATTTTCCATATAGGCGTGCCCCCACATGTGCATAGCCTACTCTACTGCAAACTTCCCTTGCTAGAGTGGTACCTTTGTTACCGCAGATGAACCTGCAAGCATGCATCACCACCCGTTATGGCTCACTCTTGGTATTGTGCTTTCAATGGGTTTGGACAAGTGTATTCATCACTGCGGTCTGAAATCCTGTGTTCTTCCTGTTCCTTTCCTTCTCTGACATCAAACACTGGCAATTCTTTTTGGAAACCTTTGGAGACCTTTTTACTGTCTCCATAGTTTTTCCTTTTCTGGAATGTCACATAATTGACTTCATATAGTAAGTAACCTTTTCACATTGGCTTCTTTCACCTAATAAAGCACATTTAAGGTTTCTCCATGTCTTTTGATGGCTTGATAATCATTTCTTTTCAGTGCTCAATAATATATCATTGCATAAATGTACTACATTTTGCTTTTTAAGTCACCTACTGAACGATTACTTCCAAGTTTTGGTAATTGTGAATAAAGTTGTTAACATCTGTATACAGGTTTTTGTGTGTATGTAAGTTTTTAACTACCCTGGGTAAAATAACATGGGGCACAATTGCTGGTTCATATAATAAGAGTAGGTTTAGTTTTGTAAGAAAACACCAAACTGGCTTTCAAAGTGACTGTTTAATTCTGCATTCCTATCAGCAATGTATGAGAGTTCCTGTTGCTTCACATCCTTATTAGCATTTGGTGTTGTCATTGTTTGATATTTTGGCCATTCAGCTTGGTATGTAGTGGTAGCTCATTGTTTCAACTTGCCTTTCCATGATGACCTGTGATGACATCTGTATATCTTGCCTTTTTAAGGATTGGTTGTTTTCTTAGTGTTGAGGCTGTAAAAATTCTTTGAATATATATGTGGATATATTAAAGTGTGTCCTGGAAAATATTTTCTTCCCATCTGTGGCTGCATTCTCATTCTTTGATATTACCTTTCATAAAAGTGTTTTTTTTTTATTTTCATGAATTCTAGATTATCAATTATTTCTGTAATGAATCGTGGGTTTAATATTTGTTGTATCGAGCTTCCCTGATGACTCAAATGGTAAAGCATCTGCCTGCAATGTGGGAGACCTGGGTTCGATCCCTGGGTTGGGAAGATCTCCTGGAGAAGGAAACAGCAAACCACTCCTGTATTCTTGCCTGGAGAATCCCTTGGACAGAGGAGCATGGTAGGCTACAGTCCATGGGGTCACAAAGAGTTGGACACTACTGAGCAACTTCACTTTCACTTTCAAAGTGTCATTACCCTACACAAGGTCATCTAGTTTTTGCTTTATGTTATCATTTAGTTTTATACTTTTAATTTTACATTTAGGTCTAAGATCTATTTTTAGTTAGTTCTTGTAAAGAGAGTAAGATATATATCTAGATTCTTTTTTTTTTTTTCCTGTGTGTGTCTGTCCACTTGTTCCAGCACCATTTGTTGTAAAGACTGTCTTTGCTCCATTGTCATGTTTTGTTCTTCTGTCAAATATCTGCTGACTATATTTATGGAGGTCTATTTGGGAGCTTTAAATGCTATTCTATTGAGCTATCTTTCCTTTTACCAATAATAAACTGTCTTGATTACTGTACTTTATAGTAAATCTTGTAATCTGATAGTGTCAGTCATCCAACTTTGTTCTTCTGCTTAATATTATATTGACTATTCTGGGTCTTTTGCCTCTTCATATAAACTTTAAAATGTTTGCCAATTGCCACAGAATAACTTGCTGGGATTTTTATTGGAATCACACTGAATCTATAGATCAATATGGGAAGAACTATAATCCTGACAGTACTGAATCTTCCTATTCATGAGCCTGGAATATCTCCTTCTTTCTTTTTTTTTTGTTTAATTAACCAAAGTTTTATATTTTTACTCAAATTTGTCTTGTCCATATTTTGGTAGATTTATCATAAGCATTTCATTTTTGGGGTGCTAATGTAAATGGTATTGTGGTTTTAATTTCAAATTCCACTTGTTCATTTCTGGTATGAAGGGAAGTGACTGACTTTTATATATTAAACTAGTATCCTGCAACCTTGTTATAATCACCTATTAATTCTAGGACTTTTTTTTTTTACCAATTCTTTTGAATTCTTTAAACAATTATCACGTCATGTTTGGAATAAAAAGAGTTTTATTTATTCCTTTCCAGTCTATATAATTTTTATTCCCTTTGCTTATCTTACTGCATTAGCTAGAACTTCTAGTACAAGGTTTTGGAAAAGGAAATGGCAACCCACTCCAGTGTTGTTGCCTGGAGAATCCCAGGGACAGGGGAGCC
This sequence comes from Moschus berezovskii, assembly GCF_049115385.1. Classification (NCBI taxonomy): domain Eukaryota; kingdom Metazoa; phylum Chordata; class Mammalia; order Artiodactyla; family Moschidae; genus Moschus; species Moschus berezovskii. The sequence continues at coordinate 52,267,274 of NC_142483.1, read as the reverse complement.
TGGTGGGCTGCCGTCTATGGGGTCGCAGAGAGTCGGACACGACTGAAGTGACTTAGCAGCAGTACAAGGTTGAAAAGAATAATGAGAGGGGACATTCTTGCCTTTTGTATGATTTTAGTGGAAAAGTACAGAATTTTTCACTATTAACAAATATGATATATGTAGACTTGTGTATTGTTTTTATTGAGTTGAGGAAATTCACCTCTGTTCCTAGTTTACTGAGAGTTTTTTTCATTAAAGAGTATTGGCTTTTATCAGATACTATTTCTACTTCTTATTGGTGTAATTATGTGATTTTTCTTTTCTACCTGTTGATATGATGGATTACAGTAATTGATTTTTGACTTGAATTGGTCTTGCATACCTAGGCTAAATAACACTTGGTGTGGTGTATAATTCTTTTTGTACATTCTTGGATTCAATTTAATAATATTTTGTTGAGGAGTTTTCATTTATGTTTATGACAGTTATTGGTCTATAGTTTTCTTGTTATATCTTTGCCTGATTTTGATATTATGGTAATGTTGGTATCACAGAATAAATTAGAATGTATTCCCTCTGCTTCTATCCTCTAAGAGTATAAATAATTGATATAATTAAAAAATATATTTATTGGAATACACCAGTAAACTCAAGTGGGCCTGGCACTTTCTCTTTTGTATGATTATTAATTATTGATTCAATTCCTATAATAGATAAAGGCTTATTCAGATTTTACAGTTTTTCTTGCATGAGTTTTGGCAGCTTGTGTCTTTCCAGGAATTGTCCCATTTCATCCAGGTTATCAAATATGTGGACATAGAGTTTTTCATATTTCTTTATTATTCTTTTAATATCCATGTGGTCTATAGTGATGTTCCCCTTTTCATTTCTGATATTAGCAATTTGTTGTCCTCTCTGTTTTTTCTTGATTAGCCTAATCAGCAGTTTTTGAACACTTAATGTATTCTCAAATTCTCATCTGATAAAACTTTTAAGATAATAAAGCAATCAATCTGTGTAACTGTTTAATTTTGTTGCTGTTGTTTAGTCACTAAGCCATGTCCTACTCTTTGCGACCTCATGGACTCTATAGCCTGCCATGCTCCTCTGCCCATGGGATTTCCCATACAAGAATACTGTAGTCAGTTGCTATTTCCTTCTCCAGGGAATCTTCCTAACCCAGGGATCAAACCTGCAACTCCTGCATTGGCAGACATTGGCAGGTAGACTCTTTACTGCTGAGCCACCAGGGTAGCCCTTATAACTGTTTAATATGTCATATCAAACCTTAGTGGATTTAAAAACAACACTTATTTAGTAAGTCACAGTCCTGGAGACCAGAATCCAGGTGGACTTGACTTGACCTCTGTGTAGGATTTCATAGAGCTGAAATTAAGCTTTTGTGTGGGCTGGTCTCTTATCAGAATGATCTGGTGAATAATTTACTCCTATGCTTCCACTCAGGTTGTTGGCTGAATTTAGTTCATTGTGGTTGGAGGACTGAGGTCCTTATTACTTAGCAAGAGGATTCTCTCAGTAATTTAGGCCACCTGTATTCCATCTCACACAGCTCCTCCATCTTTAAACTAGCAACAGTGAGTCAAGTCCTTCTTACACCTTGAATCTCTGACATCTTCTACCATCAGCCAGAAGAAAAGCTCTGTGCTTTAAAGGATGTATATGTGTGTGTGTGTGTGTGTGTGTGTGTGTATGTATATATGTATGAGAGAAACTCAGAGGTCATTGGGGAAACAGACAAGAAAATAATTGAAACTAATGTTATTAGTGTTGATTTGGTAATGAGCATCCCAGGGACAACTATCTTGAGAGACAGAAGTTGTATCTCTGACCTTACCAAAAAGTGAGGGAAACATTTCCAAGAAAGGTTATAGCATGAGAAAGTCTTGAAAGAGTAGCATAAGCCGTCAAGTAAAGGGCTGGTGGGGAAGAGCATTTTGAGCAGGCTTTCCCTAACTCCAATGAATGGGGTAGAAAGTTCTCTGTTTGGAATTTAATGGAAGGGAGCAAATACTGGCAACTATTACGTCCCTTGCAGTTATTGTAATTGAATATGCACCCAGATGACAAGACTATCACACAGAGTACACTGGAAATGTTTGTGAATAAGAGAGAACTCTATATTTGCTTTTTAACTCTAGACCTATCTTTTATTTCTTAAAAGCGACTTCTAAATATTGTCCTGTATTACATTTTAATTTTTTTCAATTAAATGGTTGATCATGTACTTTAATTACAAAGGGAAATTTAAAGGAGAATGTTGTTAAATAGAAATGGCATATTAGTTACCTATAATGAAAAAACTCAGCAGACTGAATAACAGGACTTCCACAGGCTTAGACAACAATGGGTAGATGTGGCCAGTTTTGAATTGCTACACATAATAAACTTTTCCGTGAGTCAGCTCAGAAAATATTTTTCTCCCCTGACTGCACCTGAAGAGTTCTAAGTTTGTCCTCCCTTTGACTTTGAATCTCTGTGTGTAGTGGTTTTCAGAAATTAGCTTTTATGTGATCAAACTACTCATTTTTGATTCTGGATTCAAAGCTTTTGTAATTATGTTCAGAGCACTTTTTTAAAAAAAGTATAAATGCATCTTTAATGTATGGAGATTGGAAGATCAGCAGCCAAGTGAAACTCTGCAGCACAGGCAAGGGTGTACAGGAGGTCAGTGAGGCTGTTGAAAAGAATAGAAATTAGATCCTGTCAGAAAGAGGTAAAAAATTTGGACTCATCCTAAAAAAGAACTGCCAGAGAGGAATTTAATAACATATCCCTTTATTTATGGAGGCAGAATATTAGCCACTTACAAGAATGCAGACAATTTGAAACCTGGTAATACCTACCGCCTACTTCCCCACCTACTAACTCATGAGAAGCCCAATTGTTGGGTATTTTAAAGTTCCTAGCACATACGCAGCATTTGCCAGGTATTAGTAGAAATGTACAGCAGTTCACATTATATTTATGAAATATCCATGACTGAAAAGGAAGAGGCAGGTACAAGGTAATATAAGTTAGATTATGAGAGATTTTATAACTCCAAAAAAATTTTTTAAAGCTCCAGAATTTAAAAACTCCTCCAATTAATATAGTGTGAAAATCAACGTGGATCTTGGAGAAGAGATTTTGAAACAACTGTGTTTCACATTTGATGTATTTTTTAGATTTCTATAAAATGTACCTTCATGCAATAAGCCCCTTGGCATATGCTCATTACCAAGGAAAATAAAACAGTTATATGACTAATTAGACTTCACCTTCTCAGTTCGGGAAAAGCCTGACAACCCACCCCTTGTTATCATAAACTAATGATGCCTCCCCACATTACATGAAACAATCAGTGGTGAGGTTCATTACAGCTGCATCGTCTTGTTCCATAAATGTCAAGAGATTAAAGGTGAAAGCTTTGGCTTCATATTTTTTTTGTACGTGGGTTTTTAAAAGTTCAATGTGGTCAGATTATTTTAAGATGACAGTTACAGTTTCTTCATGTTACCAAAATGTCTAGTAGAAAAGTCTAGAAACACATTCAAAATCTTCTATTTGCTCTTGTTTGTATTCATGTCAAATACTCTGTTTCATTGACTTTTTTTTTTTTACAGTAATCATCTATTGACAGGCTAAAGCAGTGTTCTGAGTTGTGCAGACAAAAAGGCAATTTGTGTTTCTTAAACAGTTTTTGGTTAATTAACTTTGTGCATAACACTGTAGTATAATACCCCCAGCACACCCACCCTCACACACACACACACACACATACACAGGCACACTTCTTTTTAGATGTTTAGAGCTTTCAGAAAGTCTGCTGGGAACAAACTTGTTTGATTAAGCTCAGTTCAGCATGTCCAAAATTTTAAGGTAATCTCTCCGTGTGCAGCTTCTTATAGAACTATTGTTTCTTGAAACAAGTTATAGGGAAACCTGTTTTAGATTATGCTCACAGAGTATCTGTGATTCATCCAACTATCCATGGAAATTATTGATGTCTCACTGGAATAGATTTTGAATATCTAATGATTTGACAAGTCTGGTAAGTTTCTCACCAATTAAAGGCATTTTCTGGCATTGAAACCCCTTTCCTAGCCCCCTGATGGTTCTTTCTGAGATTCAGTAGGAAGTTAGAGATGATGGTTAGGCTGAGTGAGTTTGGGGTTCTGGAAGTTTTTCCTCTTTTAAAAAATATGGGAGTTGAATTGATCTATTTCTAAGATCTTTTGGAGCTTGAAACTTGTCTTAGTGACCTAACTCTGTGACTGATACATTAATGACAAAGAAAAGTCATACTTTCTATATGCTTTGTTGTTGTTTAGCCACTGGGTTCTGTTTGACTCTTTTGCAACCCCTTAAACTGTAGCCTATCAGGCTCCTCTGTCCATGGGATTTCCCAGGCAAGAATGCTGAAGTAGTTTGCCATTTCCTTCTCCAGGAATCTTCCTGACCCAGGGATCAAACCTGTGTCTCCTGCATTGGCAGGCAGATTCTTTACTATATGCTTTACTTGCTTCATTATCATTTCAGTATTCAACTAGCTAAAAAATAAACCATAGATTAAAGGAGTTGAAACACATAAAACCACTGGACAAGGTAAGAACCAAAACAAGAAATAATCTGTTGCTTATTTTGCTTCAGTTTTACAATCCCTTATCATGGCTGTTACCAGTAACTCCCATATTACAGATAAGACTGAATCTCAAAACTTTTTGTGAGGTGTCCTATAACTTACACCTAGAAATGGAACAGTTGAGATATAAATCCAGGAGAGGTGATTTTCAGTTTCATTCCTGAAATTGAAATGAATTCAGTTTCATTTCAATACTATACTGATATTAGCCTAGAAACAACAAATTTTAAGTTGAATAGGAGGAAGGATGTGGAAGAAAATAACATTTTGAAACAATGAAAGCTACACAAGATAACCTGCATACAGGCACTCACCCTGCTGACCCCTCAGGTAAGACCATGGTAAATATAAAATCATTTGGACATATTTTCAGAAAGTCAAAATTACGGGTAAAAATTTGGAGCTGAGCATCTAATTTGTATTCCAACAATAAAATTGTAGGAGCACATTTTTAATTTTCTTTTTTCATATTCATATTTTCATTTATTATAAACTATCTTAATGTCTGGGAAATCACACATGTCACAGGAGAATAAAAATAGTGCTATGACTTTTACTGACTTCTGGAGAAGTGTGGACTGTTAATCAAAGATCGCTTTGAAGATGAGAGGTTTGTTGAGGTTACAAAAACTTAATGTATGATAAAATGAACATAACTTTACCCCCTCCCCCAAAATCTAAGTTTTAGGCATTTGGATGACCTTTTTTCAAAATTTTAATTCTAAGATGTGAATGCTGCCTTACTGTAGAAGACACTTTGAGCACTTTTTAGCATACCTTTAAAGAAATTGCCTATACATTTCCTCTGAATAAGAAGATTTAAAAAATTTTATCACTAATGGTGTAACTTTTTAGCACAAAAAATAAAAGTGCACTTACTGCAGGGGTGATGAGGAACTAGAGGAGCAAATAGGTTTTTCACTGAAATGTTATTTTGTGTTGCTAAGGAAGACACAAAGGTCATGGTGGAGTGTGATAAAAGGGTTAAAATAAATGAGAAGAATTTTTTATATACCCAGAGGGAGAAGAAAGCCACAAGAAAATAGGTCCACTAATGAATGAGGAAGGGCATGAAATTAATGATGACTCTAAAACGGCTGAGTTATTGAACTCATTTTTTAAAATCTGCCTGTAACAAGAGAAATGAAGCAAAGAAATACAGACAATTAGGGAGTAATGAAGACACTGCAAAAATGGCTCTAGCCAACACCAAGATAAGGGAATTCCCTACTTGGCAGTCCTTGGAAGATCCATATCTCCCTGAGCATTTAAGGGTTTGGCCAGCATATTTACTGATCCATGCATATTTTTTCTTAGAAAATTAGAGAATATTAGCATATTGGAGAATGTGGAGAAAACAGAATCTTGAGGGTATTAGAAACTTCTGCCTAAAAAGATAGCCATCAGTAAAGTATATCATTGAATATCTCCCAAAATATTAACAATGGGAAACTGGCAGAGTACCTTCAATATGAATAAAGCAGGCCATAGGAATCCACAATTTTTCCATCACACACCCACAGAAGTTATTGGAAGACAAATAACAAAAGTCAAGCATTTGAACATTGGGGTCATTTCTGATTCGCTGAGTCACCTAGTTGTGCATGAAAAATTAATCTCACAAAGAAAACTATTGAATCATGGTTTTGAAAATAGGTTAAAGTTCATCATGAGTAATGAAACTACATGGGAAATTACATAAGTGACTCATGGGGCTCAGTATGGGCTAATATTGGTTCTGTTTTGTTCAAAGAATTTATTATTTATGATTAGCAAAATGATTAATGAATTGTTTAAGAGATTTAAAAGTGATGTTATTCTCTGAAAGCCAGAGAAAACTTATAAAAACCACAAAGAGGCAAAAGGATCAAAACAGGGCTATAAATATTGAAGTGGAGATTTAGGCTGAAAGGAACGATGGGTGGGGTGAGATGAGAGTTCTCGAGAACGCAACGGCCTTAACTCAAGGACTTATGCAGTATCTTGCAGTCGAAATGAGACAGAAATACAACAATGTGACAGCAGTCCTGATGAAGGATATCACTGCTCTTTTTCTTTCTCTTGTTCTTAACTGTCCCAAAATGTTCTCAAATACTGCAAAGACTAGCTGATGTGTTTTCTCATCTACTCAATTAGCAGCATGAAGAACATTGCATCCTAAAAGCCGTAGATTCACAGCCAGGCCATGGGAAAGAAAAACCAGAAATGAATATAGAAGAGCCTGAAATGAGTGAGAAGACATCAAATGACCATGAGAACCTAAGTTAACTCTGGGATGTAGGCTTTTTTTTTTTTTTGAGGAAATTTAAAAGAAATGCCCACATTAGAAAATGGTAAGATCAGGAAGAGGGGTTGAAAAGTCTTTTATGGAGTTGGTACCAATAAATACTGATTTAACAGAAAAATATAAAAGCAGAAATTTGGAAATGGAGCAAAAGCATAGAACAAGCAGTGATAATTTAATATTGCAGAGGAACTCATTAGGCGTATCATGGACACTTGCTGTTGCATGGGAAAACTAGGGTGGGGTTGCAACACTTACCGCAACACAGTGACTTGGTGACCCTTCTGATGCTGCTTCTGTTTCACTTATGAGAAAACCGGGTATTCTGAATGCCCAGTTCAAGTGTTTTCAGTCTCTGCTATAGATGAAAACTCACTGTCTCAAAGAGGATGCTCTTTGTATTTTCCAAAGCACTTCTTCAGTGTTAATGAGGGCTCTGTGCTGTCAGACACTTGCAATGTCTGACACCCTGACCGTTATCACCACCACTTACATCACCCCTCTAGGGCAGGCATTGTTATCCAGGCATCACAGCGGGAGAGTGACAGCCCCTTAACCAGCATCCCTGGTGTCATGCAGCACTGTGACGGTGAGGCTGGACAGCACACCCAGGTAATAGCCTCCCCAGGCCTGCCTCCTGCTCCACCTGCTGCTCCACTCCCAGACCAACAAAGTGCCAGATGTCCTCTCCCTCTCACTCTATAAAATCTCTGGTTTCATCATCCTGGCGCTGTCCTCAATTCAAAGGAACTGAAATGGGTTCTTGTCAGAGTCAATGATCTCAATCACAAGAGCCCAGAGGGATGGCCCGTAATGAAGACATTCCACTCTCCTGAAAGGTCTGTGTCATACTGGTCCAGTGGTCACAGTTCTCACCCTGGCCTTTGATGACCTGCCCTTGGTCCGAGGCATTTTCAGTAGTTCTATACACAGAGCCACTATCTGCATCTCCCAAGGCATGATGGTTGCAGTTTCTGTGCAGAACAGCTATGTTTCCCTGAATGAAACCCAGCAAGAGAGACAGGGGAGTTTTTGTTTATATCCTTTGCATAGTAGGTCTGTATACACATCATAATACGCAGGTACCTCATCTTCACAGAAAGAAATAGCTACGCAATCCAGTATTCCTGCCTGGGAAATCCCACAGAGGAGCCTGGCAGGCTACAGTCCATGGGGTCGCGAAGATTTGGACACGACTGAGCCACTAAACAACAACAGCAACATTTTCCCAGCCCGTGATTTCAAATTCTTAAATCAAGGTTTTGGGAGTTTGAACCAGATAGCTAATTACTCAGAACATGTGCAAATGAAGACTTCGATAATGTCACCACGGTCCCTAGAAGTTGTGTCTTCTTGAGCACAGCTTCAAATGAGAACATAATGTTAACAAGCCAAGAAGTTAATTCACTCATTGTTTCCAAAAATAATTCTACATACACGTGTGGAGCTCTGACAGTGTATTGGGAACTACATCCAGTCTAGGACACAGCAGAGAGGCAACTGTCACTGGGCATCCTCATCCTCAAACTGGCAAATTATGAGGCATTCCACAACACTTTCCTATTTTTTTGTCAAAACAGTAAAGTTTGATGACTTATAAAGTAAATTCAAGGTTTTCCTTTCCATAATGTAATTTTCACTCCCATGTTTCTAATACACTGTCTTAGTGGAAGTAATTACATCGTTGAAATAGAATGAGAAGTAGTTTGCAGTGCTGAATACTCCCTGGGGAGTATGTTGCATAAGTGAACTTTTTGTGGTTAAAAAGAAAAAAAAGTAAAGTTGAAAATCACTGGTTACTGGGAACAGACGTGTAAATGGATGACAATGAAACCACCACCATATGTTATATAAAGCACTGTGGGAACACAGAGTAGAATTCATTGAGTTTACTAGAGAGGGTAGAATCAGAAATAGTTCCTGAAAAGAGCAGCAAACCCTACCAGTGTGGTAGTGTGACTGGTTTTTTTTTTTTTTTATGGTGATGCCTTTTTATTTTTCAATTTTTAAAATTTGTTTATGTTTAGTCGAAGGATAATTGCTTTACAGAATTGTGCTGGTTTCTGCCAAACTTCAAGATGAATCAGCCATAGGTATACACATGTCCTCTCTCTCTTGAACCTGCTTCCCACCCCCTCCTCATCTCACCCCTCTGGGTTGCTACAGAGCCCCATCTGAGTTCTCTGAGAGATACAGCAAAGTACCATTGGCTATCCATTTTACATATGCTAATGTATGTTTTCATGTTACTCTTGCCATACATCCCACCCGCTCCTTCCACCCCTCTCACTGTGTCCATAATTCTGTTCTCTATGCCAAGACTGGTTTTTAATCTGCAGTTATAAGCTAGATCATCTGAGCAGAGCAGCTTCTGAGTTCTCCGGGAGTAAGCTCTCTAGTCTGGGTAGACTTTAGATTGGCTCTACATCCATGCAGAGTTGACTCCAGTTTGCCACCACATCCATCATTCACTGCCTGAAGTATAAACTCCTGGCTTTCCACCATCCTCGGCATCATCAACTCGAACCACTCTTGATGTGCTTCCTTACCCAAAGCCTTTGATGCCCAGCTCCAACTCACACTTACTCTTCTGTGACCTTGAAGCTTCAACTTCTTCATGAGAAAATTCTCATAAGTTTTTAACTCCTCCTCTCAATGAATTTACATTGACTGATAGAGCTTTATTCACTCAATCTACACATCTTACCCTCCCAATCTGCACATCTCACATATCTCAGAGGGAACCTGGGCATTTTGTCATGGTCCCAGTTTCTAAAGTACACAGAGGAATATTCTGGATTTTTAAGCAGGTTACATTTACCCCAGGTGAGAAAATCAGGGAAGTCAATGGGGAATAATTGATTTAGAAAGGCATATACAGCCAGAGAGGCTCTAGAAATTAAGAAATCATATATTCTTTAAGAGCAATCATAATAAACATACATGAATCCCCATCACTAGTCAATACTGTTTTTCCAGGATCCCAAGACTTCCATATAAAGTCAGTACTTAAGGTTTATCTTGATGGACAAACAGAAACAAACTATTAATTATGATATACTATAAAATCTGCTATATGAAATATAAATAAAATGTCTTGTGAATACCAGGTGGGAGGAAAGTGATTTGCTTCCAGAGAGTCCCAGTTTGAACACAGAACTGTCATATTGTTGGATTTTGTGCTGTAGGTATAGGGAATTCCTACCAGTTCCCCAGTGTGCTAAAATGAATGTTATTGCTTTATCTTGTCTGAAATGTCCTTGCTCATCCAACATTTTTACTCACTTGACTAACCCATACCACTTTCTGGGCTGCAGTTAAGATGTTACCTGTTCCTGACAGCCTGACCTGATTCACTAAGTGGAGGTTATGTGCCCTGTGATGAGGTCACATATAATTTGCGCTTTCCCTTGTTTTAGTGCGTCATGCTATAGATCACATTGGTTCCATGATCCTTACCTAGAACAGTGCTTGGCAACTTCATTTCTCATTAATATGGGTTGAATTAGTTGAACAAACAAATGATTGGATGAATGGATTTATCAGTGAATTGGTGAAGGTACAGATATTTGTTTCTGACTTTTGAGTATGAGTCATACCGCAGAGAAAGTTATTGTTTGTGAGAAGAATGAAGTCAAGAGAACTCAGTCTTGGATTAAGAGAAACATACCAAAGTCACACTCTATTTTTTCTTATATTCATTCAGATATTTAGTAAATGCCTAGTTGTTATAACACAAGTGATCTGTAAATTTTTTTATTTTTACTTGGAAGATAATTGCTTTACAGTGTTGTATTGGTTTCTGCCATACAACAGCATAAACAGCCATAAGTATACTTATGTCCCCTCCTTCTTGAACCTTCCCCCACAACCCCATCCCACCCCTCTGGATTGTCACAGAGTTCCGGATTGAGCTCCCTGTGTTATACACCAACTTCCCATTTGCTATCTATTTTACATATGGTAACGTATATGTCTCAGTGTTACTCTCCCAGTTCACCATACCCTCTCCTTTCCCTGCCGTGTCTACAAGTCCGTTCTCTATGATTGCATCTCCATTCTTTCCCTGCAGGTAGATTTATTGGTACCATTTTTCTAGATCCCATATACATGCATTAATGTATGATATTTGTTTTTCTCTTTCTGACTTACTTTACTCTGTATAAAAGGCTCTAGGTTCGTCCATCACACTAGAACTGACTCAACCGTGTTCCTTTTTATGGCTGAGTAATATTCCATTGTATGCATGTACCACAACTTCTTTATCCATTCATCTGCTGATGCATATCTGGGTTGTTTCCATGTTCTAGCTATTGTAAATAATGCTGCAGTGATGTGTCTTTTAGCTATGGTTTTCTCAGGGCATATGCCCAGTAGTGGGGTTGCTGGGTCATAAGGAAATTTTCTTTCTAGTTTTTAAAGAAATATCTATACTGGTCTCCGTAGTGGCAGTATCAATTTATATTCCCACAAATACTCCAAGAGGGTCCCCTTTTCTCTATATCCCCTCCAGCATTTATTGTTTGTAGATTTTTTGATGATGGCCATTCTAACTGATGTAAGGTGATATCTCACTATAGTTTTTATTTTCATTTCTCTAGTAATGAGCCATGTTGAGCATCATTTCATGCATTTGTTGGCCATCTGTATGTCTTCTTTGGAGAAATGTCTGTTTAGCTGTTTAGGTCCTCTGCCTATTGTTTAATGGGTTGTTTGTTTCTCTGGTGTTGAGCTGCATGAGCTACTTGTATATTTTTGTAGATTAATCCTTTGTCAGTTGCTTCATTTGCAATTATTTTCTTCAATTATTTTCTCCATTTTAAGTTTTGTCTTTTCATCTTGTTTTTAGTTTCCTTTGCTGTACAAAAGCTTTTAAGTTTCATTTGTTTATTTTTATTTCCATTACTATAGGAGGTGGGTCTAAGGGGATATTACTGTGATTTATGTCAAAGAATGTCTGCCTATGTTTTCCTCTAAGAGTTTTGTAGTTTCTAGCATTTCATTTGGGCCTTTAATATATTTTACATTTATTTTTATGTATGGTGTTAACAAGTGTTCTAATTTCATTCTTTTACATGTAGATATCTGGTTTTCCCAGCACTACTTATCAGACAGACTGTCTTTTCTCCATTGTATATTTTTGCCTCCTTTGTCAAAAATAAGGTGCCCATATGTGCATGTGTTTATCTCTAGGCTTTCTACCATGTTCCATTGATCTATATTTCTGTTTTTGTGCCAGTTCCATACTGTCTTGATGGTGACTGTAGCTTTGTAATATAGTCTGAAGTCAGGAAGTTTGATTACTCCAGCTCTGTTCTTCTTTCTCAAGATAGCTTTGGCTATATGGGGTCTTTTGTATTTCCTTACAAATTGTGAACTATTTGTTCTAGTTCTATGGAAAATGCCATTGGTAATTTGATGGGATTGCATTGAATCTGTAGATTGATTTGGAAACTATAATCATTTTCACAATATTGATTCTTCCAATCCAAGAAAATATGATATATCTCTCCGTCTGTTTGTGTGGGTCAAGACAGTTTTAAAGATTTCATGAAGTCTGGCAGTACAGTGTGATCAGGGTATATAATGTCTATAACCTTTCTCAAGAGTAAAATTAAGTAAGGCTGAACCAAAATGGTCCATAGACCATTGCACGGTCCTGTCCAGTTTGTCTCCTTCTCATCACCATAACAGCACATATCCCAAGCACCTGGGACATTATCAGTATATATGAGAAAATGAGCCTTCCTTTGTGATATTTTTAATTTAATTTATTTATTTAGCCACATGATGTGACATGTGGGATCTTAGTTCCCCAACAAGGGATCAAACCTGGACACCCTGCAGTGGAAGCATGGTGTCTTAACTACTGGCCCCCCAGGGAAGTCCCATGATATTTACTTTTAATGTGTAGATGTTTGCCTTTGAGAGTCTCATATTCTTTTTCTTGAGAGATTTTTCCCTATTATATAATCACATACCTACTTAGGATCAGGGAAGATTATCCAGATGAAACTAGATATTACCAACATTTTGACATTATGCATGTCACTTCCTCCCCTTCTACATATACTAAATAGATGAGGAAAAAAATAAAGGAAAAGTACCGTATAATGTCTGCATAACTGAAAGGCAGTGGAAAGTGAGTTATGTTAATATCTAGGGAATAGGCAATCCAGACTGAAGAAATCAAGAACTCATGAATCTTAAGATAAGCTAGTATAAGGAATGTTTGACAAATAGTGTTGAAACTTACATGGAAAGAGAAGAGAGCAGAGGAAGAGAGGAAGTGAAGGCCACACCATCTGAGAAAATGAGGTCTTTGTGAGGATTTTGGTGACTTCTCTGAGTGACCTGAGAACCCACTGAAACTTTTGGGGTTTTTTTAATTGACATAAAAAACATAAAAGCTCTCATACTTAAAATTATTCATTTTAAAAAGTGAACATATTCAATGGCATTGAGTGTATTACAATTTTTTGCAACCATTACTTCTATCTAATTGTGGACATTTTCATCAATACAAACTAAAACCGTCTACACATTATTGATAGTTAATAATATTATTATTAATATTAATAATATCAATGACAGTGTCTGGTAACCACCAATCTCCATTCTGCTTTGTGGATTTCCTTATTCTGGGTATTTCATAGAAATGGAATCCTAGAATATGTAACCTTTGGTGACTGTCTTCTTTCCCTTAGTATAGTATTTTCAGGATCCATCCATGTTGTACCATAAGTCAGCACTTCATTTCTATTTGTGTCTAAAATTCCATTGCATGGATATACCGCAATTTGTTTATCCATTCATCTTGGGATTTAAAAGGTTGTTCTCACTGCTATGCAGAGAATAGATTGCAGGGGATGGAGACAGAGTAAGGAAAAAATTTAGGAGTCAATTGCTGTCACCTAACTAAGAGATAATGCTGCTATAAAGCAGAATATAATACACAGAACAAAGAGAAATGTTCCAATTGAGGTAAGAGCAGACAAGATTCTGTAATGGTTTGGATATGTGGGAAAGAAATGTTGCAGGGATGACTGAGATTTCTGGCCCAAGGAATTAGATGATTGAAATGACCAATTATTTATAAAGGGGAAATTGTGAAGTAGTAGGCTGAAGTGGTAAAGCCAAGGGTTCAGTTTTGTACATGTTAAATTAGTAATATCTTTTCAACTTATTTATCAGATGTCTATTCCGTTCCGTTCCGTCACTCAGTCGTGTCCGACTCTTTGCGACCCCGTGGACTGTAGCCTACCAGGCTTCTCCGTCCATGGGATTCTCCAGGCAAGAATACTGGAGTGGGTTACCGTTTCCTTATGTAACAAACCACGACAAAACTTATTTGGTTATGGATCTCTGTGTCAGCAATTCATGCAGAGCTCAGTTGGGTGGTTCTGCTGGCCTCAGCTGGCATTACTCGTGTGGTTTCAGTAGGCTGGAGGCTTTGGAGGCTTCACTGGAATCTGGTTGATCTAGGCTAGGAAACCTCAACAAGGATGTATTATTCTTTTCCAAGTGGTTTTGTCTTCCAATAAGCTTAGAATATGCATTGTATGTGGAAAATTCAGGGCAATAAGAGGGGAGTGGGAGCTTCACTGTCCTTCATATTCGCAGTTTGTAACTTTGGCTGTGTCCCTTCTGCTACATGCAGTTAGTTAAATAAAGTCACGAATCCAACCCAGATCACATAAAGAAATTCAGCCTCTTGATGGGACCATCTGTGTCACATTGTGAAGGTATGCAAAGCAGTGAAGAAATGGTAGCTTTAAATAAAATAATCTGCCACACCATCAAAGTGGAAATATTGAGAACATGTTGACTTATTTGCACCTAGACTTCAGGAGGGAAGCCTGGGCAGGGGAGTGGATGTAGACCGATGGCAAACTAGTGAGTTAGGTGAATCTATCAGTGAGGTAGATGAGACCAAGAGAACATTGTATCCAAGGACTGGTAATGAAATACACCAAAAATGATTATGCAGTTGTTGTTTATATAATAGATAATGGCTTTTCTGACAGTTAAAGTATCTTTGAAGTTGTCTGCACAGTTTGTAAGGGTGAGTATTTTCTCTCCAGCCCTAGTCTAAGAGAAGGGCAGTAGTTTATGTGAATGCCAAAATTCTTCCTGTATTAAGCTCATTAAAAGATCTAAATCTCCATTAATATCCAGGAAAACTAGGGCAGCAATGGTCTGCAATGCTAATGGGAGCTATGAATTTGAATTTTCATTGAAGTAATAAGGCCATGTGTTTTAAACACAGGTACAACTCAGTGGTGAGGGCAGTTGAAAGACATTCATTTTATAACCATGTTGAAACACATACTTTTTATTAACTTCCTTGCTGTACATAAAATTCTTCTAGGTCCTCACGATTATGCAAAACTGAATGAAGCACTTGATCGTGTTTTTCAAATGGATCACCACTTAAATAAGACAACAAAGATGAGATGATACATTTTTAAAAATCTTAATGGTAATGGAAGAGTGATCATGGTCACACAAAATACATATATGTATGTAAAACATGGAAAGATATATTTTGCAACAAAGTATAGTAGAGAAGACAGGAGCAAGCATCAAGGGCCAGAGCTAAATCCTTACCAATTAGTGGTGTCTATAAGTAAACCTCTTAGTCCAGTAAAAACTTCAGTTACCACTTACAGTTCTTGCAGTGTGCAGGCCAGCATTCTGGGTTTCCCTGGTGGTTCAGTGGTAAAGAATCTGCCTGGCAATGCAGGAGATGTGGGTTCGATCCCTGGGTTGGGAAGATCCCCTGGAAAGAGAAATGGCAACCCACTTCAGTATTCTGGCCTGGAAAATTCCATGAATGGAGGAGCCTGGTGGGCTATAGTCCATGGGATAGCAAAGCAACACAACTTCGAGGTTAAACAACAATAACAAGGGTACTGTTCTAAGTACATACATATCAAGTCACTGAGTTATCATAGCAACCAACAAGGCAGGAGACAGTTTTGTATCTATACCACATCTAGCTCCCCCAACTTGTTTTCTCTGTGTTCTACAGCACCTCCCCTCAAGCGCACGCCACAGTCACTCTCTGCTCTCCTACCTATCAGATGATCCCTAAAGCCTTAGCCACTCAACCAGGATGCAGACACCACAAGGGGTAACCCCTCAGCTTCCCTCACTTTAGAGGGATCATATTGGAGAAGTATTCCATGTGGTTCCTTGGACAGTCCCAAGGGTGAAGGAGCTTCCATTGTTCACAGGAAGTAGCTCGGGGATGCCCCTTTGCTGTCTTCCTCACTCTCCTTTCTGCAATTACCTTCCTAGTAAACTGTCTGCACCTGAATCTACACCTAGGGCACTGTTTCTGGCCAGTGGAAACTAGGAAAGGAACAAGTGTCCCTCTGATAGAAGCATGAGGTTATAAAAATGTAAGAACTTGAACAAAATCATCTACAGAAATGATGAGATTCTAGGTTCTCTCTGATCTTTTAGGGTTCAGGAGAACCAAATCTTCTAAAATCAAGATATTCATTAATTGTTACAGATAAATAAAATACTTACAGATGTAACTATAAAATTCTATGATTCTAAATTACAATACTTATTCACCAAAGCAGGAAAGAAATGTTTCCTGGATAAGAATGTAATGATACAAGATGCTCGGGGCTGGTGCACTGGGATGAACCAGAGGGATGGGATGGGGAGGGAGGTGGGAGGGGGGTCCAAGATGGGGAACATATGTACACCCGGGGCAGATTCATGTCAATGTATGGCAAAACCAATACAATAATTACTTAAAATAAATAAATTAAAAAAAAAAAGGAATGTAAGACCTAGGACACTGAATATTTGGGGGCCAGAAAAGTCTTCTTATTTCTTTGCTATTCTCAAAATAAATTACTATCAAAATGGCCTTCTTTTTAAAATTGACTAATTTGTTTATATTTATTTTGGCCTGCACTGGGTCTTCGCTGCTACATGCTTCGCTGTCTTTAGCTGGAGCAAGCAGGGGTTACTGTCTCGGTGTGGCACACAGCCTTCTCACTGCGGTGGCTTCTCTTGCTGCAGAGCGCGGGCTCCAGGGTGCCCAGGCTTCAGTAGCTGCGACACTTGGTCTCAGGAGTCGTGGCTCACGCTTTTTAGGGCACAGGCCCAGTAGCTGGGGTGCTCGGGCTTGGTTGCTCCATGGCATGTGGGGTCTTCCCGGACAAGAGATTGATCCCATGCCCCCTGCATTGTAAGGCAACTTCTTAACTACTGGACCACCACAGGAGTCTGAGTCTCATATTTTTATCCCTGAATGTTTATTTCAATATATAATGCACTGAAAGACCCTGAGTTATAGGACTTTTAAAAATATTCTTTGTGTTTGCTGACTCTTGGTTCCTCCCGGATTTATGGGGAATTTGATGAGAGTTATAACCTATATTTGCATGGAATTTTGTTGTTTGAGTGCTTGCACATATGTCATCTCATTTAACTGTTAGCGCAAACTTATGATATACATAGAATCATTTTACAGATGAGGAAACTTAATTGCAGTGGTTGTATTTTGCTTACACTAATATACTTTGCATATGCAAAACCAGATAATGAAACCGCATATCTTTGTAATCCATGGCAAGGCTTTGTCTACTGCAGCATAGTGATTTATGAAGTTTTTGACTACAGCCAGTGTTGAGGAGAGCAGTAGAGTCTTCTTTCGGGGTGAGTCAAATGGAAAGGAGATGGTTTCAATGAGTCTGTAAACAGCCAGTTTCTATGAAAGTGGTGCTAATCATGCTGTATCAGATGTAACAGAAGTTACCTTTAACCGTAAAGGAGAGTCAAGTCATTAATTGCTATGTGGCTGTTGTTGCTGTTCAGTTGCAAGTTGTGGCCGACTCTTTGCAACCCCATGGACTACAGCAGGTGAAGTTTCCCTGTTCTTCTCTATCTCCCAGAGTTTGCTCAAATTCATGTCTACTATCACTGTGCTTCCAACCATCTCATCCTTTGTCACCCTTCTTCTTTTGCCTTCAATCTTTCCCAGAAATCAGGATCTTTTCCAGTGAGTTGGCTCTGCATATCAGGTGGCCAAAGTATTGGCGCTTCAGCTTCAGCATCAGTCCTTCCGATGAATGTTCAGGGTTGATTTTCTTTAGGTTTGACTGGCTTGATCTCCTTGCAGTCCAAGGGACTTTCAAGAGTCTTCTCCAGCACAACAATTCAAAAGCATCAATTCAGGTTCAAGTCATTAATTGCTGCTGCTGCTGCTAAGTCACTTAAGTTGTGTCCAACTCTGTGTGACCCATAGATGGCAGCCCACCAGGCTCCCCCATCCTTGGGATTCTCCAGGCAAGAACACTGGAGTGGGTTGCCATTTCCTTCTCCAATGCGTGAAAGGAAAAGTGAAAGTGAAGTTGCTCAGTCATATCCAACTCTTAGCAACCCCATGGACTACAGCCTACCAGGCTCCTCCGTCCATGGGATTTTCCAGGAGAGAGTATTGGAGTGGGCTGCCATTGCCTTCTCTTTAATTGCTATGTGGTTGCTTTTTGCTAATTTCAAGCTGCTGACTCACAATATACTTGAAAAGGAGAAGACAAGAATCTGTATGTGAGTAGTTAGCATTTGCCCTTTCTAAAAATCCAGGGAAAGCAATTTTTAATTAGGCATTTCAATCTGAGCAGTTTCAGGTAAGATTTTCTATGTTCTTCATCTTTTCACCCTACCTGCGAAGTGATAAAAACCTTTAATTCTGGATAACATTTTTGTGTGGTCTTAATAAGTCAGCAGTTTCTAGCACTCCCAAGCTCTGTTCTGACCTGTCTCCTTCCTTCCTACAATCTGTCAATCCTTTTTAAATTGCGATAAAAAAATTATATAGCCTATCATTTACCTTTTTAACCATTTCTAAGTTTATAGTTCAGGAATGTTAAGTATATTCACATTATTGTGCAACTATCCCTACCATTCATCTCCATAACTCTTTTTTATACTGTAAAATGGACACCATACCTATTAAACCATTACTCCCCATTCTCCCCTCCCATCAGCCCCTGACAACCATTATTCTGCTTTCTGTGTCTTTGAGTTGGACTACCCTAAGAACCTTGTATAAGTGGAATTATACAGCATTTGTCTTTCTGTGACTGACTTGTTTATCATCATGTCCTCAAGATTCATCTACGTTATAACATGCATCAGAATGTCATTCCTTTTTAAGGATGACAGATATACCATTGTATGTATATATAGCCTTTTGTCTATCCATTTATCCATTGTTAGACACTTCGGTTGCTCCGGCCTCTTTGCTCTTGTGATCAGTGATACTCTGGACCTGGATGTGAAAATATCTCTTTGAGATCTTGCTTTCAATTCTTTTGGATATAGAAGTTAAATTGCTGGTTTATAGGTAGTTCTATTTTTAAATTTTTTGAGGATCCCCCATACTGTTTTCCACAGCAGTTATGCAGTTTTGTACTCCCACCAACAGTACAATTATACCAAAGAAATCCTCCTACAATTGTGAAAGTTCTAGGGCCCACAACAGATTTCCCAAGCAGGGGATCCAGCCAAGGGACTGAGAACTCCCAAGGAACTTGACTTTGAAGACCAGGGGGATTTGATTACAGAGCTTCCACAGGACTGGGGAAATAGACTCTTGGAGAGCACAAACAAAACCTTATATGTAGCAGGACCCAGGAGAAAGGGGCAGTGACCCCACAAGAGGCTGAGCCAGACTTGCCTGTGAATGCCCAGGAGTCTCTGGCGGAGGCCTGGGTTGACAGTAGCCTGCTGTGGGGTCAGGAGCACTGGAGACAACAGTCCTGGCATAAGTCCTATTGAAGGAGGTTGCCATTTCCACCATTACCCATACTATAGTTGGACCTCAGTCCAAACTATAGGGACAGAACACAGCGCCAACCCATCAAAACAACATTGAATTAAATATTTACTGAGCATGGCCCCACCCATCAGAGCAAGACCCAGATTCCCCGACAGCCAGTCCCTCCCATCAGGAGGCTTCCACAAGCCTCTTATCCTTATCCATCAGAGGGCAGACAGAATGGAAAACACAATTACGGAAAACACAATTACGGAAAACTGACCAAACTGATCACTTGGATCACAGCCTCATCAAACTCAATGAAAGTATGAGCCATGCAGTCTAGGGCCAACCAAGATAGACAGGTTATGGTGGAGAGTTCTGGCAAAACATAGTCCACTGGAGAAGGGAAGGGCAAACCGCTTCACTATTCTTGCTTTGAGAACACCATCTGTTCAGTTCAGTAGCTGAGTCATGTCTTTTGCAACCCCATGGAGGGCAGCACGCCAGGCTTCCTGTCCATCACCAACTCTCAAAGCCTACTCAAACTCACTTCCATCGCATTGATGATGCCATCCAACCATCTCATCCTCTGTCATCCCCTTCGCCTCCCACCTTCAATCATTCCCAGCATCAGGGTCTTTCCAATGAGTCGATTCTTTGCATCAGGTGGCCAAAGTATTGGAGTTTCAGCTTCAGCATCAATCCTTCCAATAAACATTCAGGACTGATCTCATTTAGGATTCACTGGATGGATCTCCTTGCAGTCCAAGGGACTCTCAAGAGTCTTCTCCAATACCATAGTTCAAAAGCATCAATTCTTTGGCACTCAGCTTTCTTTATAGTCCAGCTCTCACATCAATACATGACTACTGGAAAAACCATAGTTTTGACTAGACAGACCTCTGTTGGTAAAGTAATGTCTCTGCTTTTTAATATGCTATCTAAATTGGTTATAACTTTTCTTCCAAAGAGCAAACATCTTTTAATTTCATGGCTGCAGTAACCATCTGCAGTGATTTTGGAGCCCCCCAAAATAAAGTCTCTCACTGTTTCCATCGAGAATGCCATGGAGAATGCTGTGAACAGTATGAAAAGGCAAAAAGATATGACACTGAAAGATGAGTTCCCCAGGTTGGTAGATGCCCAGTATGCTACTGGAGAAGAGTGGAGAAATAGCTTCAGAAAGAATGAAGAGGCTGAGCCAAAGCGAAAACAATGCCCAGCTGTGATTGTGACTGGTGATGGAAGTGAAGTCTGATGCTCTAAGAACAATACTGCTTAGGAATCTGAAATGTTAGGTCCATGAATCAAGGTAAATTGGAAGTGGTCAAACAGGAGATGGCAAGAGTGAACATCAACATTTGAGGAATCAATGAACTAAAATAGGAATGGTTGAATTTAATACAGATGATCGCTATATATACTACTGTGGGCAAGAATCCCTTAGGAGAAATGGAGTAGCCCTCATAGTCAACAAAAGAATCATAAATGCACTATTTGAGCGCAGTCTCAAAAACGACAGAATGATCTCTGTTCATTTCCAAGACAAACCATCAATAGCCCAGTAATCCAAGTCTATGCCTTGACCAGTAATGCTGAAGAAGCTGAAGTTGAATGGTTCTATGAAGACCTTTTCCACTAACACCAAAAAGAGATGTCCTTTCCATCATAAGGGACTGGAATGCAAAAGTAGGAAGTCAGTAGATACCTGAAGTAATAGGCAAGTTTGACCTTGGAGTACAAAATGAAGCAGGGCAAAGGCTAACAGAGTTTGCCAAGAGAACACACTGATCATAGCAGACACCCTCTTCCAGCAACACAAGACACATGGACATCAATAGATGGTCAATACAGAAATCAGATTGGTTATATTCTTTGCATCTGAAGATGGAGAAGCTCTATACAGTCAGCAAAAACAAGACTGGGAGTTGACTGTGGCTCAGATCATGAACTGCTTATTGCAAAATTCAGACTAAAATTGAAGAAAGCATGATCTAAATCAAACCCCTTGTGACTATACCATTAAAATGACAAATAGATTCAAGGGATTATCTGACAGAGTACCTGAAGAACTATGGACGGAGGTTCGTAACATTGTATAGGAAGTGGTGCTTAAAACCATCCCCAGGAAGAATTGCAAAAGGCAAAATGGTTGCCTGAGGAGGCCTTACAAATAGCTGAGAAAAGAAGAGAAGTGAAAGGCAAATTAGAAAAGAAAAGATATATCCAGTTGAATGCGGAGTTCCAAAGAATAGCAAAGAGAGAGAAGCAAGTCTTCCTAAGTCATCAATGCAAATAAATAGAGGAAAGCAATAGAAGGGGAAAGACTAGAGATCTCTTCAAGAGATACCATGGGAACATTTCATGCAACGATGGGCACAATAAAGGACAGAAATGGTATGGACCTAACAGAAGCAGAAGATATTAAGAAGACACAGCAAGAATACACAGAACTGTACAAAAAAGATCTTCATGACCCAGATAACCACGATGGTGTGATCACTCACCTAAAGCCAGATATCCTGGATTGCGAAGTCAAGTGGGCCTTAGGAAGCATCACTATGAACAAAGCTAGTGGAGGTGATGGAATTCCAGTTGAGCTATTTCAAATCCTAAAAGATGATGCTGTGAAAGTGCTGCACTCAATATGCCAACAAATTTGGAAAACTCAGCAGTGGCCACAAGACTGGAAAAGGCCAGTTTCATTCCAATCCCAAAGAAAGGCAATGCCAAAGAATGCTCAGACTACCACACAATTGCACTCATCTCACACTCTAGTAAAGTCATGCTGAAAATTCTCCAAGCCAGGCTTCAACAATACGTGTACCATGAACTTACAGATGTTCAAACTGGATTTAGAAAAGGCAGAGGAACCAGAGATCAAATTGCCAACATCTATTGCATCATAGAAAAAGCAAGAGAATTCCAGACAAACATCTTTTTTTTTCTTCATTGACTATGCCAAAGCCTTTGACTATGTGGATCACCACAAACTGTGGAAAATTCTTAAAGAGATGGGAATCCAGACCACCTTACCTGCCTCCTGAGAAATCTGCATGCAGGTCAAGAAGCAGCAGTTAGAACCAGACATGAAACAATGGACTGGTTCCAAACTGGGAAAGGAGTACATCAAGGCTGTATATTGTCACCATCTTATTTAACTTATATGCAGAATACATTATGTGAAATGCCAGGTGGGATGAAGTACAAGCTGGAATATAGATTGCCGGAGGAAATGTCAATAACCTCAGATATGGAGACGACACCACCTTTATGGCAGAAAGTGAAGAGAAACTAAAGAGCCTCTTGATGAAAGTGAAAGAGGTGAGAGAAAAAGCTGGCTCAAAGCTCAACATTCAGAAAACTAAGATCATGGCATCTGGTCCCATCACTTCATGGCAAACAGATGGAGAAAAAATGGAAACAGTGAGAGACTATTTCCTTGGGCTCCAAAATTACTGCAGATGGTAAATGCAGCCATGAAATTAAAAGATACTTGCTCCTTGTAAGAAAAACTACGACAAAACTAGACATTGTGTTAAAAAGCAGAGACATTACTTTATTGATAAAGGTCCATCTAGTCAAAGCTATGGTTTTTCCAGTAGTCATGTATGGATGTGAGATCTGGCCCATAAAGAAAGCTGAGGACTGAAGAATTGATGCTTTTGAATTGTGGTGTTGGAGAATACCCTTGAGAGTCCCTGGGAGAGCAAGGAGATCAAGCCAGTCATTCCTAAAGGAAATCAGTCCTGAATATTCATTGGAAGGACTGATGCTGAAGCTGAAACTCCAATATTTTGGCCACCTGATGCAAAGAACTGACTCATTGGAAATGACTGATGCTGGGAAAGATTGAAGGCAGGAGCAAAAGGGATTGACAGAGGAGGATATGGTTGAATGACATCACCAACTCAATGGGCATGAATTTGAGCAAGCTCCAGGAGTTGGTGATGGACAGGCAGGCCTGACATGCTGCAATCCATGGTGTCACAAAGAGTTGGACACAACTGAGCTACTGAACTGAACCAACAGTACATAAGGGGTGCAATTTTTCTGCATCCTCACCAACACTGGTTGTATTCTATATTTTTTATAGTAGCTATTCTAATAGGTAGAAAATAAGGACTGATTATAGTTTTAATTTGTATTTCTCTAATGATTGGTAATGTTGAACATTTTTTCCTGCTTATTGGTTATTTGTACCTCACCTTTGGAGAAATGTCTATTCAAGCTCTTATCTCATTTTTAAAAATATGGTCTTCTTCATGAATTTTCAGATCTCTCTTACACATCATCCTAGTTACACTTCTCTGTATCTTTCCAATTTTAATACTTCTGCTGCCAAAGCACACACCAAGTTGTTGATTCTTAATGAGAATTTTCAGTGTTTCTCTAACATATTTCCTCTTTTCAAACAAACCATCATCCTCCAACTATGCACCCAATCCCAACATTTTCTCCATAAAATTTTGAAGGAAATTTATATATTCTTAAAACTTATTTATTGTTCATGTTCAATTCATCATCTCTTTTCATTTCTTTTTCCCAGGATTTTTTTGTTTGGTGTTGTATTTGTTCATGTCACTGAGTTTGGGGAGAGGAAAACTTTAAGGTCTGACTTAACTCTGCTACCTTAAATAGCCTGATCAGGGTGGAGATGAGTAGGGAGCTATATTTTAGTCTCACATCTAGAGACATAAATCTTTTTTTTTTTTCATTTTAATCAGAACTTCTCAGTTTTTTCAGTGTTGTTGTACAAATCATTTATGTTCACACTGCAGCCAACATAAATCATTAACATGAAAGAATAGTAAGCAATCTTAATATTGCTTCCTTCTATGAAACATAGTGGAAATGAAAGAACACAATTTATCATCGAGCAGAAATCTCAGAAACATTTAGCCAGAATCCAGTATTTTCTATTTTCTCAGAGTTTAGTTGACTCCACACTGGCCTTCATGGTTTCAGGACAAATCAAGTCCTTTCCATCCCAAGCACTTTGCCCACATAGTTCCTTGTCAGCATTTCATTGTTTTCACCGCAGTCTTCAGTTAATGTCAGTCTTCCCTGAGGGGACTTCTTGATACCTAACCCAATGGTGCTGCCTCCCAGCAGTCTCTTTCTGCCACTGCACCCACTTCATTTTCTTCACAACACAAATCACTTTCTGAACTTATCTTATTAATTTTTTACATGTATGCTTTTTTAGGGGTGTCCCAGTTATCAGAGTGGTAAAGAAAACACCTGCAGGAGACGTGGGTTCAATCCCTTAGTCAGAAAGATCCCTGAAGGAGGAAATGACAGGCCATCCCAATATTCTTGCCTGGAGAATCCCATGGATGGAGGAGCCCAGTGGCTATTGTTTTTGGGGTCCCAAAGAGTCCAACATGACTGAGCAACTGACAGGGCACACACACACGCAAGCTTGTTTATTGTCAGCCCACCGCCACCACCCATTCAAATATTTGTCGCTCAGTTGACGTGCCCTGTTTCTCACCTCTACACCCTCAGTTCCTGAAACAGTGCCTGATTAATAGCACATGGTGAATAAATATATAATGAATGAACACATGTTGACAGTGTCAGTCAGCAAACTTTTTTTCCTGTAAAAAGTCAAATACAGAGTCAGGCCATAAGGACTCTGTTGTAACTGCTCAACTCTGACTTGGTAGTATTAATAGAAAAGCACTCATAAACAACATGCAAACAAATAATCACAGCTGTGTTACAGTACTATTTTATTTATGGAAACAGAGCATGAGTTGGATTTGGCCTCTGGATCAAAGTGTGCTGACTGACTACTGGAGTAGGTCATTTGTTGTCAACTCTGATGTCAGGGTGCACTTAGATTTTGATTCAGATGCTAGTGTTTGCTAGAAGAATTATTAGTAATCGTAACGTGCCAAAGATAAAATTGGATTTACTTTAAAAATACAGATAATCATTAAGATAAACATTCAGAAGAATATTGGTATTAAAGATAGCATGTTGGTGGACAGGAAGTGTATAAATCATCCTTAGTGTCCAGCAGTGGTCTTCACACTTGAGTGTACGTCAGAATCACCAGTGATTGCTGCATTGCCCTTGAAGAATTACTGAAATGATCAGTCCGGAGTGGTGCCTGAGAATTTGTGTTTCTATCCAGTGCTAGGTAGTGCTAATGTTGGGGGGGGTGTTAAGATGTGACTGAGGTGATGTAGGTGAGACATGAAGGCCTGCGGGATGGTAGGGGCTGTGGAAATCATAAGGGCACAGATGAAATGGAATTATCCACAAGAGTAGAATAATCCCTTAATCCCTACTGAGGGGGATCCTTAATCCCTCAGTAGGGATTAAGGATCAGTTGGGTGGGGACTTCCCTGGCAGTCCAGTGATTCAGATTTTGCCTCCATTGCAGGGGGTGCGGGTTCAGTCCCTGGTGAGGGAGCTAGGATCCCACATGCCTCATGGTCCAAAAGCCAAAACAGAAAATATATTGTAAAAAATTCAATGAAGACTTACAGTTTACATTAAAAAACAAAGAAACAAAAAAAAAAATCAATTTGGTACCCAGGTAAAGAAAAATATAGGAACCATATGACTATAACATTGTTAGATTGGAAAACAAGGAAGATGATCAATCTGTTATTTGAAATAAGTAATAGTAGGTTTGAAGGAAATGAAATGAGCAGTGGGTTTGAAGAAAAGATCTTAAGTTTCAGTTTTAATATGCTGTTTTTCTCATACCTGCATTCATTCAAGTGGAATTGTCTTGGAGACTTTTGGAAATATGAATGAAGCTTGGGAATGAAGTTGGGGACCAAGTCATATACTTTTGGTAGCAGTCAGCAAATAAGTGGTTACTGAACCCATGGAAAAATATGAGATAATCCTTAGAGGATGGGTAGAACAGGAAGAAAGAAAATCTCAGAAATTGTAAACTCTGCCAAGCTAACTATTAATACATTTTCTTCTTTAGCAGAAGTACCAGACTAGTAGTCATATAACTTTACTTGAGTAAGCATGGCATTTCACAATATATTTCCTAATATTATAAATTATGTAAAAGGAACCACTCACTTTGACAATGTATGACAATAATAACCTAGTTTCAGGAAGATAGATAAAGGATACTGACCCAAGAGCAGAGCAAGTAGAGGATGACTAATGGTATACCAGCAGTTTCTTCTTTCAGCTGCATCCCACTGATAGATCTTACAGAATGGATAAATTGATGCTTTTTACAAAAAACTGGAGGAAATGTGTCAAATGAAAGAATATTCATGAAGAGATAAAGTGAAAGGTTAAATTGTACCTTCAGTTCAGTTCAGTTCAGTCGCTCAGTCGTGTCCAACTCTTTGCGACCCCATGAATCGCAGCACGCCAGGCCTCCCTGTCCATCACCAACTCCGGAGTTCACGCAAACCCATGTGCATCGAGTCGGTGTTGCCATCCAGCCATCTCATCCTCTGTCGTCCCCTTCTCCTCCTGCCCCCAATCCCTCCCAGCATCAAGGTCTTTTCCAATGAGTCAACTCTTCACATGAGGTGGCCAAAGTATTGGAGTTTCAGCCTCAGCATCAGTCCTTCCAATGAACACCCAGGAATGATCTCCTTTAGGAGGGACTGGTTGGATCTCCTTGCACTCCAAGGGACTCTCAAGAGTCTTCTCCAACACCACAATTCAAAAGCATCAATTCTTCAGTACTCAGCTTTCTTCACAGTCCAACTGTCACATCCATACATGATCACTGGAAAAACCATAGCCTTGACTAGATGGACCTTTGTTGACAAAGTAATATCTCTGCTTTTTAATATGCTGTCTAGGTTGGTCATAACTTTCCTTACATTACCAGGAGTATTTTTCAAAAAACAAGTAATTCTGTGTCTTCATTTTTGAAAAATAATGATAAAGAAGATAAGAAAGAAGGAAGAATAAAACAAAGAACAGATGCCAGTAGCATATATCAATACTAAGATGGGAAGCATAAATTCAAATGTTTATGTTATCTCATTAAATATAAATGGACCAAAGCTCCCATTTAAAAGGCAGAGAACTTCAGACTACATTTTAAAAAATAAAGAATGATCCCTATGCTGTCCATGTGGTAAGTTAAAAACAAAATATAGAAAAAGAACTGTAACATGGCATGCACCCTGTAACAATAAGAGACATATTAGACAAAGAGGACTTTAGAACAAGAGTTGTTATCCAAAAATAAAATGAGATATTCTATAGTGATAAAAGAGCAGTTCAGAAGAAAAATATACTAATATTAAATGTTAACATACCCAAAAGAGAGCCTGAGTATACACATGGCCAAAACTATCAGCCTCACAGCGAGAAACTGAAAAATCCACATACCAGAGATCTTTGTTGGAAGATGGATTTCAGAGCACTGAAAGAAGCTAAAAACTGGATCCAACAGCTGCTTGAACCATGCTGCCAAGTTGAAGAACTGTAGCTGATGTGTTGCTTATAGAAACCATAAGGCAAGCACTGAGCTAACCTCTACTTCTTCTGCCCAGTGCCCTTACTAGCACACAGCAGCAAGAAACCACCTTAAAAGGAAAAATCTAATTGTTCATTCCTAGTCCCAGCATCAGAGATGACTCTAGAGGATGGACAGATTTTGATTTAAGCAGCAGTAGTTTGATAAGTGGCACAGTGCTTTCTGATCTATTATGGATCTATCTACTATGGATATCCTTGTATCCTGCCTCAGTTCTGATAACTGACAACTAATAATAGTGCCCTATTACACAGGGCATTGTGATTGAAAACTCAAGTGCTTTCTTAGATGAAATTCCATGAGTCCAGATTTCTAATTCGTAAGTTTGATTAGGACTGTGGTTACACTAGAAAGAGGCTCCTGCATTGCATTTGCCAGTGTGTATCTTGTCACAGCCATTGGGGTAGATTTTATATTGAGTCCTGATTCTGCTAGACAGTTTTCCCCAGAGATGACAGTTGACTTGGAAAACTGGAAACAGGCGATTATTCATCATCTTATTTGAGGTCACATTTTCTGCTGTTTGACTTGAATTCTGCTCCTCTCAGAAGCTAGTTTTGTCCAAATGTCCAATTTCTGCTTCACTCCTGAACAGTGTAGTTGCTGGGGGACGTTCCATATCCAAGATAATTATATTTTCCAAGTATTGACAGAGTAGATAAATACTGCTTAAGAGGTGTTCCATTTATTTATTGCTGTTAAGGGCATGGCAACCCACTCCAGTAATCTTGCCTGGAGAATCACATGGCTAGAGGAGCCTGGCCAGCTACAGTCCATGAGGTCGCAAAGAGTCAGGCCTGACTGAGCCACTTAGTATGCACAGAGGTGATTCTTCTTCTGCTCTTTGTGGTATCCACTGGAGTCACTCATTGCTGTTTAACTGACAGTTGGGTTTGTCTAGAGCATCCAAGATGGCTTCATTTATATGGCTGTTATCTTCAAGGCTGATCTCACATGAAATTTCCTCTCTATGATGGAGTAATAGAGATTCTTCATATTATGTGGAGAAATAATTGGACATCTTACATGGTGCTCAGGTCCCCAAGAGATCATTCGAGAAACTATCTGTGGTATTAAAGCCCAGACTCAGACACAGCCTAGAGTCACTTTGGCCAAAATCAGTACAAAAGAAAAATTTTTTCCTACACCTTGCATACGAGATGCTTTTGTAAAGTAGGC
This sequence comes from Moschus berezovskii, assembly GCF_049115385.1. Lineage (NCBI taxonomy): Eukaryota > Metazoa > Chordata > Mammalia > Artiodactyla > Moschidae > Moschus > Moschus berezovskii. Next base: position 52,237,903 of record NC_142483.1, on the reverse strand, counting down.
ACCTTGCCACATACCTAAGCATGCAGGCAAAATTAATCAGATTAGCATTATGTTGGTGAAAAGACTAATGAGGCATTCTTGAGCAAACCAGCATTTTCAGAAACAGAAACCAAGACTTGGAAGCATGAAGTTCTGCTGTTCTGATAACTTTACTTCAAACAACAGAAAAAATAAGAATCATCACCCATGTGCTCAGACAATTTCTCAAACTATAGTTTAAAGTTTTATCTTAATTTGGAGATTGCACAGCCATATGTGAAACTCCACATGGGTGGACTCAGGGGAAAGACTAGTTGGTCATTGGTGTAAAGTCTGTGACTTTCCCTCAACAATGTAGAGAATCTGTCACTTAAAAAAAATTATATACTCATAATCTAATTAGACTACCAATTAGATTATTAGTATACTATCTTTTTTACCAGACCACCTGACCTGCCTGTTGAGAAATCTGTATACAGGTCAGGAAGCAATAGTTAGAATTGGGCATGGAACAACAGACTGGTTCCAAACAGGAAAAGGAGTGCATCAAGGCTGTATATTGTCAACCTGCTTATTTAACTTGCATGCAGAGTACATCATGAGAAATGGACTGGGTGAAGCACAAGCTGGAATCAAGATTGCTGGGAGAAATATCAATAACCTCAGATATGCAGATAACACCACCCTTATGGCAGAAAGTGAAGAGGAACTAAAAAGCCTCTTGATGAAAGTGAAAAAGGAGAGTGAAAAAGTTGGCTTAAAACTCAACATTCAGAAAACTAAGATCATGGCATCTGGTCCCATCACTTCATGGCAAATAGATGGGGAAACAATGGAAACAATGAGAGATTTTATTTTGGGGGGCTCCAAAATCACTGCAGATGGTGACTGTAGCCATGACATTAAAAGACGCTTACTCCTTGGAAGGAAAGTTATGACCAACCTAGACAGAATATTAAAAAACAGAGACATTACTTTGCCAACAGAGGTCTGTCTAGTCAAGGCTCTGGTTTTTCTAGTAGTCATGTATGGATGTGAGAGTTGGACTATAAAGAAAGCTGAGTACCGAAGAATTGATGCTTTTGAACCATGGTGTTGGAGAAGACTCTTGAGAGTCCCTTTGACTGCAAGGAGATCCAACCAGTCCATCCCTAAAGGAGATCAGTCCTGAGTGTTCATCGGAAGGACTGATGTTGAAGCTGAAACTCCAATACTTTGGCCACCTGATGGGAAGAGCTGACTCATTTGAAAAGACCCTGATGCTGGGAAAGATTGAAGGCAGGAGGAGAAGGGGACAACCGAGGATGAGATGGTTGCATGTCATCACCAACTCAATGGACATGAGTTTGGGTAGACTCCAGGAGTTGTTGATGGAGAGGGCAGCCTGGCGTGCAGCAGTCCATGGGGTCGCAAAGAATCAGACAAGAGTGAGAGACTGAACTGAACTGAATCTAATTGAGGCTGCATCATCTCAAGTCTTTTACCTTCTATCTATAGTGTATCCCTTTGCCTTGCGACACCCTTAACTTGTTCCTTGTCTCAACTAACTAAACCTTCCTGATATAGCCCCAGCTTTCTTTTAAGAAGTGTATTATTATCATTATTATTACTTTGGTTTAGTAAGAGGTGGGGAAGTAGTCTTCATTATGTAAAATGTGATATACAAATTTGTGTGGAGTGCTTCTAAAAGTAGAATGTCTGCCAAGTCCTCTAGCAACTTTACCAGCGTATAATTAAGCACTCATTTAAACTATAGTTTGTGTTTGTGTGAAGGGAGAGTGTAGAACTCAAAAATAGAAGTTGTTGTGGGTTTTTTTTTCCTGTATTTTTAAATTATATGTTAGATTCTAGTTTTGACAGCTATGACTTTTAAAGTAACAAAACAGGATTTTCAATTCTTGTAACACGGTGACTGAGATGACTGAAGAAAGCATCTTGATACGGGACACCTAAAGAGTCCTGGGTAGAATGTATGATCTATGTAAAATAAGACAACCTTCAAAGGTTAGAGGTTAGGAGAAAGAGCAAATTTAGAATAGTACTAAGAATTGATTGCTGCATATTTTCTGGAGCATGTGATTATCTCTGATGGACACGACTGAGCGACTTCACTTTCACTTTTCTCTTTCACACATTGGAGAAGGAAATGGCAACCCACTCCAGTGTTCTTGCCTGGAGAATCCCAGGGATGGGGGAGCCTGGTGGGCTTACATCTATAGGGTCACACAGAGTCGGACACGACTGAAGTGACTTAGCAGCAGCAGCAGACATAAATCCTTCATTCTAATTTTATAAAGGAATATCTCAACAGAATTTCAGCTTTCTGAAATTTGTTGAAACTTGCTTTTGGCTCATATTCTTAATTTTTATAAATGTTTTATGTGTTCTTGAAACATGTGTATTCTACAGTTTCAAGACAGACTGATTTATATATCAGTTGCATTTATTCATGTTACTCAGATATAGCACAAGGGTTTTTTACATTTATTTGTTGTTACTGACAGATGTATATTAAAATTATTTACTATGGTCAGATGGAGGTATACAAAGAAGTACAATGGAACTTTCAAGAGTGATATGTTCTCCGTTGTAACTGTAATGATGATCTCAATTTTGTATATATATCTTAAAATTGATTAAATGGTATATTTTTAATATGGCAACTTTCTCGTATGTATACTATATCAATAGAGTTCTTAGAACGAGCCATTATTCTTTGCCCTTTAACCAAGTACATGAGAAAAAGCATAGTAACATCTCAATAGAGGTCTTAGAGTGAGCCATTATTCTTTGCCATTTAACCAAGTACATGAGAAAAAGCATAGGAACATCTCAATAGATACGGTAGAAATTCATTTGGTGAATTTCAACATTTGTTCATGAAAGAAGGTGTTATTAATGTATTAGAATTTGATAGAACATTTCTTAATCTAGTGTAGGAAGTAGTGTACATCCACACACACAAACTTTGGATATCGTGATATTTAGTGGTGAAATATTAAAAAAAAAACAATTCCTCAGTGGAATGAGAACAAGTTAAGGTCACCTGCTCTTTCTCAGTACTTTAAAACATAGTACTTTTAAACCTAGATTCTGGTAAATCTGTACACAAACTAGTGGTTCAATATGTACTGAGAGATAAATATATAAGTGCATAAGTATGTACTGATAGATAAAAATGTAAGTGCCTAAATAAAGGGTCAGACAAATGTATTTCTAAAAGTATTTCCTGTCTCTATCAAACACTCTCAACTATGACTCTTGAAATGACCATGCAACCATGCCCTAAATCATCCATTATGTTCAGGGAATGAACTTTTGTGCATCCAGGCAGGCAGTAGCTATGCACCATACTTAGAATGTAAAAAGCTGTCACTCAAGTAGTTTTTTGTTCTAAGGCTCAGATAAAAAAGTCTGGTTTAATAAGATGTATAGAGGCCATAATTCAATAATTCAAGATGCTATTAGCATATTTGCACAGATGTCTTAGTACTATATGTTTGGGTATAGAACAGGTATGTTTAGTGGTCTTTATAGATTGACCATTTGAATAATTTTCTTAATGGCAGACAGAACATAACGTGCTGATATCTAAGATAAACAGCTGTTGATCATTTCATTAATTTATACGAACTATAAATTTAATAACTGTCCTCAAGAGTATCTGTAAGTACTTCCTTTAACAAATGTTTCTCTAGTTCTCCTTCACCTGCTCAAAAAGTCGTGGACATTTTGCACTGCCTTCAGTAAGTTTTTCAGAAGGAAAGAAACTTTATAAGATTCTGCTCAAATGCCACAATCATTACTTATTATTTTTCTATTTAATTTCAGTATAAATTAACTTATCTTTGTGCAAGTAGCATTAAAGCTAATAACGCTAAAAGGGATTAAGATTAGAAAGTAAGCTGTCAGTGACAAAGCTCATTAACGGCCTTTATCACTACAAGATGATGAACTACATCTAGGATAATTGGCCTAATTACAATATATTTGTTTCTTTAGCCAGGTATTCTTTGCTTCACTCTCTACTAATTACTTATGGGTCTCAGTTTGGCCAGTTAAATTTCTCTTCCCATTCTATACATTTCTAACACTGATAGCATATAGCTCAGATGTCCTATACCTGTGCTCATAATAGTTAATAACTGCTTTAAGGAGGCAAGAAATAGAAAGGCAAAAAGAGATATTTTTATCCTCGGGTACAGGATAAAAAAAGATATAGAGTGAATAATAATCGTTTTGGGTTTTTCACCTATTTCTTTTAAGTGGGGTTGTAAAAATTTATTTAAAATGTAACTATACCAGAGACCCCTGATATATTTTATTTGATTCATTTCCATAAAACACTTTAGTTATTTTGTTTCCATGACAAGTAACAGAAACACCCAACTAAATATGGTTTAATGATTTTTAAAAAGCTAAATTATTTTATATAAAAGGTAGTCAGGGTCTCATTGTGCATGTCAGTGCCGGTGAAGGCAGGTGCTATTTTGGAATTCTCCCTCTGACTTGCCAGAGTAGGGAGGCATGCCACACCAAGGGCCTTTCCCACACCCGTGTGCCACAGCAGCGGGCTGGATGAGGGCCCCCCATCTCCACACCACAACAGGTGGGCCCATGCATCCCATACAGGGGACTTCACTTCAGTGTCCATCTCTGGTGGCCAGAGGAGATTGCACTTTTGAGCCCCATGGGAATCCTCCTACACAAAGCCACCCACTCCTTCAAGACTGGGAGAGACAGCTGATTTGCCTGCTACATAGAAACAAACAGACAAAATGAGGAGACAGAGGAATATGTTCCAAACAAAAGAATAAGACAACCCCTCAGAAAAAGAACTTAATGAAATGGAGATAATGAATCTACTTAATAAAGTGTTGAAAGCAATGGTCTAATGGGTTTCACCAAACACTGGAGAAGGATGGATAAACACAATGAGAACATCAACAAAAAATTTTTAAAAATGTAAGGAAGTACCAAGCAGAAGTCACAGACCTAAAGAATATAATAAGTGAACTGAAAATATGCTAAAAATGTTCAGCAACAGACTGGATGAAGCAGAACAGCGACCAGAAAATGGAACTCATCGGGACAGTGCAACAAATATAAAAAAGAAAATTTTAAAAGTGAAGATACCTTAAAAGACCTCGGAACAAAATCAAGTGAAACAACCTTCATATTATAGGGGCCCAGAAAGAGAAGAGAGAGAGAAAGGACCAGAAAAATTATTTGAAGAAATATTGGCTGAAAACTTTACTAATCTGAAGAAGGAAACAGACATTCAGATAGTTGGAATTAAGATGAACCCAAAAATGGTGACACTAAGACATAATATAATGAGTAAAAGTTCAAGATAATGAGAGAAACAGATTTTATAAGGCTACTATGGAAGACATTTTGAAGGTGTAAGTAATGCAAAGTAAAGATGTGAATAATTAGAATTAGCAAGTAAATGATACTAGACTTGTACTCAAAACTGTAAAAAATTATAAAACTGGAAAAACAATTTGAGGCAATTGTTTTCAAACTTTAGACAATAGGAAATCAGATTTGTCATCATTGAGATAAAAGAAATATGCAAGTTAATCCATTAACTCTAACAGGCCTACTGGAGTGGTCTTTAGTGAGCTGAGAACTAAACAGAAGTACCAAATATTGCATAATTTGCTTCTGCTGCTGCTGAGTCACTTCAGTCGTGTCCGACTCTGTGTGACCCCATAGACGGAAGCCCACCAGGCTCACCCATCCCTGGGATTCTCCAGGCAAGAACACTGGAGTGGGTTGCCATTTCCTTCTCCAATGTGTGAAAGTGAAAGTGAAGTCGCTCAGTCATGTCTGACTCATAGAGACCCCATGGACTGCATGCAGCCTACCAGGCTCCTCCGTCCATGGGATTTTCCAGGCAGGAGTACTGGAGTGGCTTGCCATTGCCTTCTCCATAATTTGCTTCTAGGAATAAGTAAAAAAAAAAAAAAAAATAGATCCACTATAATAAGAATAATAAATGAATAATAATAAAACAATATTTCACAAAAATAAAAGAATCTGCTAATACTTTATCTGTTTACTGGAAGAAAAACTATCGCCATTTGTAGAAAACATAGAAAAATAGGTAATCCAAGTTCTTTAAAACACATCACTCAAAATTTCCAACATACAACTAAAAGTATTGTATATGAAGGTAGTGGAAAACATGGCCAATAATTATTTTTTAAGTCAGTAGAACAGACTCCAGTATGACACAAATGTTGGAAACAGCCTCAATAGGTTTAAAGCAGCTAATAAACATATATTTAGCATCCTAGGTGGCACAGTTGTTAAAGAATCAGCCTACCAATGCAGGAGACACAGGAGATGCAAGTTTGATCCCTGGGTTGAGAGGATCCCCTTGAGGAAGGCATGGCAACCCACTCCAGTATTCTTGTCTGGAAAATTCCAGGGACAAAGGAGCCTGGCCAGCTACAGTCTATGGGGTTGCAAAAGTCAGACACGACTTAGCAACTGAACAGCAACAACATTAACAAATACAGCACACACACACACACACCCCCTTCTCCCCCCGCCCCCCCCCGGCCACACATACAGCTGTAATTGGTGATCAATGGGGAAACTTACAACAGAAATTTCTTAAGAAGGTGAAATGAAAGTTCTAGAAGTGAAAGCATAAGAATTAAAATTGTAAAATTCTCTTAATTTGCTTAACAGGAGATTTTTTTTCCCTTTTTTTTTTTATTGGAGGCTAATTATTTTACAATATTATATTGGTTGGTTTTGCCATACATTGACATGAATCCGCCCTGAATGTACATGAGTTCCCCTTCCTGAACCCCCCTCCCACCTCCCTCCTCCCTTTATCCTCCGTCTGGGTCATCCCCGCACACCAGCCCCGAGCATCCTTAACAGGAGATTTTAGAGGTCAGGAAAAAAGAGACAATAAATTAGAAGAAAGCCTAAAGAGCACAGAGAGAAAATATTGAAAACATAATAAATGAACACTGGTGGTCAGTGTACAGTATGAAATGATGTAGTATAACTAGAGTCCCAGAAAGAGAATAGAGTTAGTGAGACAGAAAAAGTAAAGAACTAATGGAGAATTTTCCAAATTTTTTAAAAATATAAACTTAGGCAATTAAAACTATATCTTGGCATAAAAATGTCCAAAACTAAAGTCAATTAAGAAACCTTGAAATCAAACCAAGAAAAATATACACTGAATAGAAACAAATAAGAAATATGATTAATGGTTGGCTTGTCATCAGAAACAATAGAACAAGAAAACAATACACTGTTAAAAACTCCAACTCTAAAATTTAAAAAAGATCATCAACCCTGAATTCTATATGCAGTGAAAATATCCTTTAAAAATAAGATTAAGTAAAAGTATTTTTAGATAAATAAATGGTGAATTTATTGGCCTACACTACAATAAATGTAAGAAGTTTGAATGTACAGAAAGCCATGAGAGACAGAGAGTGTGACAAATATGTAAATAAATTGAAGATATATTGTTCTTTGATTTCTTTATATGACAACTTAAAATTTCAATAAAAAAATAATTTTTTTTAGTTGTTGTATATAGTGTATATGAATGAAAGATTCAGGACACCACCACCACAAAGAACAGGGGTGGGAGATAGAATTACAATGTTGGAGGTTTCTTATACTTTGCAAGAATGATATAGCATTAATTTTAAGTAGACTGAGATAAGTTAGGTTGCATATTGTAGTCCCAGTTACGACTCTTAAAACACACACACACACACACACCGCCATAACCAAAAACAAAAAGTTGAGTTATTAAAACAAAATGTTGAATGAACTTTTTCAGTTAGAAGAAAGTATAAAATAATGAAGCAAGGAGCAAGTAATATATTGGGCAGGTGAAAAGAAAGCCAAGATATATTAAATCACAAAAATACCAACATTTACATTAAATATAAATAGACTAGATACCGCAGGTAGATGCAGAGACTGTTAGACTAGATAAAATGCAAATCCCAATATGCTCTGTATAGAACATGTACTTTAATAACTTATACAGTTGGAAAGTAAAAAGATAGACAAGGATCAGCAGTTCAGTCGCTCAGTCGTGTCCGACTCTTTGCGACCCCATGAATCACAGCACACCAGGCCTCCCTGTCCATCACCAACTCCTGGAGTTCACTCAAACTCATGTCCATCGAGTTGGTGATGCCATCCAGCCATCTCATTCTCTGTCGTCCCCTTCTCCTCCCACCCCCAATCCTTCCCAGCATCAGAGTCTTTTCCAATGAGTCAACTCGTCGCATGAGGTGGCCAAAGTATTGGAGTTTCAGCTTTAGCATCAGGCCTTCCAATGAACACCCAGGATTGATCTCCTTTAGAATGGACTGGTCGGATCTCCTTGCAGTCCAAGGGACTCTCAAGAGTCTCCTCCAACACCACAGTTCAAAAGCATCAATTCTTCAGCGCTCAGCTTTCTTCACAGTCCAACTCTCACATCCATACATGACCACTGGAAAAAACATAGCCTTGACTAGACGGACCTTTGTTGGCAAAGTATATTTTTATGATATTTTAAAACCAGTTTGGAATTCATTCTATTAATCAAGACAAAGTCCTAGATGGCTAGTATTACCAGAGAGAAAGAAATGAAGATTTATGACATAGAAAAAGTTAATCCGTCAGGGAGACATATCTACCCAAATGTGTACACTCTTGATAACATTAAAAATCATGGGGCATATAGTGACAGAGGGGAAAGGAAAAATAAGCAAATGCACAGTCCCTAACTCAGTTGTTGATAGAACCAATAAAATACCACCACACCAGTGTCCCTGCCTAAAATGCTCATTCCTTGTATTTTTCCAGACTAACTGAAGTGCTCTTCTCTCTTATCAGTTGAGGCTTAGCATTCTGTCTAATCCTACACAGCCTCCCTTGACAACCCATGTAAACGAGTCATGACTTGACTAGTATTTTCCCATCAGTTACGTTCGCAATAGATATATTCATTCCAGACATTTTCTTTGTTTATTGGGCATGGCTAGTTTCTCCCCTGTCCAAATATAAGTTCCATGACTGCAGTCTTTTCTATCTCGCTGCTCTGTATTGTATCCTAGTGATTGGAGCATTCTGACAAAGAGGGACCACACAATGAATGTTTCTTGAATGGATAGATGCCTGAATGAAGGGGGTAAGCTTATGATCTGTTTTTTTAAAAATTTAGAGTAAAATTTGTTGAATTATAGTATAGTAAAGTAAAAACTATAAATCTTTAAAGAAAAGCGGTATAACATACTAAAAATAAGAATGTGTGTGTATAAGAGAATGCAGAGTAGAAACGTGGATATAGAAAATGAGGTGTTAAATTTAAATATGCTGATTATTGTTCAAAATAAAGATTATTATATTAAAATTAATAAACTAAGAAATAGCAATTTAAGTCTGTTATTTAAAATGTAGCAGCAACTAGTAATACATTAAAATTAGCTTCTGTACATTTCAAATAACTAAAAGAGGAAACAAAAGGGAAAGAAAATATAAGCAGCATAGCAAATATGACAAAATGTATCTACCAAGGAAATAAAGCTCACCAACACTAATGAATGTAAACTGGAAAAACTGGTGAAGTAAATGGGGAAAAATATTATTATAAAAAGTTATTTTTGTTTTGTAAGAGAGATACACATAAAAGAAAATAAGATGACATATTTTTATTGAAAATAATAAGCATTGGCAAAGACACATGGGCAGATTCAAACAAATATTTAGCAGGGGTCCTAACATTACCATCATTTGAGAATTTAATTGAAGGCCAAATGCATTGGATGAAACAAGTGTGGTGTGCCTTATAATTATAATCATGCAATCCACAGAAATAACTAACAGTTATGAATCTTCTTATACACCCAAAACTTGGCATCAAAAATACATATCCAAAACTGAATGAAGTTAAAGGAGAACTAAAAGCACAATAATTCTTTAAGCCAGTTTTAGATATAAAAAAATTAAAATAGGTAAGGCTATTGAGCCTTTGATTAATAATTCTTTGCATAAAACACCTGCTGTTTTAAAGGATACTTAAAATAATTATACATGGCTGTACATTGAGCCATGAAAAGTCATAACATATTTCACAAACTGACATTACTTTGCCAACCAAGGTCCGTCTAGTCAAGGCAATGGTTTTTCCCGTGGTCATGTATGGATGTGAGAGTTGGACTGTGAAGAAGGCTGACTGCCGAAGAATCGATGCTTTTGAACTGTGGTGTTGGAGAAGACTCTTGAGAGTCCCTTATACTGCAAGGAGATCCAACCAGTCCATTCTAGAGGAGATCAATCCTGGATGTTCATTGGAGGGACTGATGCTAAAGCTGAAACTGCAATACTTTGGCCACCTCATGCGACGAGTTGACTCACTGGAAAAGACTCTGATGCTGGGAAAGGTTGGGGGCGGGAGGAGAAGGGGACGATGGAGAATGAGATGGCTGGATGGCATCACCGACTCTGTGGACATGAGTTTGAGTGAACTCTGGGAGTTGGTGATGGACAGGGAGGCCTGGCGTGCTGTGATTCATGGGGTCGCGGAGAGTCGGACACGACTGAGCGACTGAACTGAACTGAACTGAACTGAAGCAATATATTATAAGTGTTTTCAATCATAGCAAGCAAAAATAGTGGCAAATTAAATAAAACAATTTCATGGAACTTAATATCTTTTTTGAAAAATTCTTGAGTTCAAAATGAACTGAAATGTTATAATATTTATTAATCTTAAGACAATTTTTAGAGTAATTTACAATAGAGTTGAGAGCAGTGTGTAGCTACTCCATATATGCATAACATCTCCCATTATCAACTTCACTCACCAGAATGGTATTTTTTTTTTAACCAAGAATGAATCTATGTTAACACATCAGAATTACCAAAATCCAGAGTTTCCTCTTGTTGCACATTCAGTGGGTCTCCGCAAGTGTATAACAACATCTGTCCATCATTACGATGTCATACAGAATGTGTTCACTACTTTAAAACTTCTCTGTGCACATCCTATTCAACTCTCCCCTCCACACACAAGTTTTAGTGTCGTGATAAGTATCAAAAGTCACAGAGAAAACCTAAAATCAGTCTTAAAGGGAAAACTTTTACCTCAAACATTTACACAACTGACAAAAAATTTGTATAATAGTAAATTCAGCTTGTTTAAAATACAAAGAAAGAGTGAAAGAGAATGAAAGAAGAGAGAAAGAAGGAAGTAGGGTGGAAGGAAGCGGAAGGGTGAGGGACAAATGAGGGAATTTAGGAAGAAAGAATTAGTAAAGATAGAAACAAATATTGATTTATTTATAAACAAGATAATTCCAGCAAAATTATTTAAAACACAGAATTCTTAGGGAAACAAAGCAGCCAAACAAAATAAGTTAAAACTTTTATTTTTGAATAATAAGAAGGATAAAACAGCTTATAGAATGAGAACTGAGAATGCAGAGATAGGAAATGAGCAATGACCAAATAAAGAAGTAATGGAAAGCATTCTTCACAGTCATGTAAATATATTTGAAAATCTATATAAAATAAATGAATTCTTAGAAAACATCAATGACAAAAAGTTCCAGAAGGAACTCAAAATATAACCAGATCAATAATTACAGAATATATTAAATAAGTTAAGAAACAGTGCCTGGGAAATGTGTTTCCTCAGCTGAATTATTTAAAATCTCCAAGGAAGAGGCATTTTAAGAGTTATCCAAATAGAGCAATAGAGAAAGAAACCTTAGAGAAATCTTCCTTGGATGACAACAAAGAATAAATTAGGAAACATGCAAACTAATCGATGGGAAACTGTAGACCTGTACTGTCCCATATGGTAGCCACTAACCCTGTGAGACTATTTAAATTTAAGGTTCATTTTCTCAGTTGCACTAGTCATAGGTCGCATTTCAATTGCTTAATAGTCACATTTGGCTAATGGCTTCTGTGCAGGACAAGACAGAAAAAATAGAATGTTTCAGACTTCACTAGTAGTTCGGTAAGAAATGCCCCAGTTAGTTTCTCCTTCCTGAACCAGTCACAGACAAACAAACTGGACAGCCTCATTGGCTAAACTTGGTTCATGTACCCACCTCTGAGGCCAGGGAACAGGGATTTAGTGAGACGCTGTGATTTATGGGTCCTGTAGAGTCTCAGGAGAAGATAAACAATGCATGTCACTGCACATTTTCAAATACATTAGACTTCTTTGGCACAAAGGCTTTCTGAAACTGATAGATATTGCACCAGTCTGAGAGTGGAAGCTGAGACTCATAGAGACTAGGATCTTGCTCAAATTCACTCTGCTGATAAATGCCAAAGCTAGGTCTTAAATCCAGCCCTTCTGAATGCAGGCCCATTGCAGTCTTTGTAATATATCACCCAGGTCCAACTCAAAGCAGGTATTTTGGCATCCTCTGGGTGCTTAGACCTATTCACAGTGTCCACGTAACTGAAAGATAATTTGTAATCCACAAAAACCTGTGAACTCCAGGTGTCATCAAGCATCCGGCATGCAGATTTTCAGGAATTAATATTGGCACATGTTATTTGCTGGGCTTGATAAACATTAAAACATTAAAGTGTACAAACAGAGACAGAAGTGGGAAGATGAATAATTTGGTTAAAGTAATAATACAAAGTAGACTGGAGAACATAATACAGTTTTATATAGAGACATATCTGTTGTTTAGAGAAATAAAATACTATACCATACACACTATGTGAGAGTTTCTAGCACAGTCACTTACATGTAGTTCAGTTCAGTTCAGTTGCTCAGTCGTGTCCGACTCTCCGCGACCCCATGAATCACAGCACGCCAGGCCTCCCTATCCATCACCAACTCCTGGAGTTCACTCAAACTCATGTCCACAGAGTCGGTGATGCCATCCAGCCATCTCATTCTCCGTCGTCCCTGTCTCCTCCCACTGCCAATCCCTCCCAGCATCAGAGTCTTTTCCAGTGAGTCAACTCGTTGCATGAGGTGGCCAAAGTATTGCAGTTTCAGCTTTAGCATCAGTCCTTCCAATGAACACCCAGGATCGATCTCCCTTAGAATGGACTGGTTGGATCTCCTTGTGGTACAAGGGACTCTCAAGAGTCTTCTCCAACACCACAGTTCAAAAGCATCAATTCTTCAGTAGATACTCAAAAAATGTGTCTGGTTGTATGAGAACTGAAGTGGTATTCCCCTCAGTCTGTAAATAAATTTTCCTTTCTTGGAAAGCAGATATGAAAGGTGGGACCTAAGAAGAAATCAAGAAACAGATATGCTATAAATGTTGTATTTATGAATCTCATGGCCTCCTTTTTGGTTTTATTATGCTGGGGTCAGTGCCAGCAGAGTATTTGGACTTATCTCAAAATGACCACCAACTCAACCATCAAACAGAATGTCCCCATTACAATTCACTGCTGTTCATCTTATGAGCAGTGTCAAAGCCCAAAGCACATGAAATTGCAGGCCTGATGCTGCTGGCATCAGGCAATGACCAAGCTCATTGACAGCGTCTTTCCCATTCTTGGTGGTGATGTTGACATAGCTGTGGAGTGTGCTAACAGGAAGCCCATTTCTATACATTTCTATACCCCTCCAGGAGAGGGGTTTGCCTAGGCATCGGTGGTGGGCCCAGGAACATTTGAGCTATGAAATTGACTTATTCAGCCATTAAAAAGAATACTTTTGAACCAGTTCTAATGAGGTGGATGAAACTGGAGCCTATTATACAGAGTGAAGTAAGCCAGAAAGAAAAACATCAATACAGTATACTAATGCATATGTAAGGAATTTAGAAAGATGCTAATGATAACCCTGTATATGAGACAGCAAAAGAGACACAGGTGTATAGAACAGTCTTTTGGACTCTGTGGGAGAGGGCGAGAGTGGGATGATTTGGGAGAATGGCATTGAAACATGTATATTATCATATGTGAAATGAATCTCCAGTCCAGGTTCGATGCATGAGACAGGATGCTCAGGGCTGGTGCACTGGGATGACCCAGAGGGATGGGATGGGGAGGGAGGTGGGAGGGGGGTTCAAGATGGGGAACACATGTACACTCCGGGTGGATTCATGTCAATGTATGGCAAAACCAACCAATATAATATTGTAAAGTAATTAGCCTCCAATTAAAAAAGAAAAGAAAAAAAAAGAAAAAAGAAATACAGTTGAATCATGGATTGACAAGAAAAAAAAAAAAGGAGAGAGGACATTAAAATATTATTGCCCCAAGAGTGATGAAGTCCATCACTCCAAAAATATTTTTAATTACTCTTAGAGCATGTTTCAGAAAAGTATCAAGCTGATAGTCTTTCGCCAGTTAGGTTAGAGAATGGAATGTCCTAGACAAGAAAACTGGTGAGAAGACTAAGAGCAATTCAAAATACATGCTATCTTGGGAGTGGGGAGACAAAAGTAATAGGGTAAGAGACATTAGCAGTTAGATGAATTAGTTTATTATCCAACCAAAGCAAAGTAGCTCTAATAGCAAAACTCTCTTTGCTGGTAAGCCAAAGAGATGTGGGGAAAATAAAATAAAACAAGAAACCTGATGTCTGTGTTTTAAGAAGTCACAGGCTAGAGTGGAAAAAACAGGATATGTCAACAGATAATAAAATATAGTAATAAGTTCCATTTGGTATAAATGGTGATGGGTAAGAAGAAACAAAACATAATAGTGAGATTTCTAGGCCACATAATGAAAGCTGACCAGGCAAAGCAGCAGATTTTCTGTAACAGGAGATAAGGAATTGGCTCTTATGAGCAAGTTCAAGGTGCCAAAACAGCCATGGGTGCTAAAAGTATGATAAAACAAGGAGACATAAGTTGATTTTTGCTAATTTTAACACAGAATATTGCATTTGAAGCACCAGGAAAAAGCACATACACATATCTACTGGTGTCTGGTGGTGAGGAGTAGATATTTATGGCATAATAAACATATGCAGTTCTAATGCTATGAATTGCAATCTACAAGAAATCACTTACTACCTTTAAAAATTCATGATAAATATAATTAAACTGCTGTAAATTGTGTGTGAAAGTTAAGAGAGTAAATCTTAAGAGTTTTCATCACAAGGAAAAATAATTTTTCCCTATGTCTTTGATTTTGTGTATATCTATCTACATGAGGTGATGGATGTTCAAACCTATTGTGGTAATCAGAAAATGAAATGATTGATTAATTTAAAACTCAAGCACTACAGGAAGTCAACTGTGACATTTTTGGTGAATAAGGAAAGTGAAATATTACTTTGAAAAAATAGGCATAGTGGTGAACCCAGGCTGCAGCCCTTGCAGTTCATGATTGTGGATGATCCATTTCTCCAATGGTGTCTTTTTCTACAAATATGAAAAAAATAAGTGGAAAGCAGTGCACTTACCATAATCCTATGCGGCATCAAGAGCTTTTAAAAAAAGCTTCTTTTATTATATTTTATTATTTAATTTATAATAATAATTATTATTATTATTTAAATTATATATATAATTATATATATAATTTATACAGCAGTTTACTTACATAACATTTAAATAAAATGGAAACTAGGTACCTCTTATATGAAATTATTATTACTATATATATTATAATAATGTAATTATCATTATTACTAGGCAATCCAAAGATATTCAGAGTTAAGTAGGATACGGTACAATTCCTCAGTAGTCCAATTAAGAATAAAAGTACACACATTGACAATTAAGTATGGTAAAACTAAACGCATTGTAAAAGGCATTTGTCTGTTTACAAAACACTTTTTCCTCCTTTGTTCCTCTTGATCTTATGCTAAATGAATTAGAGAGTAATTTAGTCATACTAGACTTATCATACCTATTTTGAGATACAAATGAGGAAACAGAGTCAAAGAGAGGCTTATGGAGTGGACCGTGTGAGAATTTTACAGGTGAAGAATTCAGGTGAATGATTGATTTTAGCATCTGAGTCATAATAGTCTTCCAAAAAAGAAATGGATTTGTCTCCTATTTTTGCAATGGTGATGATACAAAACAAGACAAAGTGTCTATAGAAAACCAAAAAATCAATCACATCACTCAATGATTCAGTAAAATATCTGGAAACGTTGTCCCCATGGTGTCATTTATCTGCATTGTTCACCTTGTTTACTGATTCATCCAGGCATTTTGGCAGGGCCTCAGCATAGACTTACGGCCTAACACATTGGAAACTATTTCACCCAATGACTCAAAATGTCACTTAGGTGATCTGCCCAGATTGTCCTGCTGCCACTAACACATTTTCCTAGAATAAAAGCTATCGGACAAAGGCAACAAGCATGGCATATTTCATACAGATGGCTAGCAGATGATAAAGATTAGGCTTTGTCCTGTCTGATTTCCATTGTAACAGTGGCAGGAAAGAGAGAAGGCAGGGAGAGGGTGAGAGAGACAAGGGTGGATCTCTGCATCACTTTCCAGGTCTGTAACTCCCGGTTACCTGGGGGATAAGTTCAGAAATGTGTTATATTGGTTCTTCCTTCTGTAACCCTGGATAACTTAAATCTGAAGATTAATGTGGGGGAGTGCTACAAAAAGTTGTCCTCAGAACTGATCATCTCAATGTAAAGAGATAAAGGAATGGATGTTTATCTTGTGTCTGTTGCATGTTCAGCCCATTTACCCATTTAAAATATTGCCATATAAAGGTACATTTTCAGATACGGAATCGGGATCTCAGGGGGGTTACCCTTGTTCATGACCAAACGTAATCAACAGTAGAAGTGCTCCCTCACTTCTGGGCAGCTCTTGAGATGATAACATGCCAAGCGCTTCCGAAGGGCCTGAGAATGATGCTCACGAAAAAGTCAGTAGGAGGAAAGCTGACCCTAAAGAGGCAGGAGTCATTGAAACAGTGAGGAAGAAACAGTTTACAAGGGCGAAGCAATGAGTGAATTTGGGAGTTGACGTTAGATGGGTGATTGTATTTATAGTTACACACTCAGGGATTTGAGAGATTATACAAGCAATATGGTTCAACTACATGTTTAAAACTTGAATCCCCTCCCTAAGACCCACTAAGCTGTCATCTTGCTGAATAAATGCCTCTACTTCAGGCTTCTGTATTACTTGACACCATATCTGTTACCTCCTGCACCACATCTCGCCTCCTCTCAACTCAGATCCCCTCCCTCTATCGCATCCATTGCTCCAGCAGACAACTTGGTAGAGGAGCGAATTGACAACATTTTGTCTCAGCTGTCTGTTGTATGTATTTTCCCCACAGGCATTCTCAAAGACTCAAGCCATATATCTATAGCCCCCACCCTCTGGCACTCATTTATTTGCAAACATGGAAAGGTGAAGGATTTAGCACCTCTTGTGGCAGCTGACTAAGTGGGCATAGGAGCTACAGATACAAGCCATATTCCTTGAGCATAAAATTCATGACTGTTGAGAGGAATCCAGGAGGATCAAGTCCTAGTTGCCAGAGCAGTGACACTGTCAGCAGCGAGCCCTTGCATTTGTCGTCTCTTTCATACTTGGCTTTTCACTGTCCCTATTCCCTTGGACTACTTCCTAAAAGAAACTATCAGCATACACCTTTTTGTCTGTGTTTCCTGAGAAGCCCAGACTAAAAGGAGGCATTCATGGGCATTCATGTGAGAAGATCCTTTCTAATCCTGACCTCGCATTCAGGGCAACTGTCCCCATTGACTATATCTGATTAATTTCCACATACTTAAAACTTATATGAATTCCCCGTAAAAGAACTCAGTATCTAATTAACAGATGGATGTGTGAATAAACCATTGGAGCCAATGTGGCCAAGATTAATGTGATTTAAAGTAATACTGAAAGTTGAAGAGCCCAAGAAATGTCTTCCAGAACTTGTTTCAGGCAAAGTGAAGCCTATGAAAAGGCATAGGCTTTATCTAGTCTCCACCATAGCACTCAGGACTCCAGTACCCTAACGCTAGTACAAAATCAGTTAATCTGTATTACTGAGCTTAAGAACAATGGTTTTTAAAATATTCAGTGTTCACATTTTCAAGGGATATTTTAAATAAATGCTCTCAAAGACTGGGGTCATAAAATCCATAGAGGTGCTTTCTTTGACAAAGGAAAAAAGAGTAAAAATAGAAATATTAGAAACTGTGTGAGGCAAACTGTATGAGGTACCGCTTCCCTGGTGGCTCAGACAGTAAAGAATCTGCCTACAATGTGGGAGATTCGGGTTCAATCCCAGGTCGGGAAGATCCCTTGGAGAAGCAAATTGCAACCCACTCCAGTATTCTTACCTAGAGAATCCCTGTCCAGGATAGCACCCCACTCCAGTACTCTTGCCTGGAAAATCCCATGGATGGAGGAGCCTGGTAGGCTGCAATCCCTGGGGTCGCTAAGAGTCGGACACGACTGAGTGACTTCACTTTCACTTTTCACTTTCATGCATTGGAGAAGGAAATGGCAACCCACTCCAGTGTTCTTGCCTGGAGAATCCCAGGGACGGGGGAGCCTGGTGGGCTGCCGTCTATGGGGTCTCACAGAGTCGGACACGACTGAAGTGACTTAGCAGCAGCAGCAGTAGCAGCAGGCTACAGTCCATGGGGTTGTAAAGAGTCAGACATGACTGAGTGATTAATACTACTACCATATGAGGTAAGGTAGAATTCTTGGAATATCAACATATATATGTCTGTTTATTTCTGCCAGGGAGAGACAATTTCTAGTCTTGGGTTTGCATGTGCCTATGTATAAGCCAGTCCTATTGAGATTTGGGGTAGTTTTATGAGAAGATCCATGATCTTGGCACTTGAATCTGTCCACTGGGCAAGAACTCCTTACTCTTGGGTTGAACATCTACCAACTTTAAGTCGGTGCCAAAAAAAAAGGAGGGGGATATATTCAAGATCCTCAACTCCCTCGACTCAACTTAAAGGAACAGAATTCTCTGAACTTTGAGTCAAAATCCTAGACTTGAGTAGCTTAGTTGCTGTGTGTCTTGGACAGGTTGTAGACGATTCAAGGCCTTGCTCTGCTATTGGAAAAATAGAGTGTTAATTCTTGGTCTGCCTATCTTACAGTCTTGATGATTGTATCAAATGGGAAAAAATGCAGTAAGAGAGGTATAATAATACAGTATCATATATATTTGAAACAGTATTGCTTATATAAGCCCTTCTAGATCTAGCACTATGCTTGACGTTCATATTTTCCAGGCCATCTGGAGCATATTTCTGTAGAAAGGTAGCTTTTTCAATTGAGTCCTCAGAAGATTAAAAAAAATAATTCAAAGGCTGAAGGGAATGATCTACAGGGCAAGATTAAAGCAGGACATGTAGTTCATCATTCTGTTAGGCAATGCTTAATGGAGGGTCAGGGCTGCAGAGAGATATTTCAAAGGGGTAAACAGCAAAGATGGAGAAGAATTATTTCAGTCAAAACAAAAAGAAATAGGTAAGACCATTGAAAATGAAATGAAAAGTATCTGGATGCCAGAAAATGATCAAAGTTCTCTTATTTGGAATCTTTCAGACTAGCATGAAAAAGCTTGGATTTGTCCTTCTTTTATTGCATTTTATCATTTAGGAGGTCTTCAAAGAGTAACATATATTACCTAATGCCACTCTTTCTACCACTCCCTATATTAGATAGACATTGCAATTAGTATCTTCTCCATGTTCAAACTTTCATTGGAGAAAATTGTCACAAGATACATTGTTTGTTTTTTTTAAAGGGTAGCAAATTCTTCTCCACTTGCCTTTTCTTTTTTCCCCTTACCTACCATGAACTTTTCATTTCATAGTTACCTGGGGGAATGCTTCTGTGAATGTATGAGTGGAACTAATTGAAAATATAAAATTTAATAGAATTTAAACTTACTGAACAAGGAGATAAGTTTAGTTGCAGTAGTATCAGGGGAGACATGACAAGACCTAGTGAGAGCCTGGAAACTAAACTACTAAAACTGCTCTATAAATGCTGTCAAGGTAGATGTCTTTTTTTTTTTTTAACCTAAAATAAGAGAGAAGTAATTCAATATAATTTGTGATTTTCTTTTTAATCCAGAGGGTACACATTGTTTGTTGTTGTTGTTGTTACTCTTCTGGCAAAGAAATTTGATCCAAAGGTGGAAGGAAAAAAAAAAATCTTCTCTTTCTGAAAACCAAAGTAAGACTGTGTTTTCTTCAGAATCAATAAATACTTGGCATTTCCCTAGAACAAGGCAATAGTTTATTTGATCTTTTTTTAAAGGATAAGCCATAAGCAGAATTGTGACTCTGAGCTAGTCTATCTTCAGCATTGCTTTGAACAGATCCTAAATTGGTCTTGAGCCCTGCACTTTTCTCTTTATATTTCTGGGAGCTGGTTAGACTTCTGGCTCAGCCTAGGTCTCACTGACAGGCCTGATGATAATAATAAATTATGATGCGATCTGGCTGTGCAACTTAGAGCACTCCCATGTGTATTTTATATTTGCAGTAATATAGGAATTTTGATTCCTAATCCAGGGGGTTCCTCCGCCAGCTCCCCCATTTTGCTAAAGTCCTCATGTTTTGGTTCTTTGGCTCCTGGGATCTTCATCGCCTTCAAAACGAGCTGTTCTGTGACTCGTTTCCTCTGGGAACTGTCATCTGCTAGTCCTCGAGGAGGTAGGGGTTTAGTCTAGTTGTGGGTTTTGTATCAGTTAACCACCCTCTTTGCCTCTCTTTCCTCTTGTGTCTAATAAGACAGGATGCTCTCCAGCCTTCTGTCTCGTGACTTTAAACCAGGGTTTCTCAACTCCAGCACTGTGAGCATTTTGGACTGGATCACTCTCTGTTACCAGGGGATAAATTGTGCATTATGGGATGTTTAGTAGCAGCCTTGCCCTCCACTCAGTGTATGCTGGTAATGCACACCCCTCCACAAACATCGAAAAATATCTCTTGACATCACCAGATATTTTCTCGGGGGGCAAAATCACCCATAGTTGAAAGTCACCATTATAACTCAATAAGTATCAAGAAAAGCTTTTCATCTTACAAAATGCTCACATAGGTTTCATGCAGTCATCTGGAGAAAATTCCTAAAGCGTATGCAGACCTAAAATATTACTTGCATATTTAGTACAATTTCATTGTCTCCACACCGTTCCCACAATATAGCAGATGCTATCTCTTCCCTTTCTTCCCTGTTTTAAATGCTGCATCTGCATCCCCAGAGGCGTCTGACCAAGGGTGCCCTGACAGTGAGCACCCCAAACCAGCCAGTGTTCCACAGCGGGTGCAGCCACAGTCAATGACAGTCTCTGTGATTGCGAGCAGGTCTGTTTCAATGTATGGCTTTGTGACATCTGCGTTGTGCTCTTCTCCTGCATAAATTTGATCTGCAAACTGACATCGCCTGCACCTGCCCCACATCTCAAAGAGGTTCACAGTTTCCTTTTTGTGGTTTACCCTTCGTGAGAACTGGTGACTGTTAAGGGGAGCCACATCAGTGAAGAACTGTTTCTCCACCTGGACCATGTTATGCTGTCGAATAACTTTTAATATGGCAGGAGTTGTCATCCATGATAATGTCGACCAGATAATCAACAAGATAATCATTCCTACACTCTTCTTTTGTTCAACAGACATGATTTAAGTATGCCCAGTGGCTTCATACTGCATGAGGCACTGAGAGAAAACAAGAGATAAAAATATAATAGGTGTTACCCTTGCTCTGAAGGAGCCCACAGACCAGCAGAAAGGAGCTATATACAACAGACCTCTCGAAAACAAAGGAAAAATTACTGCCATTGACATTTGACAGAAGTACTAAAAGAATGGAGATAATAAAATAGCAAAGTAATTCCAGTTGTTGGAGAAAGCAGAGAAGTGACATTTTAACATGACTTTAGACGGACAACAGGGAAAGAATATTTATGCTAAGGGACAAGCTTGATGGAAGCCTCTGTCTACCTGGGAGAGATGGGATGTGTTAATGTCATGCTGATGAAGCAACACACCTTTATTCTTGGACTCCAGTTTGGAAACTTGATGGTAACTTTTTGTTTTGTTTTTGGTATTTTTGTTCAGAAATAATTCCAGTTAAATTCACTCATAATGTGTGCAGTTTAATGTTTTTATGTGTTTAAAAGGTTGTACAATGATCATCAAAACCTGAGTTTGCAATTTGCCCTCCAAAGAAACACTGGAACTATTTCTTAGCAATATCTCCTCATTGCTCTCATCCCTCCCCTCAACCCCATAGTCCTAGGCCGCTACAGATTTACCTTGGTCTCTATGAATTTCCCTATTCTAGACATTTTATATAAATGAAATCATGCAATTTTGTGATCTTTTGGGACTGACGTCTTTCACCAAGAATCATGTTTTCAAGTTTCATCCTGCTGCTGCTTGTATCGGTATTTTATTTATTTTTATTGCTGAATAATAATTGATTCACATTTAATATTAGAATTGATTTGGTTGTATTTGGCTCTGCCATTTTGGCATTTTGTTTTCTTTCTCTATATTTTATTTACCCTTCTGTTTCTCCTTTACAGCTTTCTTTTGTATTTGTGGCTATCTTATACTGTAACATTTTAATACCTTTGATGATTTGTATACATATTATTGAGTTATTTTCTTAGTGATAACACAAAAGTTTAATATATATCTCATCAAACACAAGACATTGAACTCCTTCCAGAGAGACTCCATATTATCACCAGTCTATGAAAACTAATCCTTTTTTGAAACATGTGCCCAATTAAACCCACAATTAAGTAATGAATTAATTCAAAACTTTGCGCCACAAGTCAACATCTCTCTTCTCCCTGTGATATGTGGTCTCTACCTTCTTCATTTAGGTAACATGTAATTGCTTCACTTGTCATGTTGGACTCCCACCCCAGTAAATCAGCTGTTCTGCTTTGTGGTTTTATTGCATTGTGTTCATGATGCTGATGACATGGCAGTGGATTTGCCATTTATTGTTTCCCTACCTCTGCTGATGTGAGCTCTGGTAGAACATTCCCAGGAAATTAGTCTGTCACATTGTAGGTATTCAATGCAAATTTCTTGAAAAAAGCCATGAACTAAAAATATCACATTATTAACTACTAAAGAGAATTGCAGACCTTTTAGTGTTTTTTATGTCTCTGTAGAAACATTTGTAACCTGTTCTTTCTCCCTATTTTTTCTAATTTTCTTATTATCTTCTTAGGTTTTTATATCTTTGTAACTGATATTATTTGGCTTTGCACTGTTACATGTCCCTCTTTCCTTAAACATGATGAAGAACTGAATTTTACAGATTTACTTGGACTGTCCAGCTTAGGGGGACTGGATCATCTAGAATATAAATTAGATTTTTAATGATGAATATGGAGTCTTTCCTCTATTATGTTTAACATATATCACTTTAGATATTTTAGAATTATATTCTGAAAAAAGCCTTATTTTTCACATTTTATCTTATTATAAACACACTTTTTCATTCCTATATACATTTATTGGGGTTTCCTTGATAGCTCAGTTGGTAAAGAATCTGCCTGCAATGCAGGAGACACCGGTTCTATCCCTGGGTTGGGAAGATCCACTGGAGAAGGGATAGGCTACCCACTCCAGTATTCTTGGGCTTCCCTGGTGGCTCAGCTAGTAAAGAATCTGTGTGCAATTCAGGAGACCTGGGTTTGATCCCCGGTTTGGGAAGATCCCTGGAGAAGAGAAAGGCTACTCACTCTAGTATCCTGGCCTGGAGAATTCCATGAACTGTATGGTCTATGGGGTTGCAAAGAATCGGACATGACTGAGCGACTTTCACTTCATTTCATATATTTATTAATGACAATAATGTGAAAAGTCCTTTGATTGATGATCCTGGTGATTAAAAGGCGTTGAGCAAGCTCTGGGAGTTGGTTATGGACAGGGCTGCTGCAGTCCGTGGGGTCTCAAAGAGTCAGACACAACTAAGCAAATGAACTGAAATGAGGACATACATATGTTCTTCGGGGTCTTACCATCATGTGGGAACCAGGCAAAACATAAATTTCAAACACATACACAGACACACACAGCAGGCTGTTACAAGTATTCTGAAAGATGCTTCTGTTCCAACATTCAAATCTCCTGATCCCATGCACAGTGCATGATAGGAAAAATTTTATATAATTTTTAGCCCCAGGCAGATATGTCCTGAGGATATGATCTCATGCAAGGAAAGTGAAAATCACTGGGCATGAGATATTTACTGAAAACAAAAGTGACAGAGTAGGTAGTGTTTTGGGATAGTGGGGAAAGAAAGGTACTGTCTTTTTTTGCCATAGTCTTTCGTACATCTTCCCTTGTCCAGGCAACTGCATTTCCTTGACCAGATACTGTAAAGAACATTCTATAAAGAATAGTAATATTGGGTATGCTCATGGCAAAAACTGTATAAATCTACACTTGACTTCTTACTTTAAAATTCTTTATTTCATGCTAAACTTCTGTGCTCTTGGCTCCTTCAGCTCACCTGGATTTTCATTGAGCTCAGCCTAAATGTTATTTGAACTTGGGTAAAACTGAAGCTCATTTCCCTAATAGCACACACTTCCAGCTATTGGCGGAGAAGGCAATGGCACCCCCACTCCAGTACTCTTGCCTGGAAAATCCCATAGACGGAGGAGCCTGGTAGGCTGCAGTCCATGAGGTCGCACAGAGTCGGACATGACTGAGCGACTGCACTTTCACTTTTCAGTTTCATGCACTGGAGAAGGAAATGGCAAGCCACTCCAGTATTCTTGCCTGGAGAATCCCCGGGATGGGAGCCTGGTGGGCTGCCGTCTATGGGGTCTCACAGAGTTGGACATGACTGAGTGACTTAGCAGCAGCAGCAGCCAGCTATTGGGGGATCATCCAACAGAATACCTGGAAAGAAGGGTTTCAGAGTTTTACTTGCCTGATTCAGAATCGGCTGTCAGCTCCACGCTTTGGGAATACTAAAATCAGCCTAAACCATTTCTTCAATGTATACAGTAACATCTGAGAATTGTTCTCAAGTGAACTTTCCAGTAAATATAAACTAAGTCTTTCAAAATTTAAAACAAGACAAAGCAAAATGACATTTGAATGCTAAAGGCAGAAACCATCTTTTTGTTGTTCTTAGTTTTTGCGTCTGGAGAAGGCAATGGCAAACCACTCCAGTACTCTTGCCTAGAAAATCCCATGGACGGAGGAGCCTGGTAGGCTGCAGTCCGTGGGGTCGCTAAGGGTCGGACACGACTGAGCGACTTCACTTTCGCTTTCACACATTGGAGAAGGAAATGGCAACCCACTCCAGTGTTCTTGCCTGGAGAATCCCAGGGACGGGGGAGCCTGGTGGGCTGCCCTCTATGGGGTCGCACAGAGTCGGACACGACTGAAGTGTCTTAGCAGCAGCAGCAGTTTTTGCGTCAATCAGTTTAGTGTTCTTAAAATTACATAGAGTCTGCTTCTCAAGAACCTATTTTCTTCTTGTTACTATATTTTTTGACACAGAAAACAGATCTCAAGTTTGATTTTTTTTTTCTTGTCTCCATTTAAATCATAGCCCATTAGTTCAGCTTCATTTTCTCGCCGGATCCTAAAGGTGTCAAGAGAGTATCTTTTCCAAGGAACAGGAATTCTCAATTCTTCTCACTTTTGTAAAGATTTCATCTTGAGCCTTGAGATTCTTATTTTTTTCATTTAAAAAATTTTATTGAGTTATAGTAGATTTGCAATATCATGTTAGTTTCAGGTATACAGTACAGTGATTCAGTCATGTATGTGTGTGTGTGTGTGTGTGTGTGTGTATGTGTGTGTGTGTAGACAGATACCTATACTCTCTTTCAGATTCTTTTCCCTTATCAGTTCAGTTCAGTCGCTCAGTCATGTCTGACTCTTTGTGACCCCATGGACTACAGCACGCAAGGCTTCTCTGTCCATCACCAACTCTCGGAACTTACTCAAACTCATGTCCATTGAGTCGGTGATACCATCCAACCATCTCATCCTCTGTTGTCCCCTTTTCCTCCTGCCCTCAATCTTTCCCAGCATCAGGGTCTTTTCAAATGAGTCAGTTCTTCACATCAGGTGGCCAAAGTATTGGAGTTTCAGCTTCAAAATCAGTCCTTCCAATGAATATTCAGGACTGATTTCCTTTAGGATGGACTGGTTGGATCTCCTTGCAGTCCAAGGGACTCTCAAGAGTCTTCTCCAACACCACAGTTCAAAAGCATCAATTCTTCAGCGCTCACCTTTCTTTATAGTCCAACTCTCACATCCATACATGGATGTGGAAAAACTGTGGACTACTGGTTTTTCCAGACTACTGGAAAAACCATAGCTTTGACTAGACAGATCTTTGTTGGCAAAGTAATGTCTCTGCTTTTCAATATGCTTTCTAGGTTGGTCATAACTTTTCTTCCAAGGAGCAAGTGTCTTTTAATTTCATGGATGCAGTCACCATCTGCAGTGATTTTGGAACCCCCCCAAGAATAAAGTGTCTCACTGTTTCCATTGTTTCCCCATCTATTTGCCTTGACGTGATGGGACCAGATGCCATGATATTAGTTTTCTGAATGTTGAGCTTTAAGCCAACTTTTTCACTCTCCTCTTTCACTTCTATCAAGAGGCTCTTTAATTCTTCTTTGCTTTCTGCCATAAGGGTGGTATCATCTGCATATCTGAGGTTATTGATATTTCTCCCAGCAATCTTGATTCCAGCTTGTGCCTCATCCAGCCTGCTATTTCTCATAATGTTCTCTAGATATACATTAAGTAAGCAGGGTGACAATATACAGCCTTGATGTACTCCATTCATGATTTGTAACCAGTCTGTTGTTCCATGTCCAGTTCTAACTGTTGCTTCTTGACCTGCATACAGATTTCTCAGGAGGCAGGTTAGGTGGTCTGGTATTCCCAAATATTGAATATAGTTTCCTGTGCTGTAGAGCAGGTCTTTGTTGGCTATCTATTTTATATATAGTAGTGTGTATCTTCGGAGAAGGCAATGGCAAGCCACTCCAGTACTCTTGCCTAGAAAATCCCATGGATGGAGGAGCCTGGTAGGCTGCAGTCCATGGGGTCGCTACGAGTCGGACACGACTGAGCAACTTCACTTTCACGCATTGGAGAAGGAAATGGCAACCCACTCCAGTGTTCTTGCCTGGAGAATCCCAGGGAAGGGGGAGCCTGGTGGGCTGCCGTCTATGGGGTCACACAGAGTCGGACATGACTGAAGTGACTTAGCAGCAGCAGTGTGTATCTTGGAGAAGGCAATGGCAACCCACTCCAGTACTCTTGCCTGGAAAATCCCATGGACAGAGGAGCCTGGTAGGCTGCAGTCCGTGGGGTCGCTAAGAGTCGGACATGACTGAGCAACTTCACTTTCACTTTTCACTTTCATGCACTGGAGAAGGAAATGGCAACCCACTGCAGTGTTCTTGCCTGGAGAATCCCAGGGACGGGGGAGCCTGGTGGGCTGCCGTCTATGGGGTCTCACAGAGTCGGACACGACTGAAGTGACTTAGCAGCAGCAGCAGTGTATATCTTAATCCCAACCTCCTAATTTATCCGTCTCCACCCCACTGTCCCCTTTTGTAACCTTAAATTTGTTTTCTATATTTGTGGATCTATTTATGTTTTGTAAGTAAGTTTATTTGTATCTTTTTAAGAATATATTCCACATACAAGTGATATCATAGTATATTTACCTTTTTCTGTCTGGCTTACTTCACTTAGTATGATAATCCCTAGGTCTATCCATGTTGCTGCAGAAGGCATTATTTAACTCTTTTTTATGACTGAGCAATATTCCATTGTTTGCATTTGTGTGTGTGTGTGTACGTGTACCCACCACATCTTCTTTATCTATTTATCTATCAATGGACTACTTTGGGTTGTTTCCATGTCTTGGTTATTGTAAATAGTGCTGCTATGAACACTGGGGTGCATGTGTCTTTTTGAATTAGAATTTTCTCTGGATATATGCTCAGGAGTGGGATTACAGGATCATATGCTAACTCTATTTGTAGTTTTTTAAGGAACCTCCATACTATTCTCCATAATGTTTTCATCAATTTACATTCCCACCAACAGTGTAGCAGGGTTCCCTTTTCTCCATACCCTCTCCAGCATTTATTATTTGTAGGTGTTTGATGGTGACTATTCTGATCAGAGTGAGATGATACCTCATAGTTTTGATTTGTATCTCTCTGGATGGCATCACTGACTCTGTGGGCATGAGTTTGAGTGAACTCCGGGAGTTGGTGATGGACAGGGAGGCCTGGCGTGCTGTGATTCATGGGGTCACAGAGAGTCGGACACGACTGAGTGACTGAACTGAACTGAACTGAACTGAACTGAATAGCGATCTTGAGCATTTTGTCATGTGCCCCTTAGCCATCTGTATGTCTTCTTTGGAGAAGTGTCTATTTGTGTTCCACTCATTTTTTGAGATTCTTATTTCTTCCCCACAAACAAATTTGGTTTTTCTCCCATTAGAGTGATAATTCAATAAGTTGGTTTTGTTGTTGAAATTGAAAGCATATAGAAAATCTCTGAATTAAATGTTTCCATCAGTGAAAAATTAGCTATATCTTGAGACTTTTAAAGCTTAGAAAGTCCTCTGATTTTATTTCACTTTGAGAAAGTACTTTTTAATTCATATATTGCATCATATCTAATTTGGAATAAGTTGAAACTACTTTTCAATGTTTCTGTTGGTTGTATCATAGCTATTGGCTGCAGACATACTGTGACCTCTAATAGAAACAGAAGAATAATTTGACAGAAACTAAGAGCTCACATTTGGCTTAGGTAGAATCTAGAAATGTAAGTCTATCAAACTACACATCAGTAACAGAGAGAAAAACCATCTATTTCAAGAAAACTACTAAAGGGTAGAGTAGGTGCTTAAAATGTACCTGTACTCCACTTCTTTCCCCACTCTGCCTTACCCATATGTTTCATGCTGTTGCTCATATTTTAACACAGAAATAATGCACACCCCATACTATGTTCCAGTCCCAAATCTGTGGATTTCTCTAGTGTGACATATCACTACTGTATTTAACCTGAGCCCCAGGTGGCAAGAGGATTGAGGAGAGAAGATACACACTCTGGTTGAATGGGGAGGGGGAGGGTGCCTCAAGCCTGCATCTTTGCTATTATCTATAACACATGCAATTTATACTGTTAATCTCTAATTCTTCTTTTTTAAATGACACATAATACCAAAGAGCTATTTTTAAGGAAATACTGCAGGCCAGTTTGCACCATGTTAAAGGCATCCATCATTTTAAGCACTGAAGAATGCTGAGTGATACCCTTTCTTGCCTTGTGAAGCATGGGTAATATACAGAATGCTGACGAGAAACCCTGCCAACCTGGTCCCTCCAGATGGTTGGGAGACAGAAATTTATCAACTGGATTGCTACCTTTACCAGATACATCATACGTTTGCTGGTCATTTTTCTCCTTATAATATGCCTCATTAAGTGAAAAATTTTAAGATGCTTAGATAAAATTGTGCATAAGCTGGTATCCAGGTGTCCTGAATAACTTGACTCAGCTTCTCCATGAATCTGACTTAAGCTTGGGGACTTTCTCAGGCCCTTGGACACTCTGGTCTCTGAATCTTTGAGGCATTAACAAGCACATATGTTTCCTCTTAGGAAAAGTTGGGGAATGTGAGATTGATTGGGGGATAGGAAACCCATCTTCTCATGCAGTATCATTGTGTTAAACCATTTAGTATTTGTATGTCCCAAATTATACAACAGCTGTAAATTCACATGGTTTGCTTTTGGATATATGAAACTCAAAAGGTTTTGTTAACAGTTGAGTTGGAGTAAGTTTTAAAATTTCAAATAAGCTAAATGTAATGCAGCCACAGCATGTTATCACGTTACTATCGTTATCCTACCACCAGATAATTAAGTGACATAACATGGAGTTCCTAGCTGTAGTTTAGCTTGTCACATGCCCTCATTCAGTAGGAGATGGGTGAAAGTGACATTGAGCATTGAAAGAAATAGCATGGCTGTTTAGTTTCAGCTGGGAATGTGGAAGAACTGATCATCACACATCACGGCGGTCTGTGTTACGCACTTTCTTTTAAATCTAGTTCCACAAGCTTTGAATTCCATTTTGTAAAAACCTGATTCAAATAACTGATGAGCATTGTGGACTCCTGATACCATCAGTTATTTTCCTGGCACCTTCAAGATGAGTCATTAAGGTCAGTTAACAGTGGAGCTTCTTGGGATGAACAGCAGAGGAGACCAGTTGCCAAGCCTAAGTTGGAGAGGGAGAGGGAGTTGCTACAACACAGAGAGTTATAAGGCAGGGCTGCTGGTATGACACATGATCAATAAGAAGGAAATACCCCCACAGCCAGTCCATCTCCTGGAAGAGATCCAGAGGAGTGGATACCCCAAAATGATGCATTCTCCCTGTTCTGATCATCTGCTTGTACTTCCCCTTAACCAGATACAACTTGAAATCAGACAAGGAAGTAAGTGTTGGGTCAGACTCCCGGGTCACAGAAGATAGTGTGGACGTAGGAATGGTAGAACAAGTAACTGGAAGTTACTGAGAGTAAATTCTACAAGTTCTCATCGCAAGAAGACAAAATTGTTAACTGTATAAGTTGATGGATGCTAACTAAACTAATTGTGGTGATCATTTTGCAAGACATACTTATGTCAAGTCATTATACTATATACTTTAAATGTATAGTGTCGTCCATCAGTTGTATCTCAATAAAACTGGAAAGAAATAAAAAAAGGAGAAAAGATAAGATTCTGTGTGGCAAAGAGGGAATAATGCCCGGCATCCTGGACTGTGCTGATTCATAATCTCAGATGTGACCATTGTGCATCTTTCCCATTGTAGCCATACTTGTAGCTTTTGCCTGCCTTGCTTATTACTGTTGATAGAAATTGCATTAATAGTAATACAAAGATGACCTCTGTTCTTTGTGCAGCATACTTTGTAAGCAAAAGCAGGGTTACCTTAACAGCTGCAAAATAGATTTGTTTACAACACAATTAAATATCCATTCGGCAGTGTCTCCTTTTCATGGAAGTACCTCCTACTTTTGGATTTATAACAGCTTATCAGTGCAAGGACTAAGCTAGGTGAATAAGGCATTCATATCAGATATGAAATTTTAACATAGCAGGTTGCTCAGTGGTACCCACTCCAGTATTCTCGTCTGGAGAATCCCATGGATAGAGGAGCCTGGTGGGCTACAGTCATGGGGTTGCAGAGTCGGACACGACTGAGCGACTAACAATTGCAGTACTTTAGTGCAGTATTTTAAATTACCAAAGCAATGCAAAAATCCTTAATAAACCCAGTATCAGAATTTTAAATGAAGGTATGCTCCAATCCTGCCCTTCACAGTGCTGCCTTGCTCTCCGCACCCTAATCCTTGACCAGCAGCACAAACATCTGTCATTTTGCTTTTCCCAAATTTCATTGTATCAGCCAAATTTTATTTTAAGTATGAAACTAAAACAAATATAAGACAGAAAGGAGCACAGATAACTGGAAGATAGAAAGTGGATGAGATCACTTTTAAAGAAAAATGACATTAGATTAGAGCCTGTTAGGCTAGGAGATTTATGAACACAGTCTCAGAGATGCTCAAAGTTGAGTCAAGAAATTACAGTCAAAAAAATTGCAACTACTGTGAAAAAACAATCAGAGGTCAACAAATGTAAACAGCAGAAGAACTCTGACTTAGAGGTGTATATGCTTAACAGTTGGGGATTTTTTTTCCCTAAATTGTTGTAAACTAACTTAATTTTTCTTTCTCTTTTATAGAAGCAGGACATTTTCATAGTTAAAAATTCAAATAGAAAAGGGATAGGATGAAAACTTCAAAAGAAAAGTCATAAGAGAGAAAGACAGGGTTTAAATAAATAGAACAAGCAATGCGTACAAACAAGAAAATGATCCAAAGAGGAAAATCTTAATTTGATAGCTTCTAGGAGTTATTGCATAAATAAAAAGTAAGAACAGAGTACAGTGAAAAGTGTCAGAAAACAAGAAAAATGTCTTAAAAATTAACATAATTGCCAAAATCATTTAAAATATTTAACACATGGGTTTAATAAATGCATGTTTAGAGCCAACATTTAAATTATTTATCTGGAAGGTAAATGCAGTCATAGTCTCAGAATCCAGATGAAAACAGGGAGAGCACTTATCAGAGTAATTCAGACAAGCCACTGTATAAAAGAACTTTCTAAAACTCAGCTCCTTAATAAAAATTTAGTCAGTACTTCCAGGAAACACTTCTCTAACCAGGTCCTCAGGAAGCCAGGCTTCTCCCATCTTTGGTGAGTGTTGGTTATGGCTTCCAAGTTGCATTGGCATTGATCAGCCTCTGAATGAAGGAAAGAGACAGCGGGATAGACAGCTATACACTCACATCAGCTTGTACCCAAAGGACTATGCCTAACTTCATCAGTGTCCCGTGGAACTAAACCAGTTGTGTAAACCCTAACTGCATTAAAGGGAAGCTGGGAAATGATGTTTCCCTGTGTTGTGATGGGAAATGAAATGGTTTAGTGACTACATGCCCTTGTATCTGCCACTAGGAGACAGAGAACTTGAGAGAGGAATTCAGAGGTTTGGTGAAAATATCCAAATAATCCAGCAACCACCTAATACAAATTGTAAATGAAGAAGACAAGAAACAAATGAAGAAATCATAAAATGAATGAGAATAAAAGTGTTCTGAAGTAAAGAAGCAATTATTTCACTAAGTTGACATCTTGAATGAAAAACAGGATTGATGAAGTATTGTCCACATGCAGACACAGTGCAATTCCATAACCTCAGAAACAGAGGGGAAATTCCAAGAACTCCTGAAGCTCAACAGAATATTATTTATAAAGAAAAGAGTATTACAGACTACCATCCATTTTTCTCAACAACGGATACAGAAAAGAATGACAAAAATGTCCCCAGATTCTGGAACGATATCACATATAAACCTAGAATTCTATCCCCAATCAAGTGTGAGGACAAAATAGATGCTTTACCAATGAATGACATTAGAACTTTCATTATCAGAGTAACACTTTATCAACATATTGATGAAGATGTTGCCTCAGTAAAATTCAAAGAAATTTAACACATGGAAAGACAAAATAAATGACAACTGAGTAGGATACAGAATAGAAAAACTAGAAGAAGACATAAAATGTACTCTAATATTCTAAACTGCAAGTATAATTCATGTTGATTAACTTCAAAAATTTATAGGATATAGGCTTCATTTCCTCCTACATAATTTCCTTTTGCTACGAGTGAGATCTACATGGACATAATCATTATACTGTGAATTACATAGTTGTTTCTATTTTGAAAATCAAGACATAGGCAAAGAATGAATAATTCATTTAACAAACAAGAATGTATAGGCTAAAACTTTGTCAGAATAAATACCACAATTCTAATAATTAGAAGCAAGGGAAGAGTTAAAGGAAATAAGGTCTTTCTTTCCTTCCCTATGTAATAAGAAATCAGGAGGGGGAACTTATGTAAACCCGGGGCAAATTCATATCAATGTATGGCAAAACCAACCAATATAATATTGTAAAATAATTTGCCTCCAATAAAAAATAAATTAATTACATAAAAAAAAAGAAATAGTTCCCCCCAAAACCTTTTGTATTTTTATTACATATTAGCTGTATGTTAGTTGATATGTTTACATGTGTCATATGTAATTGATGTTTATGAAAATGTTAACGTATTTGAGTAGATCAAAATAAAACGTTTGAAGATAAAAAAAAAAAAAAGAAATTTAATAGGTACTTTCAAAGAGAAATCAACTGAGCTTTGCTTTAAGAAAAAGAAAAGTAGATCATATAAAATACATGTCAGAAAAAGTGATACTTACATTGTTATTTAGGGTGAGATTGAGTGCAATTCTGGATAAGATTGAATTGTATAAATAGTACCTAAAATACACAGAGCTTTGTATTGTGGAGTATGTGAATTCCTTCTTAAAAATTCCTAGGATAATTAACAAAACTCAGCTCTTTCAGTCAGTTCAAGATACAGAGGATTTAGACAACATATGGCTATTTGAAGTATGCATACAATTACAAATTTGTAAACAGAGATTGTGTTTTCAGGAGACCAATGACCATTCAATTTTGAGAAATATATTAAAATGCTAAATTATTTTAAGGGTTAAGGAGGAAAAGCAGAAGTAGATGTTTTTCTGGAACTCTCAAGCTTGTTCAGTGATCCAGCGGATATTGGCAATATGATCTCTGGTTCCTCTTCCTTTTCTAAATCCAGCTTGAACATCTGGCAGTTCATGGTTCACATACTTTTGAAGCCTGGCTTGGAGAATTTTGAGTATTACTTTGCTAGCATGTGAGATGAGTGCAATTGTGCAGTAGTTTGAATATTGTTTAGCATTACCTTTCTTTGGGATTGGAATGAAAATTGACCTTTTCCAGTCCTGTGGCCAATGCTGCGTTTTCCAGATTTGCTGGCATATTGAGTGCAGTGCTTTCACAGCATTATCTTTTAGGATTTGAAATAGCTCAACTGGAATTCCATCACCTCCACTAGCTTTGTTCATAGTGATGCTTCCTAAGGCCCACTTGACTTTGCATTCCAGGATGTCTGGCTCTAGGTGAGTGATCACACCATCATGGTTATCTGGGTCATGAAAATCTTTTTTGATTAGTTCTTCTGTGTATTCTTGCCACTTCTTCTTAATATCTTCTGCTTCTGTTAGGTCCATCCCATTTCTGTCCTTTATTGTGCCCATCTTTGCATGAAATATTCCCTTGTTATCTCTGATTTTCTTGAAGAGATCTCTAGCCTTTCCTATTCTGTTGTTTTCCTCTATTTCTTTGCATTGATCTCTGAGGAAGGCTTTCTTATCTCTCCTTGCTATTCTTTGAAACTCTGCATTCAGATGCTTATATCTTTCCTTTCCTCCTTTGCCTTTCACATCTCTTCTTTTCTGAGCTATTTATAAGGCCTCCTAGTACAACTGTTTTGCCTTTTGGCATTTCTTTTTCTTGGGGATGGTCTTGATCCCTGCCTCCTATACAATGTCACGAACCTCCATCCATAGTTCTTCAGGCACTCTGTCAGATCTAATCCCTTGAATCTATTTGTCACTTCTACTGTGTAATTTTAAGGGATTTGATTTAGGTCATACCTGAATGGTCTAGTGGTTTTCCCTACTTTCTTCAATTTTAGGCTGAATTGAGCAATTAGGAGTTCATGAATGAGACACAGTCAGCTCCTGGTCTTGTTTTTGCTGACTGTATAGAGTTTCTCCATATTTGGCTGCAAATAATATAATCAATCTGATTTCAGGATTGACCATCTAGTGATGGCCATGTGTAGAGTCTTCTCTTGTGTTGTTGGAAGAGGGTGTTTTCTATGACCAGTGCATTCTCTTGCCAAAACTCTGTTAGCCTATGACCTGCTTCGTTTTGTGCTCCAAAGCCTAGTTTGCCTATTACTCCAGGTATCTCTTGACTTCCTACTTTTGGATTCCAGTCCCTTATAATGAAAAGGACATCTGTATTGGGTGTTAGTTCTAGAAGGTCTTGTAGGTCTTCACAGAATTGTTCAGTTTCTTCAGCATTACTGGTTAGAGTGTAGACTTGGATAACTGTGATACTGTATGGTTTGCCTTGGAAATGAACAGAGATCATTCTGTCATTTTTAAGATTGCATCCAGTTACTGAATTTCAGACTCTTTTGTTGACTATGATGGCTACTCCATTTCTTCTAAGGGATTCCTGCCCACAGTAGTAGATATAATGGTCATCTGAGTTAAATTCACCCATTCCAGTCCATTTTAGTTTCCTGATTCTTAAAAAAAAACTGTGGAAAATTCTTGAAGAGATGGGAATACCAGACCACCTGACCTGACTCCTGAGGAATCTGTATGCAGGTGAAGAAGCAACAGTTAGAACTGGACATGGAACAACAGACTGGTTCCATATTGTGAAAGGAATATGTCAAGGCTGTGTATTGTCACTTTGCTTATTTAACTTATATGCAGAGAATATTATGAGAAATGCCAGGCTGGATGAAGTACAAGCTGGAATCAAGACTGCTGGGAGAAATATCAATAACCTCAGATATGCAGATGACACCACCCTTATGGCAGAAAGTGAAGAAGAACTAAAGAGCCTCTTGATGAAAGTGAAAGAGGAGAGTGAAAAAGTTGGCTAAAAGCTCAACAGTCAGAAAACTAAGATCATGGCATCTGGTCCCATCACTTCATGGCAAATAGATGGGGAAACAGTGGAAACAGTGACAGGCTTTATTTTGGGGGGGTTCCAAAATCACTGCAGATGGTCACTGCATCCATGAAATTAAAAGACCCTTGCTCCTTGGAAGAAAAGCTATGACCAACCTAGATAGCATATTAAAAAGCAGAGACATTACTTTACCAACAAAGATCCATCTAGTCAAAGCTATGGTTTTTCCAGTAGTCATGTCTGGATGTGAGAGTTGGACCATAAAGAAAGCTGAGTATCAGAGAATTGATGCTTTTGAACTGTGGTGTTGGAGAGACACTTGAGAGTCCCTTGGACTACAGAGAGATCCATCCAGTCAATCTTTAAGGATATCAGTCCCTGAATATTCATTGGAAGGACAGATGCTGAAGCTGAAACTCCAATCCTTCGGCCACCTGATGCAAAGAACTGACTCACTGGAAAAGACCCTGATGCCGGGAAAGATTGAGGGCAGTAGGAGGAGGGGATGACAGAAGATGAGATAGTTGGATGGCATCACCAACTCAATGGACATGAGTTTGAGTAATTTATGGGAGTTGGTGATGGACAGGGAAGCCTGGCGTCCTGCAGTCCATGGGGTCAGAAAGAGTCGGGCACAACTGGGCCACTGAACTGAAGTGAAAAGAGGAACAAATGCAGTTATCTCCATAGACATAGAAAAGGTGCTTGGTTACCTTCATCTTCCATTCCTAATGAAAACCCTTAATTTAAAAATAATAGTTACTGTAGTATTTAAACACGAAACTGTATGCCAAGCTAAGGGGAGTTAGCATCATGCTTGTGATCACAGAATGGAAGCATTCTCATTAAATACAGAACATGACAAGTAACATTTTACCACCATTGATACTGTGAAGCTTCTAGAAATACTTGCCAATGCAATTGTACAGAGAAAAATTCAAGCCTTTGTTAGAATTTAAGCTCCATGAGGGTCACAATTTGCGTCTAATTCAGCATATATTTGGGCTTCCCTGGTGGCTCAGACAGTAAAGCGTCTGCCTACAATGTGGGAGACCAGGTTCGATCCCTGGGTTGGGAAGATCCCCTGGAAAAGGAAATGGCAACCCACTCCAGTACTCTTGCCTGGAAAATCCCATGGACGGAGAATCCTGGTAGGCTATAGTCCATGAGGTCGCAAAGAGTCGGACACGACTGAGCAACTTCACTTTCACTTTGCAACTTCACTTGCATCATATATTTACTCAGTTAATTATCACAGTATATAAATTGAAAAGAAAAACCCAGATCATCTCTATTTGAAAATTATTTTGATCATTAATTCAAATACCCTAGAGAATCAACTAAAAGGCTATTAGATCTAAAAAGGGAATTAAATATGTTGACTAGTTACAAAGATATAAATGATTCACAAAAATATTTAGACTATTAGGTCTACTTTAAGATCCTCTTAAGGCAGATAATGAATGTTTGAATAAATGGTATGCAAGACCTGATCTGGAGCTAACAATAGTCATATTTTAGAAGTAGCATCAACACTGAATCAATCAATTTTTTTCTTAATAATTAAGGCTGGTTATCAATTGAATATGAAAACTTAGTAAGTAAGAATGTCCAGAAGTAAGGTATATCCTACCAGGTAATAAAATGTATTATAAAGTTTCAGTTAAAAAGAATGCGTTAATATTTCAAGAACATACTCTTGAAAACAAAAAAGAAATCACAAAAATAGACTCAAGTGAAAATGACGATGTAAATGAGATTTGCATTCACATCAAATGAAAGAAAATGGACTAACAAACTGAGGTTCAAAAGCTGGAGAACAATTAAAGCTAATTTACCTTACTTCTTGCTCCAAAATAAAATTTTATAAACAGTGATTTATGAAAGCATGAAAATACTGAAAGAAAATAGAGCACAGTGAGAAAGTGAAAGATGACCACATTGTTTTTTTTAATATAAGATGATTAACATAAAGTCAAAGGACAAATGGTAAAACAGGAAAGTAGTTTTCAGCACATATGCCTTCAGAGGTTTAATTATAGCTTTGTATTTATAATAATCATACATATTCCTTGACATTAATAAAAAACAAAAACTCATCAGGAAGACAAAATGAGGAAAAGATATGAAAAGACCCTTCACAGAAAGTAAGTAAAGGAATTATTATAAATATAGAAAAATAATTTTAATGTAGTCAGAATTAAACAAATGTATTTTGAAAAAACAGTGAAAACCCACTTATTACAAACAGGTTGGCAAATATAGCATATTGATTAAGTGCTGCTGGTGGGTGTGAACCTTTCAAAACTAAGATGTGAACCTTTCATCCAGTTTTGGTGAGGGAATAAATTTTCCTTGGAAATTTAGCATAGTCTATCAGAATTTTAAATGTTTGTTCCCTTTGACCCAAATTTTCCTTCCAGGAATCTCTCTTAGAGGACATGTTGTGTGTGAATATTATTTAGGATGTTATTTAGGGGAGAAGTAGACTCTTAATTTAAACCATTTTAACATAATGTTATCTTTTTTCCTATTTTTAAATGTTTTTAATTTTTTCAGTGTTTAGTTGATTTATAATGATTCAAGTATAGTCAAAGTAATTTACTGTATTATACACATACATGCAGACACATATATATATACTTTCTCAGATTTTTTGATTATAGGTTGTTACCAGATAGTAAGTATAGTTTCCTGTGCAGTGTAGTTCCCTGTACAGTAGGTCCTTCATTGTTTCTTTGCTCTGTATATAGCAGTGCGTGACTGTTAATCCCAAATTTTGTGTTTTATAACAATACTGTTTATTTAGATATTGTTCCTTAACCAAACCAAGGCTAGCTCTGTGTTAAGCTGGTGCTGGGGTGGGATGAGGAGATAATTTGGCATTTTCCTACTGCCAATGACTTCAGAAAATTCACTCTTAGTGTTAAAAAAATCCTCTATTAAACGTCTAAGAGAAAAGGATTGTGCTAGACATTGTATATACATTGCTTCTAATTCTTCCTTTCACTCATCAATGTAGAGAATCTTATTTGCATAATGAAGATTAGGAAATTTTCTTTTCAGGAATGGAAGAGAAGGTTTGGACCCCAAAGGGGATGAGAGATGACAAGATAACAAGATGGTATATTTTGTGTAAGAAGGGAGTGTAGAGGATTTGCATTCCCATAATAATGGATGTCTATTTCTTAGCCTGGAGAGAACTCACTATCACCTTATGCTAATCTTTAGGTCAATGCAATTAGTTTCACCCTGAGAAAAATTGCTGTCTTTAAATTTATATAACTTAACACTGGAAGCTAGAAGTCAGCAGAAGTTAAATTTAAATTTATAGGAGTATTCTCTTAATCGTCTAGCAGTGTAAGAAAGATAAGCCTAGAAGCTCTTACATTGAAGATAGAAGAAAATTTTCTTGACCAAGTTTGCTCAGTGCCCTGGAATATTTTTGTGAGAGATTGGTTAATTCCTGTATATGAAAGTCTGGATGCCCATTAGGATTCTTGCAGCTACAAATATACAAAAATCCAACAGACCTGGCTTAAAGAAATAGAAATTTTATAGCCTCATGTAATAAAAAATGGAGAAGTAAAAAGTCCAGAACCAGTTAATAGACTAGTCAGTGACATCAAGCCCTCTGATCAATGTTCAGTGACCTTCTGCTCAGGGTTGTAAGATGACTACCAACTAGTAAGCATCATACCCTATAAAAGGAAGGGGAATCTTGCATTTGTGTTTCTCCTTAACAGTGAAAATAACTTCCCAGAAGCCCTCATAATATTTTGTTTCATGTATCATTGATCAGGGTTGTATTTCACACTTATATCAAAATAATCACTGGCCAAGTGTCAGGAACCTTCATGGGTAGCTCAGTTTAATCAACTTTCAGCAGATGAATTGGGAGAGAAACCCACACAAAAAACAAAACAAAACAAAAAAAACACATAAGACCAAGCCTGAAAAACCAATGTCTATAAAATTATAATTCAGTCACATTTATTTTTTAATGCAAGACAGCAAGAAATGACTCAGCAAAAATTTTCAAAATTAAGTTTTATGTTATCAGCTCATAGCTAATACAAGTTTCTGTCCAAAACTACTAAAATCGATACATTTCTTTCTTATTTTGGCAATTAACTTTCCTAAATATATATCTCATAAGAAGTTTTTGTAATAATTTAACTGGTCAGGGCTAAGATTGCTGGGATGCTCCCAAATTTCAGTTCAATTCAGTCACTCAGTCGTATCCAACTCTTGGCAACCCCATGGACTGCAACAAGCCAGGCCTCCCTGTCCATCACCAGCTCCCAGAGTTTACTCAAACTCATGTCCTTTGAGTCAGTGATGCCATCCAACCACCTCATCCTCTGTCGTCCCTTTCTTCTCGCGCCTTCAATCTTTCCAGGGATCAGGGTCTTTTCCAATGAATCAGTTCTTTGCATCAGGTGGCCAAAGAACTGAAGTTTCAGCTTCAATATCAGTCCTTTCAGTGAATATTCAGGACTGATCTCCTTTAGGAATGACTGGTTGGATCTCCTTGCAGTCCAAGGGACTCTCAGAGTCTTCTCCAGCACCACAGTTCAAAAGCATCAAATCTGCACTCAGCTTTCTTTATAGTCCAACTCTCACATCCATAATGACTACTAGAAAAACCATAGCCTTGACTAGATGGACATTTGTTAGCAAAGTAATGTCTCTGCTTTTTAATATGCTGTCTAGGTTGGTCATAACTTTCCTTCCAAGGAATATATGTCTTTTAATTTCATTGCTGTAGTCACCATCTGCAGTGATTTTGGAGCCCTAAGGAATAGTCTGTCACTGTTTCCACTGTTTCCCCATCTATTTGCCATGAAGTGATGGGACCAGATGACATGATCTTAGTTTTCTGAATGATGAGCTTGAAGCCAACTTTTTCACTCTCCTCTTTCACTTTCATCAAGAGGCTCTTCAGTTCTTCTTCACTTTCTGCCATAAGGGTGGTGTCATCTGCATGTCCGAGCTTATTGATATTTCTCCCAGCAATCTTGATTCCAGCATGTGCTTCATCTAGCTTGGCATTTCACATGATGTACTCTGCATGTAAGTTAAATAAGCGGGGTGACAATATACAACCTTGATGTACTCCTTTTCCTATTTGGAACCAGTCTGTTGTTCCATGTCCAGTTCTAACTGTTGCTTCCTGACCTGCATACAGATTTCTCAAGAGGCAGGTCAGGTGGTCTGGTATTCCCATCTCTTTCAGAATTTTCCACATTTTATTGTGATCCACACAGTCAAAGGCTTTGGCATAGTCAATGAAACAGAAATAGATGTCTTTCTGGATCTCTCTTGCTTTTTCCATGATCCAGCAGATGTTGGCTATTTGATCTCTGGTTCCTCTGCCTTTTCTAAAACCAGCTTGAACATCTGGAAGTTCATGGTTCACGTATTGTTGAAGCCTGGCTTAGAGAATTTTGAGCATTACTTTGCTAGCGTGTGAGAGGAGTGCAATTGTTCAGTAGTTTGAGCATTGCCTTTCTTTGGGATTGGAATGAAGACTGACCTTTTCCAGTCCTGTGGCCACTGCTGAGTTTTCCAAATTTGCTGGCATATTGAGTGCAACACTTTCACAGCATCATCTTTTAGGATTTGAAATAGCTCAGCTGGAATTCCATCACCTCCACTAGCTTTGTCCCCAAATTAGCCATGGCTAAATACAAAAGTTGCTGTCATTATTGAGATGACACAACATCCTGTAATTGTCTCACTTAAGTAATTAATAGAATAATATTCATCAGGCTTTTTGTTCCTTCCTTTTTCAAGTGAAGTTTTAAATAAGGTGTTTCTACAGTATTCAGTTAATTTCAGAACCTCAGGACTGAAGCAGGCTAGTCATTTGGAGGCAGCAAAAAAACTGGATTTATTTTATTTCTACTGATTGAAATATATTGGTTTTTAGATGAAATGTCTTTTGGTTCCAAATTATGTACATTGTGCACCCTCTGTATGTATTTTCCAAGTGATTTAAATGAATTTGAATCAGCTCGTTAGGTTCCAGACTGGTACTGAACATAATGACTCATTGCTAAATTAATATTGTCTACCCTGAACTACCCTGTCTAAATCACTTTAATCACTGGGAAGATTCATACTCTTCAAAAGGACAGCCACATTCAAATGAATTCTGCAACAGTTCATTAGGTAATGATGTCGTTTATGTTCCCTGGGTCAGCAAATGTGATTCTGCTTGGCTCCAAAGATGGACTGACTGTGAGCAGATAAGCAGGTACTTTGTATGCATTAGACATTCATACATGCACAGAAGGGAGGCATAATGCTGGCATGAAATGTTTCAATTTGGGACACTGCTATGTCTCAGATTCAGCCTCATTTTTTTCTTTTCTTTTCTTAGCTTAGCAGCTTTATTGGACACATGTTCCTGTCTTTCAGAAGCAGTTAACGTGTCAGATGCTTTGTCACATCTCACTGACACCAGAACGTTAAAAAGAAGGTTCTAACAAGAGTCTAGCTTGAGCACAATACAAAGCATGCCATTAGAAAGAACATCATATTTGATATCCAAATAAAAACTACTTTAGGAAGACCCTGGAAGCCATAGACATGATCTCGGTCTCACGGAATAGCAGCAAATAATCTCAGACTTCCCTGTCCCCCTGGCACTTAAAGTTAACAACAGCAACAACAAAAATGACACACTGGGAGATTAGTGTGCTTAGCATCTTATCACACTGATTGAATGTTCTCTGAAATAAAATTGTTGAGTCATTCCTGAATCTGTAACCAAGAATGAAGGGCAGGCCAATTCCACATAAATCACTAGGGGAAGGGTCCTTATCTTCTGGGAGGGTCTCCTTCCAGTGAGCCGTCGGGGACTAGTGACTCTCCTTAGTTCACAGGTGCTAGAAATAAGACAAGAACTTGAATATGGCCCTAATAGTAGATTCACTAATTTAC
Source organism: Moschus berezovskii (assembly GCF_049115385.1). Classification (NCBI taxonomy): domain Eukaryota; kingdom Metazoa; phylum Chordata; class Mammalia; order Artiodactyla; family Moschidae; genus Moschus; species Moschus berezovskii. The sequence goes on along the minus strand of NC_142483.1, from coordinate 52,194,766 downwards.
TAACCTGTTGAATCATTCAGAAACTGTTAACCTGTTAACTACTTTAATCTTTACAACAATTCAGTGTGGTATCTTTGATCCTATTTTACAGAGAAAGGAATTTAGAGATGTCAGACAACCAGCCTAACACTTTAGAATAAGTAAGGAATAGGAAATGGGATTCAAACCTAGGTCCATCTGATATTAGTTCTCATTTCTCTATTTTTCACTAGTTCCCTAATTGCCAGTAGGTAGAATGGAAAATGCAAAATGTTCAGAATTTGTATTCAACAGAGTTATCCCATTATTACAGTATGTCTATTGCTATGTAACAAGTTATTCTGAAATACAGGAGCATAAAACATCTACATCACTTAGTTTGCTTATTATGAGGGACAACAATTTAGATAAGACACAATCAGGACAAGTTGATATCTGCTTCATGATTTCTGGGATCTCAAAGCTTGGAGACTCAAAGCCTTAGGTGGCTTAATGGCTAAGAATAAGAATCCTTTTGGAATTCATTACATGTTTGATGATTGATGCTGGCAGTCTCCTGGGAGCTCAACTAGAAATCTCAGCTATGATACCTACATGTTTGCCTTTCCATGTGACCTAGGGTTCTTTGAAGCATGGTAGCCGTGTTCCATGATTGAGCACTCCCCAAACGAGGAGGAAGCTGAATCAACATTTTATGACCAAGTCTAGAAAGCGAACCACTGTCACTTCTGTTTGGGTCGCAGACCTGCTTAAATTCAAAAGGAGGGAACATATAGGTAAATGGCTCAATGGAGGGAGAGTCAGAGTTGCACTGAAGAGCATATGGGAGGGGAACTATGGTTATGGTCATCTTCAGTAACGGAAATCTGCTACACTCTCCACCTGAATAAAATCATGGAAAGAAGTTACTAGACTGAGAGCATATGCCTGTGAACAAGTGCTACAGATAACTCCATAGGCTTACTGATGCCAGGCTCTAGGTAAAAGTCTAGAATGGAATTTTAAACAGCACTTTTAAACTGCTGTGCAGGTGATCCAGTAACTATTTTTCATGTAGTCCTTGTACTTTATTCTTGTGTACACTTTTTTTTTTAAATTTATTTTATTGGAGGCAAATTGCCTTACATTAATATATTGGTTGGTTTTGCCTTACATTGACACAAATCTGCCCCGGGTGTACATGTGTTCCCTTTCTTAAACCGCCCCCCCACCTTCCTCTTCCCCATATCCTCCCTCCAGTTCATCCCCGTGCACCAGCCCCAAGCATCCTGTATCATGCGTCGAACCTGGACTGGTCACATATGATAATATACATGCTACAATGCCGTTCTCCCCAATCATCCCACCTTCACCCTTCCCCACAGAGTCCCACTATGGAGAACAGTGTGGAGATTCCTCAAAAAACTGGAAATAGAACTGCCATATGATCCAGCAATCGCACTCCTGGGAATACACACCGAGGAAACCAGAATTGAAAGAGACACATGTACTCCAATGTTCATTGCAGCACTGTTTATAATAGCCAGGACATGGAAGCAACCTAGATGTCCATCTGCAGAAGAATGGATAAGAAAGCTTTGGTACATATACACAATGGAGTATTTTTCAGCCATCAAAAAGAATGCATTGTGTACACTCTTGTGTGCAAAGTAGCTACCAAGTAATTCTAGGTTTTCTTGGGCAGAAGCCCTATCTTATCCACGTTTCTTTATATTAAATAGAAAAAGTGTTTTGAGGAAAGACACACAAGATAAGGCTGCAAAGGAAAAGCTCATAGGAATGTCAATGCCAGTGCTACCTCAGCAAATACATGGTATTAAAAACCAAAAGAAATGGATTCTACTAAGAACTTGTTTCATGATAACTTTTTATTAATTTTTACATGACTCGCAATTAGATTAAGATGTGAAACACAGAGCTATTTCTATAGTGTGACTCTAATTGCAGCTAATGCATTTTCTCCTCTTCTAGGGGGTGATTAAAATAGAGAAGTCTCTTTTCAACCTACCACAACTCCAAAGTCATCCAGACTATTTATTTTTTTCACTTTTCCACCTGAAACAAGAGTGACAAAATGTAAAAACGTCTGCAGGGACCCAAAGAGTGATGGTAGTAAGTAAAGTAACTGGTGAGAAGTAGGACCATTCTTTACACGAGGAGTGTGCTAAGAAGGGCTAAATATGAATATGGTACATGTATGTGTGTGTGAGTTGGTGATGGACAGTGAGGCCTGGCGTGCTGTGATTCATGGGGTCGCGGAGAGTCGGACACGACTGAGCGACTGAACTGAACTGAACTGAACTGAACTGATGTGTGTGTTAGAGAGAAGGAGGGAAGGATCGTCTAGAGATAGTGAGAGTTCTGCCAAAATGGAATGAACATTCTTATTCTAAAGTGCATTAAGCATTCTGCCTTGTGGGGAAATGATCCTAGTGCTTACTGATATATTAGAAGTTTTAAAGCAGCTGGACATTAAAATAAAATGGAGTATAGTTGTTTTACAATATTGTTGTTTTCTGCTGTACAGCAAAGTTAATCAGCCATATGTATACATATACATATATTCTTTCTTTTTTGGATTTCCTTCCCATTTCGGTCACCACAGAGCATTGAGTAGAGTTCCCTGAGCTATACAGTAGTTTCTCTTTCTGTTCAGTCACTCAGTCGTGTCCAACTCTTTGCGACCCCGGGGACTGTAGCCTACCAGGCTTCTCCATCCATGGGATTCTCCAGGCAAGAATACTGGAGTGGGTTACCATTTCCTTCTCCAGGGGATCTTCCCGACCCAGGGATCGAACCCAGGTCTCCCGCATTGGAGGCAGACGCGTTAACGTCTGAGCCACCAGGGAAGCCCTTGTCTGTTTTATGCATAGACATATGAATATGTCAGTCCCAATCTCCCAATTCATTCTACCACCTCCTCCCTGCTTGGAGTTCATACTTCTTTTCTCTACATCTGCATCTTTATTTCTGCTTTGCAAATAGGTTCATCTACACAATTTTTGTATATTCCATATATATGCCTTAATATATGATAGTTGTTTTTCTTTTTCTGACTTATTTCACTCTGTATGACAGTCCCTAGGTCCATTCACGCCTCTGCAAATAGCATAATTTTGTTCTTTTTTATGGCTTCGTAATAATCCATTGTATAAATATACCACATCTTCCTTATCCATTCTTCTGTTGCTGGACATTTAGGTTGCTTTGGATATATAGACTTTTAAGTAAAAATAATACTAATTTTAAAATTTGAAGGCAAATTCATTTTCTATAGATCCTCTAGCAGGGTCATGTTTTCTTTCCTATCTGTTGTCTCAGAGTTTAGTCCTTTGAATAAGGCTCTATTTCCTTTTACTTTCTCCTCTTTGAGCTATGATCACCTCATTGCATTTGGAAGCTAATATATGTAAGTTAGTGTCCTAGTTATGATATGTCTTAAGGGTGGGACTGAGCGTACCTTATTCAGTCTTGTATCACTCTCAACCAACATAAAGTCTGGCACAACATGTTCCTAACAAAGGCTGAAAAAATATATTAGAATGTGTTTCAAAGTTAGATGACTTGTACAACTTAATCTAATTCCTGAAGATCAAGGAATTGGCCTGAAATAGGCAGGAATAGCAAATTATGTGAATAAATCCTTATTTCTTCATAGTTTCTTTTGGAAATATAAGATATAGCCAATTGGTTTGGTTGAGTTGAAGTAAATTTGGTATTCTAATTTTTAATTTAAAAAAGTAATGTATAAAAACCTGGTTTTGGTTTAGTCACTAAGTCATGTCCAACTGTGATCCCATGGACTGTAGCCCACCAGGCTCCTCTGTCCTTGAGATTTCAAAAAAAATGTACAGATGCCATACATCAGTATCCTCCTTCTTCCTCCCTATTCCTCACCCCTCTTTCAATGAAAACTGTTATTTACATTTAGATGTGTCCCTTTCCACTTCCTTTTCCCTATGATTATGTACATGCATGCCTGTATCACTTTTATAAAATATCTAAATGAACCATTCTAAACTTTTCTGAAATCAGTTTTAATCTTTTCAAAGAACTAGCTTTTAGTTTTGTTGATCTTTTCTATTTTTTAGTCTCTATTTCATTTATTTCTGCTGTGATATTTATGATTTCTTTCCTTCTGTTATCTCTGGGTTGTTTTTTCTCTCTCTGATTGCTTTAGGTATAACATTAGATTACTTGAGATTTTTCTTGTTTCCTAAGGTAAGCTTGCATTGCTATACAATTCCCTCTTAGAAATGGTTTTGTTGACTCTCATAGGTTTTAGATCATTGTATTTTCATTTTCTTTTGTCTCTAGTTATTTTTTTATTCCCTCTTTGATTTCTAAAGTGTCACATTGGTTTTTTAGCCTCCCACATGTCTGTGTTTTTTGCAGTATTTTTCTTGTAGTTGATTCTAATCTCATAGTGTTGTGATGCTTGATATGTTTTCAGTTTTCTTAAATTTACTGAGGCTTGCTTTGTGGCCCAGCATGTGGTCTATCCTGGAAAATGTTCCATGTGAAAAATCAGCTTTTAAAAGTTTCTAATTTTTAAAAAAATTATTCTATTGATGCACACTTGATTTTGAGAGTTGTGTTAATTTATACTGTACAGCAAAGTGATTCAGTTGTATATATACATTCATTTTTGTGTTCTTTTCAATTATGGTATAGTAGGAGCGTTTTTTCCATTTTACATATAATAGTTTTTACTTTTAAGTAGATAATTGTTGAATTGATAAATATTGAATTATTTTCCTTTTAAGTATGTATTTATTGTCTTTTGAGGTTGTGTAGTAAAGAAAGACTTCCTCAGTGATCAATGCAAAGAGATAGAGGAAAACAACAGAATAGGAAAAACAAGAGAGCTCTTCAAGAAAATTAGAGATTCCAAGGGAACATTTCATGCAAAGATGGGCTCGATAAAGGTCAGAAATGGTATGGACCTAACAGAAGCAGAAGATATTAAGAAGAGGTGGCAGGAATACACAGAAGAACTGTACGAAAAAGATCTTCACGACCAAGATAGTCACGATAACGTGATCACTGACCTAGAGCCAGACATCTTGGAATGTGAAGTCAAGTGGGCCTTAGAAAGCATCACTACGAACAAAGCTAGTGGAGGTGATGGAATTCCAGTGGAGCTATTTCAAGTCTTGAAAGATGATGCTGTGAAAGTGCTGCACTCAATATGCCAGCAAATTTGGAAAACTCAGCAGTGGCCACAGGACTGGAAGAGGTCAGTCTTCATTCCAATCCCAAAGAAAGGCAATGCCAAAGAATGCTCAAACTACCGCACAATTGCACTCATCTCACACGCTAGTAAAGTCATGCTCAAAATTCTCCAAGCCAGGCTTCAGCAGTATGTAAACCGTGAACTCCCAGATGTTCAAGCAGGTTTTAGAAAAGGCAGAGGAACCAGAGATCAAATTGCCAACATCCGCTGGATCATGGAGAAAGCAAGAGAGTTTCAGAAAAACATCTATTTCTGCTTTATTGACTATGCCAAAGCCTTTGACTGTGTCGATCACAATAAACTGTGGAACATTCTGAAAGAGATGGGAATCCCAGACCACCTGACCTGCCTCTTGAGAAACCTGTATGCAAGTCAGGAAGCAACTGTTAGAACTGGACATGGAACAACAGACTGGTTCCAAATAGGAAAAGGTGTACGTCAAGGTTGTATATTGTCACCTTGCTTATTTAACTTATATGCAGAGTACATCATGAGGAACGCTGGGCTGGAAGAAGCACAAGCTGGAATCAAGATTGCCGGGAGAAATATCAATAACCTCAGATATGCAGATGACACTACCCTTATGGCAGAAAGTGAAGAGGAACTCAAAAGCCTCTTGATGAAAGTGAAAGAGGAGAGTGAAAAGGTTGGCTTGAAGCTCAACATTCAGAAAACAAAGATCATGGCATCTGGTCCCATCACTTCATGGGAAATAGATGGAAAAACAGTGGAAACAGTGTCAGACTTTGTTTTTTTGGGCTCCAAAATCACTGCAGATGCTGATTGCAGCCATGAAATTAAAAGACGCTTGCTCCTTGGAAGGAAAGTTATGACCAACCTTGATCGTATATTAAAAAGCAGAGACATTACTTTGCCAACCAAGGTCCGTCTAGTCAAGGCAATGGTTTTTCCCGTGGTCATGTATGGATGTGAGAGTTGGACTGTGAAGAAGGCTGACCGCCGAAGAATCGATGCATTTGAACTGTGGTGTTGGAGAAGACTCTTGAGAGTCCCTTATACTGCAAGGAGATCCAACCAGTCCATTCTAAAGGAGATCAATCCTGGATGTTCATTGGAGTGACTGATGCTAAAGCTGAAACTGCAATACTTTGGCCACCTCATGCGACGAGTTGACTCACTGGAAAAGACTCTGATGCTGGGAAAGGTTGGGGGCGGGAGGAGAAGGGGACAACGGAGAATGAGATGGCTGGATGGCATCACTGACTCTGTGGACGTGAGTTTGAGTGAACTCCGGGAGTTGGTGATGGACAGGGAGGCCTGGCGTGCTGTGATTCATGGGGTCGCGGAGAGTCGGACATGACTGAGCGACTGAACTGAACTGAGTATCTCATATTGCCATATATTTAAAAAGCCATGTCCATATTTATAAACTGTTCCAAGTATTACTATTAGAAATAAATCTGCAATAACAAACCATACAAATGCTATTTCAGTTCAGTTCAGTTCAGTCACTCAGTCGTGTCCAACTCTTTGTGACACCATGAATCACAGCACGCCAGGCCTCCCTGTCCATCACCAACTCCTGGAGTTCACTCAAACTCATGTCCATCGAATCGGTGATGCCATCCAGCCATCTCATTCTCTGTCGTCCCCTTCTCCTCCCACCCCCAATCCCTCCCAGCATTGGAGTCTTTACCAGTGAGTCAACTCGTCGCATGAGGTGGCCAAAGTATTGCAGTTTCAGCTTTAGCATCAGCCCTTCCAATGAACACACAGGATTGATCTCCTTCAGAATGGACTGGTTGGATCTCCTTGTAGTCCAGGGGACTCTCAAGAGTCTTCTCCAGCACCACAGTTCAAAAGCATCAATTCTTTGGCAATCAGCTTTCTTCACAGTCCAACTCTCACATCAATACATGATCACTGGAAAAACCACAGCCTTGACTAGATGGAGCTTTGTTGGCAAAGTAATGTCTCTGCTTTTTAATATGCTATCTAGGTTGGTCATAACTTTCCTTCCAAGGAGTAAGCATCTTTTAATTTCATGGCTGCAATCAGCATCCGCAGTGATTTTGGAGCCCAAAAAATAAAGTCTGACACTGTTTCCACTGTTACCCCATCTATTTCCCATGAAGTGATGGGACCAGATGCCATGATCTTTGTTTTCTGAATGTTGAGCTTCAAGCCAACCTTTTCACTCTCTTCTTTAACTGTCATCAAGAGGCTTTTGAGTTCCTCTTCACTTTCTGCCATAAGGGTGGTGTCATCTGCATATCTGAGGTTATTGATATTTCTCCTGGCAATCTTGATTCCAGCTTGTGCTTTTCCAGCCCCGCGTTCCTCATGATGTACTCTGCGTATAAGTTAAATAAGCATGATGACAATATAGAAACTTGATGTACTCCTTTTCCTATTTGGAACCAGTCTGTTGTTCCATGTCCAGTTCTAACTGTTGCTTCCTGACCTGCAAACAGGTTTCTCAAGAGGCAGGTCAGGTGGTCTGGGATTCCCATCTCTTTCAGAATGTTCCACAGTTTATTGTGATCGACACAGTCAAAGGCTTTGGCTATGAAGCAGAAATAGATGTTTTTCTGGAATCTCTTGCTTTTTCCATGATCCAGCAGATGTTGGCAATTTGATCTCTGGTTCCTCTGCCTTTTCTAAAACCTGCTTGAACATCTGAAAGTTCACGGTTCACATATTGCTGAAGTCTGGCTTGGAGAATTTTGAGCATGACTTTACTAGCGTGTGAGATGAGTACAATTATGCAATAGTTTGTGCATTCTTTGGCATTGCCTTTCTTTGGGATTGGAATGAAGACTGATCTTTTCCAGTCCTGTGGCCACTGCTGAGTTTTCCAAATTTGCTGACATATTGAGTGAAGCACTTTCACAGCATCATCTTTCAGGATTTGAAATAGCTCAACTGGAATCCCATCACCTCCACTAGCTTTGTTCGTAGTGATGCTTTCTAAGGCCCACTTGACTTCACATTCCAAGATGTCTGGTTCCAGGTGAGTGATCTCACCATCGTGATTATCTTGGTCGTGAAGATATTTTTTGTACAGTTCTTCTGTGTATTCTTGCCACCTCTTCTTAATATCTTCTGCTTCTGTTAGGTCCATACCATTTCTGTCTTTTATCAAGCCCGTCTTTGCATGAAATGTTCCCTTGGTATCTCTAATTTTCTTGAAGAGATCTCTTGTGTTTCCTATTCTATTCTTTTCCTCTATTTCTTTGCATTGATTGCTGAGGAAGGCTTTCTTATCTCTCCTTGCTATTCTTTGGAACTCTGCATTCAGATGCTTATATCTTTCCTTTTCTCCTTTGCTTTTTGCTTCTCTTCTTTTCACAGCTATTTGTAAGGCCTCCTCAGACAGCCATTTTGCTTTTTTGCATTTCTTTTCCATGGGGATGGTCTTGGTCCCTGTCTCCTGTACAGTGTCACGAACCCCCTTCCAGAGTTCATCACACACTCTATCAGATCTAGTCCCTTAAATCTATTTCTCACTTCCACTGTATAATCATAAGGGATTTGATTTAGGTCATATCTGAATGGTCTAGTGGTTTTCCCTACTTTCTTCAATTTAAGTTTGAATTTGGCAATAAGGAGTTCGTGATCTGAGCCACAGTCAGCTACTGGTCTTGTTTTTGCTAACTGTATAGAGCTTCTCCATCTTTGGTTGCAAAGAATATACTCAATCTGATTTCAGTGTTGACCATCTGGTGATATCCATGTGTAGAGTCTTCTCTTGTGTTGTTGGAAGAGGGTATTTGCTATGACCAGTGAGTTCTCTTGGCAAAACTCTATTAGCGTTTGCCCTGCTTCATTTCGTACTCCAAGGCCAAATTTGCCTGTTACTCCAGATGTTTCTTGACTTCCTACTTTTGCATTCCAGTCCCCTGTAATGAAAAGGACATCCTTTTTGGGTGTTAGTTCTAAAAGGTCTTGTAGGTCTTCATAGAACCGTTCAACTTCGGCTTCTTCAGCGTTACTGGTTGGGGCATAGGCATACATGAACATGTTTATGAGATATGTTTCTAAACATATGTTATTGATTTAAAGGAAAAATCCCTTAATATATTGAATTCACTAAATATTAGATTTCAGTTTCGAATGCTAATGATCATCCCTTTTAAAAGCTTAACAAATTCAGTATTTTACTAAAATAAATGAGAATGTCTGCTTCCTCACATTCTTGACAATGCAGACATTATCAGTGCTTATTATTTTTTTTCCCATTTAATGACTGAGAGCTGATAATTTATTATCGATTTATGTTTCTCTGAATGCCAGTGATTGATCTTTCTTTCTTTGTGTGCATTGCCTGTTCATATTTGCTCAAGTATATACAGGCTCTTTTATTGATTTTTATTAGCTTTTGGTATGTTTTACATATTAATCCATTTATTTTAAATATATTTAAAATGGTTCTTCTTTCCTATACATTGCTTTAATTTCCTTCTTTGTAGGTTAATGATGAGAAAACGAACATTCATCTATCTCTAATATTTAGTAATGCAAGCTACTTAATCTCTCTGTGACTTAATTTCCTCATGTTAAAAATTTAACACTTGGACCTTTTGAATATTGAGCAGATATGCTGTTAACACAAATAAATCAGGTGGCACAATGTCTGGCACATATTAGACAGTAAATCAATACTAACCATTATAATTTATTTGAAGAACCATTATTAATATTCATTAATAACTCTGGTTGTCATATTTTATCACTTTTGGATTGGTATTCATCAGTGATCATGGCTTATACTTGTGTTCTATACTGAGCTTTATGAATTCTGTTTACTGCATAGACTCAGCTGAGTGATACAGCATATTTTATCTGTATTTTTGTTCTCTTCAAGAAAGGAGACAGTGACTCCTTTGGAGGAGGAGGTGACTCAGTTGGCTCCAGAGGTCCCTGATTCTATTGTGTATATTTTTAAATTTATTTTTAATTGAAGGATAATTGTTTTACAGCATTGTGTTGATTTCTACCAAACATCAACATTAATCAGCCATAGGTTTACCCATGTCCCCTCCCACTTGAACACATTGTCTATTTAAGAAACAGTCCATAACTGGATATGTAAATCCATAGCTCCAACCCCAATTTTCCAATCAGTGCTGGTGACAAAAGTGCACGAATCTGAAAGATAATGCAAGGGTGTTAAAGCCATCATAATTTCCTTTCATTCTTCAATATAAAATGTTTTTTCTCCTGAGTGAGTAGACTATCACTTGTCCAATATAAAGGCTTTTGATGATGTAAAAACTCATTGCCAAAGTCCCACAGTTGTGATTCTTATCGTTTGTTGTTTACTTACAGCCATACAAATTGCCTGGGATGGAAAATATAGAGGTATAGCATTATTTGGACATACAATAAAAAAATCTAGCCATTAAAGTCAGTTTCCTGGTTCATCTTATTTTGATGAAAACACTGCAAATGAGGTTGATATATTTCTATGTCAACTGAATAGAAGGAGGACTCAAAGAAAACATTGACAAAATATTTAAGCCAGGTAAAAGTGAAATCATTGAATAGAAGCCCCTGTTAAAAAGGGGGAATATAGAAGTAAATGCTAGTCAACTAGTAATTCTTGACTAATGACATCTACAGCATTGGAGGAAGCAAGAGGTATAAGTAAGGGGAGGTGGAATAAAAGACAGTGAAGGAGACAATATTTGGAAAATCATGATGAAAGAAGCGAAAAGGATAAAGAAAGTTCAGATAATGAGGACAAATGAGAAAACTCAAATTATCTCGAGGCTTTTTCCTTTCACTTTTTTCTCCAGTCATTCATACAATTAGCATATTTTCATTTCGTTTCTTATTTCTCCTTTATTTAATTACATCACTCCGTGAAATCTTCCTTCTTTCTGATTAATGCCATTGTTCAAAACATGTTTTAAAGGGAAAGATCCTAAACTGAATTTAGAGGGAAAATAATGCAAGTTTATCTTCTAAGTTTATGCCTGACCTTTTTATGTCTCAAAACAAAAATCCATATAAGATATCAGTGTGCCATAATTTTCTGTTGTTTAAAAATAGGAAAATATCACATTCTTCCTTTCTCTTTGCCAGAAGCTTTAGGGTCCCTGACTATTAGGTGCTAGGATATACAATCAAACTTTTTGTTATTTCTCTTTATATGCAAGTCTCATAGAATTGACATTGTTTTTATTTGAATGTGGACAGTAGCACTTACCATTGTGGTTGTCCATTTTCCACTCTTTAAAAGAAAACAAAAAATGAGACTTGGATTACACCTATAAGTGAGTTAAATTAGCATGTTGAGAGGGTGGCCTCTTCTTAAGAATGTGTAGTTATGGTATCTATCAGAGAACTTTGTGGTCTATATATTAAAGTGAAAGTGAAAGTGAAGTCGTGTCCGACTCTTTGTGACCCCATGGCCTGTAGCCTACCAGGCTTCTCTGTCCATGGGATTCTCCAGGCAAGAGTACTGGAGTGGGTTGCCATTTCCTTCTCCACTATATATTAAAGGGAAGGCATAATTCCATACCTGGCTAGGCACTCAAAAAATTATGATGGAGTTATCTCCCATTGAAATAGTAATTTTTAATCATCACTCAATAAAATTTAATTTTATATTCTTATTAATTTATTGAGATTAATTAAAATGTATTTCCTCTCAAAAATAAAAATATACGAATGATAATCTAAAACATAAATAATAAAAATGTAAAAATTTATATTTTAAACTTTTGAAAGTTCAAATCATGTTGAATTGGAAAAAAAATAAAGTTTCGTCTGTGTGGAAGCATGTCACTTCCAGGTAAATTATGGTTGATTCTGGAAGTTTCGTTCAGCTGATGAAAGGAACTAAAAAACCTGGATTCAGTACTCAAATTGAAAGTCACCAAGAACTCTCAGAAAAATAAGGACTAATGGAATAAAATTCCAGAGGGGAGAGACCATTCAGAAGTAAACTGGAAATCTTAGAAGTTTTTGCTCTGATCGCATTTATTAATTTTGAGTGCAAGTTGGAGACTGAGAACAGTTGCTCTTGCTCAACAAAAGAATCTTCTTTTTTTTATTATTTATTTATTTTTTATTGGAGGCTAATTATTTTACAATATTATATTGGTTGGTTTTGCCATACATTGACATGAATCCGCCCCGGGTGTACATGAGTTCCCACTCCCGAACCCCCTCCCGAACCCCCTCCCACCTCCCTCCTCCCTTTATCCTCCCTCTGGGTCATCCCCGAACACCAGCCCCGAGCATCCTGTAACATGCATTGACCCTGAACTGGCGATTCGTTTCACATATGACAACATACATGTTTCAATGCCATTCTCCCAAATCATCCCACCCTCACCCCAGGGGAAGAGAAAATAACAGATCTTTCACCACTTATATAGAACTAAAGGGAGAAAGAGGAAGAATGGGAGACTTCCTATACTCTTGCATACTCATGAAATTTCTGATTCCTGAAGCTAGATAGAAGACTACATTAATAGACCTAAATATTCTGAAAATTCTGAAAAGCAAAGCAATGTTCTTGTGTTTATGTGAAAAAAATAAAAATCTTGAGTGAGGAGTGGGCCAGGGAAAATCCAGGCTTGTCTCTGGCAGACAGCCTCACGCCTTAGAAAGAGACAGCCAGTGATACCTTTACCAAAAAGGTAGCCTAATTTGGAGTGAGGCCATCAGCCCCACATTCTCTCTGCCTGAGTGAGAATAAGATTAAACCTGCCTGGTAGAGTATGACATAATCTGGAGTCTCTGTGGTTCTTTTTATGCAATCGAAGCAATGAACTTGAAAGCTATCAAGACTGTATGACTGATGATCAGAAATTTAAGAAGCAGAAGATAGAACAAGGTTCATGGATATTGGAATTAGCAGCACAGATTTTAAATAACTGTGATAAATATGTTCATGAAACAAAAATATGGGAGGAAGAGATGAAAGAATTAAAAATTTAACCCAAAAATTAGAACCTATGTAAAACACCTAAAATGGAATTAGAACCTATGTAAAACACATAAAATGGACTTTTTGAACTAAAAAGAAAAAATACATATATATCTTAAATTAAGAACTTCAATAAATGGGTTTAACAGTAGACTGAATACAGCATGATTAGTGAATATAAAAACAGATAAATGGGGAGTTCCCTGGCCATCCAGTGGTTACGATTCGCTGCTTTCGCTGTTCTGACCTGGATTTAATCCTTGGTCAAGAATCTGAGATCCAACATCAGATAGATACCCAGATCATGTAGGCTGGAACTGTTCTGAGTTTAAAACAAACAAACGAAAAACTAGATAAATGAAAAATACATAATTGATACTCAGAGAGAAAAGTTTACCATGTGCATGAATGGAGTCTCAGAGGAAGAGAAGACTGAGTATGTGGCAGTAAAAATAGTTGAATGTACACCCATGGCTGATTAATGTGAATATATGGCAAAAACCACTGCAACATTGTAAAGTAATTAGCCTCCAATTAAAATAAATAAATAATTTAAAAAAAAACAGTTGAAGAAATAATGGCTGAACATTTTCCACAGTTGATGAGCAACATCAATCCAGCCTGAAAAAGTTTACTGAACCCCAAGCAGGACCTATTCAAGTCACATTGTAGGACAACTTAATCTGCAGGAAATCTTAATTAATAGCCGCAACATAAGAAAAATACATTATTTTTAAAGAAGCAGCAAGCCTGAAGCTTACTTTTAAAATAATGGAAGCCAGAAATTGATGGCATGGCATTTTTAAAGTGCTAAAAGAATATGACTAAAATTCTGTATCTAGTGGGAAAAAGCTTTTATAAATGAAATTTAAATTTTTAAAAAAGTGTTTTTCAAGAAATAAAAATTGTTTATGTTATGTAATGAATCTATTAGAAAGGCGTCTGAACAATGTTGATGCATCCATCTCAGGAAATTAAAGAAACACAGTAATTCAAATCTCAAAAATATGTAGATTGTGTATGAAAACATTAATTAAATCTATAAATACTTGCAACACTGATCAATGAGAGAATGAAAAATCAAGATGCCTAGAGTAGAAATGCAAAGAGTATTCATCACTGTGAGCATTCAGACCTCAGAAAGTATTGACATTATTAACCACTTAATGCCAACTCATGTATAAAGTTATATGAAATGGAGTTTGGGGAGGAAATAAATAGCACATTGAAAATCTTAATAGTTTCATATCTATTGAAGAACTTGAATCTGTTATTCGAATCACTCCCACACAGAAAACCCTAGACGTACATGGCCTCAACTTGAGTTCACTCGAATATTCAAGAAGGAAATAATACTAGTATTAAACTAACTTATCCAGAGAGTATCAAAAAAGAGGGAACACCTCCCAAATCTTTTCTAAGACCCAGGGAAACCCAGCACCAAAACTTCACAAGGACGTTAAAGGAATGGAAAATTACAGACTAATTTCTTTCAGTCCTATAAATGCAGCGATCCTAAACCCAATCCTAGAAAATCAGATCCAGAAACATATAAATAGGATAATATATCACGAAGCATGTGGTTTATTCCAGGCATATAAGGTCAATTTAACATTTGGAAAAATGCATACATATGTTCACCAAAAGACGGGCCCATGAATATTCATAGCAGCAGCATTCATCAAGCCAACCTGGAAACTACCCAAAGGCCTATCAACAGTTGAATGAATAAATAAATCCTGGGATATTCACACAATGCAATACTACAGCAATGAGAATGAACAAAATATAGCCACTCTCAAATATAGTGTTGAGGGAAACAAGCCAGAAAGAGAAAAGTACCTATTTAAGCTGCAATTTGCATAGTACAAAAAAATAGGCAAAATCATCCCTGGTGTTAAAAGTCTGGATAATGCCTCCCCCGAGGTGGCAGAAAGATCAGGATTAGGAAGAAGCATTGTGGGGTGAGGGGTGGCATCCGTGTGTGTGGCACATTGTGTGTGAAGCTTGTTTGCTGCTGCTGCTGCTGCTGCTAAGTCACTTTTCACCTTAGTGTATGTATAGACAGTTATTAGTAGATGAAGGAATAAATGGGTTCTATATGGGAAAGATGTCTCGCTTCAGCACTGAAGGTCTAAAAACAAAGATTGTTTAGTCCCTTCTGCCACCCCACTGCTCCGCCCATCATGTTTGTTATTCTAGTGACAATACTCAAGAAAAAAAAATAGGTGTGGGATGAGACTAGTATTTGAAGTATTGCACTCTGTTTATGATTCATTTACTTGATCAAGGACTGCCTTTGCTTTTCACAAATGATTATAGGTTTACATTTTCAGCAGGTAGAATCATTCACAGCAGGATGTGATAGAAGATATCCATTGATCAAAAGTAAGAAAAGATATGGCTGTGGAAAAAAAAAAATCTCCTCTAACAAGTCCATTATAGAAGTAGTTTAACTTTGTACAGCATCATTTACAGAATCAATCTTATAATTTTCTCTTTTGGCAGATTTTCAAAGTTTTCAAAATATAGCTAGTTCTGTAATTTAAGTCCCACAGCTGTGGTGCTGAGTTAATTTTCTAATTTCTTAGGAAGAGAGTCAATCTGCATAATCAGTTTCTGAAACAATGGTGGATATTTCCCTGTAAAATATCTGCTTAAAGGGAAATATTCTTTGATCTGTGACTTATAAGGGAGAAAGATAATGAAATTGAATACAGTTCATTCAGAGTGACACATATTCAAGAGCTTATAAAGTGTGCTGAATCCAAGCACTGGAAATGTGGTAGTATTTTATTAACATATTAACATGGGCTACTAATTTGTATATAAATCAATTAACGCACAGAGTAATAATTGAAACCAATTAAGTGAAGAAAGCTGATCACCGAAGAATTGATGCTTTTGAACTGTGGTGCTGGAGAAGACTCTTGAGAGTCCCTTGGACTGCAAGCAGATCCAACCAGTCCATTCTAGAGGAGATCAATCCTGGGTGTTCATTGGAAGGACTGATGCTGAAGCTGAAACTGCAATACTTTGGCCACCTCACTGGAAAAGAGTCTGATGCTGGGAGGGATTGGGGGTGGGAGGAGATGGGGACAACAGAGAATGAGATGGCTGGATGGTATCACCGACTTGATGGACATGAGTTTGAGTGAACTCCAGGAGTTAGTGATGGACAGGGAGGCCTGGCGTGCTGTGATTCATGGGGTCCCAAAGAGTAGGACACAACTGAGTGACTGAACTGAACTGAACTGAAGTACAGAATATATAGACAGAGAAGCAAGAATTTAAGTTCATATTATAGAATCCAATCAGGAAATATATTCATATACATTCTTTGAAAAGAAAAATTAAGAGTTGCCAACCTAGAAGAAACATGTTGAAAACTGTTGTGTTCTCATGAAAATGTGAAAAGAATGTATTTATTGGCCAGTGAAGCAGTTAGGAATACATTGTCAAAGCACTTTGACTTTATTTACTTCTTTATTATTTATTTAACATTTAGGCTGCTTGGAATTTTTAGTTGCACCACATGGGACCTAGTTCCTTGATCAGGAATCGAACCCTGGCTCCCTGCATTGGGAGCATGAAATCTTAGCCACTGGACCACCAGGGAACACTCTGACTTTCTTTAATGTGTCATCTGTATCAGCAGATTCTCAGCCTCGGGCACAGCGTAGGCTAGATCCATTATACCTTTGCATGCAATGACTCAGCAATAGATCTGAGTTGGGGTGGAGGTAATCAGGAGTAGTGGCAGTGAATAAATAGAGGATGACCACAATGCAGTGTCCATGGGGTCACAAAGAGTCGGACACAACTGAGCGATTAAACTGAACTGAACACAATGCAATGCACAGTAGAGTAATACATTAGGCAAAGTCTAGATGCCAAGTTCTCAGTCATATTTGTGTGTTTGTGTGTGTGTGTTGTTTCCATTCGCTTTACTGGTTGACAAAGTATGGAGTCCTAGTTTCAGATCTGGGAGTAAAAATATCTGGAAATCCTTCCAATATAGCTGTAATATACTATATTTAAAAATATTTCCTGAAAATGAATATATTACCCAAAGTAATTTATAGGTTCAATGCAATCCCTATCAAGCTACCAACAGTATTTTTCACAGAGCTAGAACAAATAATTTCACAATTTGTATGGAAATACAAAAATCCTCAAATAGCCAAAGCAATCCTGAGGAAGAAGAATGAAACTGGGGGAATCAACCTGCTGGACTTCAGGCTCTACTACAAAGCCACAGTCATCAAGACAGTATGGTACTGGCATAAAGACAGAAATATAGATCAATGAAACAAAATAGAAAGCCTAGAGATAAATCCACGCACCTATGGACACCTTATCTTTGACAAAGAGGCAAGAATATTCAATGGAGAAAAGACAATCTCTTTAACAAGTGGTGCTGGGAAAACTAGTCAACTACTTGTAAAAGAATGAAACTAGAACACTCCCTAACACCATACACAAAAATAAACTCAAAATGGATTAAAGATCTAAATGTAAGACCAGAAACTATAAAACTCCTAGAGGAGAACATAGGCAAAACACTCTCCGACATAAATCACAGCAGGGTCCTCCATGATCTACCTCCCAGAATATTGGAAATAAAAGAAAAAAGAAACAAATGGGACCTAATTAAAATTAAAAGCTTCTGCACAGCAAAGGAAACTATAAGCAAGGTGAAAAGACAGCCTTCAGAATGGGAGAAAATAATAGCTAATGAAGCAACTGACAAAGAATTAACGTCAAAAGTATACAAGCAACTCCTGCAGCTCAATTCTGGAAAAATAAACGACCCAATCAAAAAATGGGCCAAAGAACTAAACAGACATTTCTCCAAAGAAGACATACAGATGGCTAACAAATACATGAAAAGATGCTCAACATCACTCGTAATCAGAGAAATGCAAATCAAAACCACAATGAGGTACCATTGCACACCAGTCAGAATGGCTGCTGTCCAAGGGTCTATGAGCAATAAATGCTGGAGAGGGTGTGGAGAAAAGGGAACCCTCTTACACTGTTGGTGGGAATGCAAACTAGTACAACCACTATGGAGAACAGTGTGGAGATTCCTCAAAAAACTGGAAATAGAACTGCCATACGACCCAGCAATGTCACTCCTGGGCATACACACTGAGGAAACCAGAATTGAAAGAGACACATGTACTCCAGTGTTCATTGCAGCACTGTTTATAATAGCCAGGACATGGAAGCAACCTAGATGTCCATCTGCAGACGAATGGATAAGAAAGCTGTGGTACATATACACAATGGAGTATTACTCAGCAATTAAAAAGAATACATTTGAATCAGTTCTAATGAGATGGATGAAACTGGAGCCTATTATACAGAGTGAAGTAAGCCAGAAAGAAAAACACCAATACAGTATACTAACGCATATATATGGAATTTAGAAAGATGGAAATGATAACCCTGTATACGAGACAGCAAAAGAGACACAGATGTGTAGAACAGTCTTCTGGACTCTGTGGAAGAGGGTAAGGGTGGGATGATATGGGAGAATGGCATTGAAACATGTATATTATCATATGTGAAACGAATCGCCAGTCCAGGTTCAATGCATGATACAGGATGCTCGGGGCTGGTGCACTGTGATGAACCAGAGGGCTGGGATGGGGAGGGAGGTGGGAGGGGGGTTCAGGATGGGGAACACATGTACACCCATGGCAGATTCATGTCAATGTATGGCAAAACCAATACAATAATGTAAAGTAATTAGCCTCCAATTAAAATAAATTAATTAAAAAATAAATTAAAATGAAAAAAAAAAGAGATTCAAGGGTGTATTGGACAACATGAGGAAACAGCCAACGTTTATAATGGCAAATGGAGAGTAATCTTTAAAAATGCATTTTATAAAAATAGTATTTAAAAAAGTATATATTCCCAATCCTCAGTGTTTCTGATGTGCTGTGTAAACATTCACATGAGACTCCTGTACGTTGTGGTAGACAGTATGGATGTGCATTGCTATGCATCCTAAGATAACTGACCCCTTGCTTTTTGTGCCATAATTATGGAAATTATGTGCATGCCCCAAAAGGAATGAACCATTACTGTCTTGGCTTGTGACTCTGTTCCACTGGACATAAAGTAATCTTTCAAGATAATATGCAGTCACTGCTTTGGCCCTCCTTGCTACCAGTTCTTATGCATTGATATAACATCATTTAACACAAGTTGAAGAAACTTGCTGCATTCACCTTTTAAAAATTTTATTGAAATATAGTTGATTTAGAATGTTGTATTAGTTTCCGCTATACAGCAGAGTGAATCAGTTATACGAATACACAATCTACTCTGTTTTTGATTTTTACCCCCATAGGCCTTTACAGAGTATTTCCCTGTGCTTTACAGTAGGTATTATTCGTTATGTATTTCATATATAGTGATGTGTATTTGTCAGTCCCGACCTTCTAATTTACCCCTCTCCTGCCCTTACCTCCTAATAACTATAAGTTTTTCTGCATTTGTAACTCTGTTTCTGTTTCGCAGATAAGTTCATTTGTACCCTTTTTCTTTATATTCCACATTCAAGTGATATCATATGATATTTGCCTTTCTCTGTCTGACTTAACTTCACTCAGTATGATCATCTCTAGGTCCATCCATGCTGATGCAAATGACATTATTTTGTTCTTTTATGACTAATATTCCATTGCATATATATATACCACATCTTCTCTATCCATTCCTTTTGCTGAACATTTAGGTTGTTTCCATGTCCTGGCTATTGTAAATAGTGCTGCAATGAACACTGGGGCACTTTTCAAATTATGGTTTTCTCTGGATATATGCCTGAATGCAGAGTTCCAAAGAATAGCAAGAAGAGATAAGAAAGCCTTCCTCAGTGATCAATGCAAAGAAATAGAGGAAAACAACAGAATAGGAAAAACAAGAGACCTCTTCAAGAAAATTAGAGATTCCAAGGGAACATTTCATGCAAAGATGGGCGCGATAAAGGACAGAAATGGTATGGACCTAACAGAAGCAGAAGATATTAAGAAGAGGTGGCAGGAATACACAGAAGAACTGTACAAAAAAGATCTTCACGACCAAGATAGTCACGATAATGTGATCACCGACCTAGAGCCAGACATCTTGGAATGTGAAGTCAAGTGGGCCTTAGAAAGCATCACTACGAACAAAGCTAGTGGAGGTGATGGAATTCCAGTTGAGCTATTTCAAGTCTTGAAAGATGATGCTGTGAAAGTGCTGCACTCAATATGCCAGCAGATTTGGAAAACTCAGCAGTGGCCACAGGACTGGAAGAGGTCAGTCTTCATTCCAATCCCAAAGAAAGGCAATGCCAAAGAATGCTCAAACTACCGCACAATTGCACTCATGTCACACGCTAGTAAAGTCATGCTCAAAATTCTCCAAGCCAGGCTTCAGCAGTATGTAAACCGTGAACTCCCAGATGTTCAAGCAGGTTTTAGAAAAGGCAGAGGCACCAGAGATCAAATTGCCAACATCCGCTGGATCATGGAGAAAGCAAGAGAGTTTCAGAAAAACATCTATTTGTGCTTCATTGACTATGCCAAAGCCTTTGACTGTGTGGATCACAATAAACTGTGGAACATTCTGAAAGAGATGGGAATCCCAGACCACCTGACCTGCCTCTTGAGAAACCTGTATGCAGGTCAGGAAGCAACAGTCAGAACTGGACATGGAACAACCGACTGGTTCCAAATAGGAAAAGGTGTACGTCAAGGCTGTATATTGTCACCTTGCTTATTTAACTTATATGCAGAGTACATCATGAGGAACGCTGGGCTGGAAGAAGCACAAGCTGGAATCAAGATTGCCGGGAGAAATATCAATAACCTCAGATATGCAGATGACACCACCCTTATGGCAGAAAGTGAAGAGGAACTCAAAGGCCTCTTGATGAAAGTGAAAGAGGAAAGTGAAAAGGTTGGCTTGAAGCTCAACATTCAGAGAACAAAGATCATGGCATCTGGTCCCATCACTTCATGGGAAATAGATGGAAAAACAGTGGAAACAGTGTCAGACTTTGTTTTTTTGGGCTCCAAAATCACTGCAGATGCTGATTGCAGCCATGAAATTAAAAGACGCTTGCTCCTTGGAAGGAAAGTTATGACCAACCTTGATAGTATATTAAAAAGCAGAGACATTACTTTGCCAACCAAGGTCCGTCTAGTCAAGGCAATGGTTTTTCCCGTGGTCATGTATGGATGTGAGAGTTGGACTGTGAAGAAAGCTGATCGCCGAAGAATCGATGCTTTTGAACTGTGGTGTTGGAGAAGACTCTTGAGAGTCCCTTATACTGCAAGGAGATCCAACCAGTCCATTCTAAAGGAGATCAATCCTGGATGTTCATTGGAGGGACTGATGCTAAAGCTGAAACTGCAATACTTTGGCCACCTCATGCGACGAGTTGACTCAGTGGAAAAGACTCTGATGCTGGGAAAGGTTGGGGGCGGGAAGAGAAGGGGACGACGGAGAATGAGATGGCTGGATGGCATCACCGACTCTGTGGACATGAGTTTGAGTGTACTACGGGAGTTGGTGATGGACAGGGAGGCCTGGCGTGCTGTGATTCATGGGGTCGCGGAGAGTCGGACACGACTGAGCGACTGAACTGAACTGAACTGAACTGAACTGGATATATGCCCAGGAATAGGGTTGCTGGATCATATGATAGTTCTATTTTAGGGAACCTCCGTACTGTTCTCTGTATAGGCTCTTCCAGTTTACATTCCCACCAACACTGTAGGAGGGCTCCCTTTTCTCCATTCCCTGTCCAACATTTATTGTTTGCAGATTTTTTGATGATGGCCATTCAGTAGGTATGAGGTGATACCCCATTAGTTTTGATTTGAATTTCTCTAACAACAATGTTGAGCCTCTTTTCATGTGCTTTTCTTCTTTGTAGAAAAGTCTATTTATATCTTCCTCCCATTTTTTGATAAGGTTGTTTGTTTTGTTGATATTGAGCTGCATGAGTTGTTTGTATGTTTTGGAGATTAATCCCTTGTTGTTCTCATTGTTTGCAAATATTTTCTCCCATTCTGTGGGTTTTCTTTTCTGTTTCTGGTTTCCTGCCTATGTTTTCTTCTTAGAGTTTTATAGTCTCCAGCCTTACATGTAGATCTTTAAACCATTTTGAGCATTCTGTTAGTAAGATAGAGAAGCTGAAACAAATACAAGTTGGACTATTATCTTAGACTATGAGCTCAGTCTCCTAAGAATCTGTTGTGAGGCTAGTCACAGAGCAGAGGGCGTACTTACTGAACTAAACTGCCTAGCAGAACCTGTATCATTTAACATATCAGAAGTGTTTTTGGCATAGGAACTAGAAGTACTCTAGGGGCCTACTTCCTGCAAATTGGCCAACAGCTAGTCCTATTCTGATGTTCATGTCATCATGCTTTCCGTCAACTTAAGTTATTAAGGCCTGGTCATTGATTGACTGAACTTCACAGGGAGCAGTTTTGTCACAGTGAAGTACACTATCATACAGGGATATGAAAATCAGAATTTTATACCTCAGTCTATTCATGTCCTAGGTTAAGTCACTGGCTTTTTAGACCCTTAGATTTGCCATTTAGAAATGTCATTCTCCTCACTGAACTACTTTTTACCTAGAGATTTCTGTGAAGGGTGGTATGGTTGTTGGTAAGATCCTTTGAGATTCCTTACAGAAAAGATCTGCCATGTGAAGCCCTATTGTTTTCTGAAATCAGAGAGTCAGTCGGAAGATTCTAGTTCAAGAAATTATCAGCAAAGTAATGCTCGGCAAGATTCACAGAGCAAATGTCTAAGAATGATGCATGTGAAGCAAACTTTCCCCCATTTTTCACACTTCCTCTCATGTAGGCAGCAGTAAAAAAAAAAAAAAAAGTCAGCACTAGCAAGAAAAACCTCCCTTAAAAATTGTCCTATTTGCAAAATTAGAGTTTCATCTAGATCATTAAGAAAGCCATCAGAGAGTTGGGTTTTGGTAATGATGAACATTAAACACTGAAGACTAATTTCTTTAGTCTATTTTGCATTTTTTTCAAAAAATCACAGAAAAAATGCTTTATTTTTCTAATTCTGTGGAAGTCTTCTTTATAAAAATATTCTCCTTTCAAATCACTCTTGAGATATTAGTTTAATTGCATCAAATAATTGAATGATTTCGCATACACAAGTAGCATTTTATTACTTGGCTGTGATGTGGCTTCTATCCTTTGTTGAAAAAAATATCCATTATCATCTAATTGAAACAGAAATTAGATAAATGAATGTTAGTTCCGAGTTTTAAAATACAAGGCACTATTAGTACTTTTTAGATCTAATATTGGTAGGCCTACTAAATATTCATTACTTTCCTGGCATCTGATCCATCTGGAAGTTCATTGCACTGTTTCCCTTTCCTCCTTGTTGCAGCCTAGGGCCATTGTAACAGTTGCTGTCCCTGACGATGGAGTTTTGGTCAACTGCCTACTCCTTATGCTGCTCTGCAGGAGTGTCTGTTGAGTTTCCCTTTAAAATACAAGGGAGTTGAAAGTGCAGGAAAAGAGAAAGGAGTGGAATTCAGTAGCTAGCCAGTAACACACCATGTAGTTGGGTTGTATTGGTATTCTAGAATTGCTTTGTTATTCAGTCTCTTAGTTGCACCGGACTCTTTACAACCTCGTGAACTGCAGCATGCCAGGCTTCCCTGTCCTTCATTGTCTCCCAGAGTTTGTCCAAACTCATGTCCATTGAGTCAATGATGCCATCCAACCATCTCATCCTCTGTCGCCCCCTTCTCTTTCTGTCCTCAATCTTTCCCAACATCAGGGTCTTTTCCAGTGAATCAGCTGCAGAATTGCTACCTGTCCTCAAATTCTCTTGAGCTGAGATTTGCCAAAGGAGATAAGCCACTGGCTATACTATTGATTTTGCTGACCACGTTAATTTTTACCTTAGTATCCCAAATGTCCAATATCACATATCATCTGTGGTCCCTGATACAGATGACACGCACCATGGGAAAAAGCTTAAAAATATCATTGGTGGCAACACAGTGATAGTGGCAGTGATGATGACAGTGATGATATTGATGACGGAGAAGAAAAGCTTACATCACTGAAAGAGTTCCCAGCAAAAATATTCATTTAACAATAGCTTCTTGAAAATATATATGCACCAAAAGATTTCACCCATTAAGGAAGACTGAGTCTGGGGTACAAACAGTGGTAAAAATCACAGCACAGTTCATGTCACATGAGAAATGTGTAACTACAACTCAATCTAATCTATCTGTAAATATAATTTGGCTTTCAACTGCTGTTATTGATTATTTAAGTGTCCTCTGAGTATCTGCAAGCTGCAAGGCTTCAGAAATGGAATGTGGTGGGTTGTCTGTACTTCGATGTCCTGTCAAGATAACAATTTTGATCTGCCGTCAACAAAAGGGGTCTGCAGATGAAGCAATGGTAGCATCTGGAAGTCAGTTGATAGTGTGTTGCTGATCATTGGATGAGCTTCTTATTTTGAAGAGCTACTGCCAATCTCTCTTCCCACAACCAAGCTGTCAGGAGCCTTTTGTAATCGTGTTTAAACTAGTACATTTAGGGATGTGTCTGCCCGGCTGTTTGGATGATGAGGTCTCAGGCCTCAGTGTAACCTGAGTGAGACTACTGGAAAACAGTCCGACCTTGCTAAGTGTTAAATAACAGAAGTGGTTAGGGAGCTACTGAAAGAAAAAAAAAAAGTTAAAAGGGAAAAGAGGAAGGGAGGGAGGAGGAAAGATATTGCATGACTGTATATCAGACTTCCTTGGCTAAAAAAGTCCAGATTAGCATTTTAAAGCTGATAAAAATAAATGCAAAGCATTTATGCAATGAAAATTTTTCTGGTAGTCACATTGAAAGTGTAAAACAAAATGGGTGGGATTTTTTGAAGAATATATTTTAGTTAATCCAAAATGTTACCCTTTCTACACATAATCAATGAAAAAGTATTTGTCAGGCATTTTACCCTTTTTTATTTTTTTGGCACTTTGTCTGGGAAAGTGAAAACATTAGTCCCTTAGCTGAGGCCACCTATTTGTGACCCCATAGATTGTAGCCCACCAGGAGTGGGTTGCTATTCCCTTCTCCAGGGGACCTCCCCAACCCGGGGATCAAACTCGTGTCTCCTGCATTGCAAGCAGATTCTTTACCAACTGAGTCAGCGGCATTTTATACTTGCAGTACATCTCAGCTCAGGTTGCTCACATTTCTGGTGTTCTGTTGCTGCATGTAGCCAGCAGGTGCTGTAATGGACTCTACACCTCTACAGCTCCTTATAAGATCCCGCTAAACGCGTTCTCCAGCTGAGCCTCATCATTGCTTAGCTTCTACCCCTGTCTTTTCTGCTTTTCTTATCGATTTTTCTCCAAACACGTCTATACAGAAATCTCAGGCTCTGCTTCTAGAGAAATAGACTTAAACCAATGCTTTATTAAAAGTTAGTACTTCTTACTTAATGAGGGATCAAATAGACTTCTTCTTGATGCTATTTCATCCTTGCCATACCTCCTATCTCTTTTTTCCTCAGTGTCTTCTCATTTCTTTCCATATCCCACTTGGATCAGAGAATGTATATGTGGCAGGAATTTCTAGAGTCAACAGCAGTTACCTCATCAGTTCAGTTCAGTCGTTCAGTCGTGTCCAACTCTTTGCAACCCCATGGACCACAGCACGCCAGGCCTCCCTGTCCATCACCAACTCCCGGAGTTCACTCAAACTCATGTCCATCGAGTCGGTGATGCCATCCATCCATCTCATTCTCTGTCGTCCCCTTCTCCTCCTGCCCCCAGTCCCTCCCAGCATCAGAGTCTTTTAACTCTTCACACGAGGTGGCCAAAGTATTGGAAGTTTCAGCTTCAGCATCAGTCCTTCCAATGAACACCCAGGATTGATCTCCTTTAGAATGGACTGGTTGGATCTCCTTGCAGTCCAAGGGACTCTCAAGAGTCTTCTCCAGCACCACAGTTCAAAAGCATCAATTCTTCAGCGCTCAGCTTTCTTCACAGTCCAACTCTCACATCCATACATGACCACTGTATCAGTTCAGTTCAGTCACTCTGTTGTGTCCGACTCTTTGCGACCCCATGAATCACAGCATAGTATCCATTAAAAAGCAAATTCTTAATCTCTTAGTAAAGTAACACACAGTCAAAACAAACAACCAGAATTCCTGATTTGGACTTTGACTTCCAGTTTGGAACAAACTAATCTGCAAAGTGTTTGCCACACTTCTGCTTGTGGAGTGCACTTTGTCTGTTCTTAATTTCTCAAGATCAGATCCCAGGGTCAATCATTGTGTTTGGAATGAGTGACAAATGCACTCAGGGAAAATGTCAAAACAAAAACCCTTTTCAAAAGACAAGTGTCAAAAAGAGAAAGAGATTTTGACAACGCCTTGTGAGAAGTATTTGAATATAGTCCTTTAGTTGATTCCTTTTTTTATTGTTCACTCAAACTCCATTAAGAGGAACAACAGGCATTTGGTTTCTCTCATCATTTCTGGACAAAATAAAAGATCTTTATAACCATTCTCTTGTTTATGCTACCCAGGCATAGTGATGTATGGGTGGCTAAGTGTTTCCAAGATGGCAGAAAATTGGCTAACTAGGAAAAATGTTATGCTCCCTCAGACAGCAACTGATTCTGGGATAACATTAAAGCTGTCTGTCTGTTAAGTAGCTATTCAATTTTATTTTATTATACTTTTTTTTTTTGCTTGTTTTTTGTTTGTTTATTTTTTAGGTTTAAGCAGAAACAAACTGGCAAGTTGCAAACTCGCTAACTGGCAAGTTGTTGAGGACATTGACAGCATTTTAAAATCAGTTTAGTTCAAAAGAAGTGAACAATAGAAAGGAAACTCTTTTGGCTGTCTGTGAATTTAAGTCCAAATAGGCCTGTAGTTTGTCCTAATCCATTTTAACTCATAGTAATCTGATGTGTACTTTTACTAAGGAATTGTTCAGACTTGCTTATATGGGGAGAAAGGAAGGTTGATGAATTCACATTTTTGTAGTCTGTCTTCTCTTGTACTTTTTTAGTGGATCGGAGCACATCAGGTTGTGACAGTTATTATTTTTGCATGATTTACCTGAATAGATAGAGATATTTTATAGGACAACTTACCGTTATGTCTAATATCACCCATTCGATATGTCCAGAAATATAGCTTTTTTAAGTATTTATTCATTTGCTTGTGCCAAGTCTTAGCTGTGGCACACAACACCTTGGATCTTCATGCTCCATGAAGGATCTGTAGTTGGGGGCATGTGGAATCTAGTTCCTCAATCAGGGATTGAACCCAGGCTCTTGGCATTGAGAACATGAAAGACAGTTTTTAGTTTTTGTGGGTTTTTTTTTTTTTTTTTGAGAAATTTACCTTATAACAAAGTGGAATATTTTTATGGATAATAATCAATTAAAATAGAGGGTAAAGATCATAATACAAAATAGGGGGGAAAAAAAGAAACTAAATTAAAACAAACCAGACTATTAAGTGGGAGGTAGAATATCAGTCTCAATGAGTGTCTTAATTTGTTCAGGCTTCTCTACTAAAATGCCACCCAGGCTTATAAAGAACAGAAATGTTTTCCTCACAGTTCTAGAAGCTGAAAGTCCAAGATCAGGGCACAGATGAATTCAGTGTCTAGTGAAGGTCAATTCCTGATGCGCAGAAGATCAGCAGTCTTTTCCCAATGTCCTTATACAGTAGAAGGGTCATGAGAGCTCTTGTGAGCCTCCTTTATAAGAGACCCCCCTCCTATGAGTAAATCACTCCCCAAAGGCCCCACATCCTTATATCACCACACTCTGGATTAGATTTCAGCATGTGAATTTTAAGGAGACCCAAATATTAAGTCTATAGCAATCAATTGCAAACTAGGAATTAGAAGATTGGCCCTCTTGTCATATATGTGGCCTTGTGTGAAGCACTGGGTCTCTGGGAGCCATGGTTCTCATCCTTAAGTGAGGCAGTTGGATTAAATGTTCCTTCAACATCCCTTCCCAGTAATCCTACAGAACCTTGTGCCATGTCAGCTCGTATAAAGATGCTTGGCATTGTACTGCTTGCTTTGCTCTGATTGGAGGCATATTCCTGGGTCAATAGGTATGGTGGAAAGAGTTTTGAGAACAGATAAATCAAAGTTTAAATTCTACACCTACCACTTAACTATATGACCTTGAGCAAATTACTGGCTCATCTGAAAAACAGAGATAATAATACCTACTTCCCAGAGTTTTGCTGATGCCCTTGAACAATGTCTGGAACAAAATAGGCTGGTGAAAAATCTTTTTTTTTTTCTTTTCAGTTACTGAGAGGCCATTTTTTTCTGACACGTCTCCCCAGTATATGAGAAAAATAGTTCTCCACAGGAAACTGGCCTTTCCCTGAGCCTGTGCAGAGAGGATTGGTAGAAAAGCAGAAACTGGGTCTTGATCTGAGAAACAACTTCCATTCCCCCAGGGAAAACCAGGCCTTACGAAAGATCTCCCTGGAAACCCAGGGACCCCAAGAGGACCCAATGACTGTTTAGGTAAATAAGTAGAGAGATACAAAGAAATGGTTCTTAAGACTCAATCTATAGCAAAAGAGATCTGGAGAAATGATACAGGACACTGCAGGGGTGGAGTAGGAGAGAGAAGAGGGGAAAAACCAATGCATGGATCTGTCTGACTCTTCAGCAGAAATCTTGGCAGCTTTTTCACGTGGGATTAGGACACAAGCGACTTGCAGCAAGGTTGGCATTTTGATCCACTGGCAGAAGAAAAGATTTGTGACTTTTCCATGTCAAGATTGCAAAAAGAATATTGCTTTTTCTTTCTTATCATGTAAAATAAAGCCACTGGCATTGTAGTCTGTCTTCTTCGGCAAGTTTTTAGTGGATCATCAGCACCATCCGGTTGTGATGGTTATATTTTTGCATGATTCATCTGAATAAATGAAGATATCTTACATGTCAAATTATCTACTGTTATGTCTAATATCTCCCATTTAATGTGTCCAAGATGATAGGCTTTTTGTTTGTTTGTTTGAGCAATTTGCCTATGCATATTGTCTCATTGTCTTAATACAATACTGTTTGGGAGGCTGATTCCTAAATACATGATAGGAATACAATTACCCTGATGAGGTCTGGTTTAAATGATCAGAAAACTTTCTAAATGTGTTTACATACTGGTTTGTATAAAATAGTCATTAAAACAAGATTTAAGGATTGCGCAGAAAGGTTGTATGGCTTCTTAACTAGGTTTTCTTATTTTTCCTTTTACACGTGTAATGGCAGAATGTTCTCTATTAACTGTGCATTATGTCTAGACTACTAATGCTCTGTCAGGGAAGGTAAAGAAAGGGAAAGCAAGAGAAACCTGATATTTAGGAGAATTACTTCAAGGCAGAAAAATTTTTTGTTTGTTTTTGAGAAAATCAGATTTTTGCTAAACATCAATACTAAATATAATCTCATTATTTTAGCAAAATTTATTTAGCATGAAGCTCTCCATTTTAGGGCTTTCCAGGTGGTGCTAGTGGTAAAGAACCTACCTGCCAAAGCAGGAGATGTAAGAGACACAGGTTCAATCCCTGGGTTGGAAACATCCCCTGGAGGAGGGCATGACAACCCACTCCAGTATTCCTGCCTTTAGAATTCCATGGGCAGAGGAGCCAGGCAGGCTACAGTCCATGGGGTTGCAAAGAGTCAGACAAAACTGAAGCAACTTAGCACAGACACATGCACTGCTTATAGAATGAGTCTTAGCACAGATGTTCCATGTGTATTACAGATTACTTGAGGACTAATAATCAGTGCAGACTAAAGGAACATAGATTGTTCATCACCTTATAGAATCATTTTTTCATGTAAGTATTCATTCATTCAAGAGAACATTTACTGGGGACTTCTCTGGTGGTCCAGGGGCTGAAACTGTGCTCCCAATGTAAGCAGCCTGAGTTCAACCCCTGGCCAGGGGACTAGATCCCTCATACCGCAACTAAAGACCCCACGTGCTGAAGCAAAGATCAGAGATCCCATGTGCTGCAAGGAAGACCCGATACAGCCAAATAAATAAATAAAAACAAATGTTTAAAAAGAGAAAGAGGATGTTTTCTGAGCGCATGCTATGGACCACACATAGAGCCAGAAGCCAGGCAGGCAGTGGTAGTGATGCACAGCCTGTGCCCTGCAGGAGTCCCCAGCGTAGCAGGACAGGCAGATACAGGAACAGTTCCCATTGACTTCTGCGTGGCTCAAAGTTGAAGAGCACGCCTTCTGCTAAAAGCCACCATGTTCTCCTGGTCATAATTAACATGCCTTGTTTCTCTTACCAAATGCATACCAGTGTTGGTGATTTAAGACCTTCTTATATTCATAAAGGTGCTTCCCTAGTGGCTCAGATTGTAAAGAATCCTCCAGCAAAGCAGGAGACGTAGATACAATCCCTGGGTCGAGAAGATCCCCTGGAAAAGGGAATAGCTACCCACTCCAGTATTCTTGCCTGGGGAATTCCATCGACAGAGGATCCTGGTGGGCTACAGTCCAGGGGATCGCAAAAATCCAGACTCGACTGAGCAACTAACACACACACATACACATTCATAAAGACGTGACAGTGATTCACTGTCACCAGGGTTTGTCTTGTACAGCCTGTATCCAGTCAGTGTTGCTCCTTTTCTGTACAAACACTGAATAAAACTTCAGGGAAGCGAGGAAGGAAAAGGCTGGGGAGAGGAGGAGGGAGGATCCTTCTCCTGTTATACATAATTAGAATGTACGGAGCTTGGTGTCGGTAACATCTAAGATTTAGTTCTCTCTCATCAATTTCTGGGAGAAGGAAATGAGAACCCACTCCAGTATTCTTGCCTGGAGAATCCCAGGGACAGAGGAGCCTGGTGGGCTGCTGTCTATGGGATCGCACAGAGTCGGACACGACAGAAGTGGCTTAGCAGCAGCAGCAGCAACATCATCAATTTCTTTGAAGAAAAAGCATTTCAGCTTTCAGAGGCTCTTTCCTTGTTCCCACTATGAAAAGGGAGATAGCTATGCCTAGTGTTGCTGTAAGGAGTGGGAAAGGTAGCATGTGTAAGTAAGGAAGGCGTGGAAGACTGAGATACAGCAGAGGCAGGAGTTCTGTCTAAAAAAGGCAGAACTGGACAGCATCTGATCTGTCTGAACTGCATGGGCCACAGAACTGAGTCAGAATCCCAGTCTCCCTCCCCTCAAGAAGTCTTCTTGGAACTTCCCATCCATCCAGCCTACTGAAATTTCCAGACGCAGCTTTGACTCCATTCTATCACGAACGATGCCCTTTAACACCCCATCCTCCCACAAGCTCCTCTTCTCTGAACAACCCCAGGTGAGCAGTACGTCATCTGTGAGATGAACAAATCCATACCCAGGAGGAAAGGTGACAGCTTAACAGAAGAAACACAAACTAGACTCAGAAAGGTAAATGCTGTGTGACATCACTTATATTTATGCCTTTACATATACTTATTTTTCTAACGAAGTGTCTTCTCTTCCCTTGGCTTATATGTTATGTGTTCAGTCCAGTTCAGTTCAGTCGCTCAGTCATGTCCAACTCTTTGCGACCCCACGAATCGCAGCACGCCAGGCCTCCCTGTCCATCACCATCTCCCGGATTTCACTCAAACTCATGTCCATTGAGTCAGTGATGCCATCCAGCCATCTCATTCTCTGTCGTCCCCTTCTCCTCCCGCCCCCAATCCTTCCCAGCATCAGAGTCTTTTCCAGTGAGTCAACTCGTTGCATGAGGTGGCCAAAGTATTGCAGTTTCAGCTTTAGCATCAGTCCTTCCAATGAACACCCAGGACTGATCTCCTTTAGAGTGGACTGGTTGGATCTCCTTGCAGTCCAAGGGACTCTCAAGAGTCTTCTCCAACACCACAGTTCAAAAGCATCAGTTCTTCGGCCATCAGCTTTCTTCACAGTCCAACTCTCACATCCATACATGACCACGGGAAAAACCATAGCCTTGACTAGTTATGTGTAGTGAAAGGTATATGCGTTTCCAGGGAAAATGAAATCTGTATGATGTTTCTTCTCATCTTACCCTTGTCATCATGGTCCCCTTTCCTATAGTGCCTTTCCCTTTTTATCTACTTGATAAACTTACTCCTCTTTTAAAATATAATTGTTATCTCCCAATTGGCCTATCTGTGCTCGATCATTCCCTTCTATGAAAATAACTGTAGGTGAAACAATTATGTCAGTCTCCATGGTTGCTCACATCCTTGTGTATCCATCAGTATTGATTGTGGGTTTTAGTATCTGATAATACATGAAGACAGTAGAAATAGCTCTGCTGAATTGATTGATAATAACACATTTATCCAAGCTAAATTGATGCCATTAATAAGAAATACTTTATAAGAATACCCCAAACAATGATATGCTGTCTCTGTTCAACTGATACAGAAACATGCTGGAAGGATCACTGAACCCCTCGGATCATTTTTTGACACTGGTTGATGAGGTAGTTGGTTTACTGGAAACCAGAAAGTTGTGATTCTCATCTCACGCCTTAGATTTAAAGGACCTGTGACCATGAGAAAATTTAACTGTTCTAAAGTTTTCCCAATTGTGAGATTACCTGGCTCACATACAATCACATGAGATAACACAGGTGACATGTATGTTGTAAACAGTGTAATAAAGATATTGCCATTGTAATGATGATTGCTTCCTGGTTTATCTGTTCAGTAAATAGTTTCTGAAAATCTGTCCTTTTTCTGTCCTGTTAGGTACAAAGATTATCATCCCTTCCAACTTGTACAACTTAGTAGACACATGAATAGAAGTTTACATTTCAGGAATATGTTCAGATACTCATTTTTAAAAGATGAAGTGTTTAGTGTGTAGCAACCTGAATGACAAATTAATGTGACATAGAAGGTTAGTCCCTTATATTACTGCTCAATAAACATGCTGAAAATTATGCATGCATTCTCTATTCATATAAAATCTTCAAATCATCCTTAACCATATAATGTTCTTTACTTTCAGAGTATCAATATATTAACTTCATCCTTTCCCCTCAGATACTGCTACAACTCTTTTATCATTTCTCATCAAGATTACAATGTTTTTGATGGATTTCTTATGATTTCTCCTTCTGATCCACTTTCCATGATTTTTCCTGGATGGAATGCTCTTTCTAAGATTCAAATATGTCATCATTTTTCTCCATGAACACTTCCATCCTGCCTTAAGGACTGTGGGTCATTTCCTTTCTTCACTGGCTTGCATGATCATGATCCTACAACTCACTTCTAAATCTATTCTCCCCAACTCTTGCATTGTGATAGCCAGCCCATCCATGTGTCCAATTACCCTATGTAGAAAGTTTGTTTAGATATTCTACTTCCTCTTTACAAGTATCCATTATGACCTCTTTTGACTGAGGCTAAACTTTTGTCATCAAGGCTAAACCGAACCTAACCTCAAGTTTTACTGAGCCTTCACAAATAAGGACTAACCCATTAGTCTTACAGGATTCTCTTCAATGCGATCTTTGTTCTTTTTTTTTTTAATGTATTGGAGTATAGCTGACTTAAAATGTCTTAGTTTTTACTGTACAGCAAAGTGAATCAGTTTTACATATACATATGTCCACTCTTGAAAATTCTTTTCCCATGTCGGCCATTACAGAATACTGATTCGGTTCCTATGCTATACAGTAGGTCCTTATTGGTTATTTATTTTATATATAGTAGTGTGTATATGTTATTTCCAAACTCCTAATTTATCTCTACCCTCCTATCCCTCCTGGTAACCATAAGCTTGTTTTCTACATCTGTGATTCTGATTCTGTTTTGTAAATAGGTTTATTTGTACTATTTTCTTAAATTACACATATAAGCAATATCATGTATTTGTCTTTCTCTGTATGACTTACTTCATTCAATAAAATAATCCTGAAGTCCATCCGTGTTGCTGCAAATGATGTCAGTTCATTCTTTTTATGGGTGAGCAGTGTTCCATTGTATATATGTACTACACCTTCTTTATCCACTCCTCTGTTGATGGATAGTTAGGTTGCTTCCATGTTCTGGCTGTTGTAAATAGTGCTGCAATGAACATTGGAGTACATGCATCTTTTTGAGCTATTGTTTTCTCTGGATATATGCCCAGCAGTGGAATTTCTGGGTCTCGTGGTAGTTTTATTTTCAGTTTCTTAAGGAACCCCCATGCTGCTCGCCATAGTGGCTGTTACCAATTTACATTCCTACCAACAGTGTAGGAGGGTTCCCTTTTCTCTACACACTCCCCAGCATTTATTATTTGTAGACTTATTGAGGATGGCCATTATGACTGGTGTGAGTTTATACCTCCTTGTAGTTTTGACTTGCATTTCTCTAATAATTAGTGATGTTGAGCACCTTTTTATATGCTTTTTGGCCATCTGTATGTCTTCTTTGGAGAAATGTCTGTTTAGATCTTTGGCCCATTTGTTTTAATTGAGCTGCATGCGCCGTTAGTAATTTTATAAATTAATCCCTTGTTAGTCACTTTGTTTGCAAGTATTTTCTCCCATTCGGTAGGTTTTCTTTTTGTTTTGTTTATGGTTTCCTTTCCTGTGATCTTAGTTCTTAATATTGAGAACTTCCCAGGGACCTGAATGTCCGCAAATGACTGCAAAAACCTCAACATGCAAAGGACTTAAGCTTTAGTAACAAGAGACAACACACTTGGTATTTGGGAGCAGAAGGTCCTAATGCACATTATTGAATTACCCTTTCCTAGTTCTCCTGGCTAATCATAATTTAAGGCACTAGTAATCCCCTATGAGATGCCAGGTGACTTCTTTATAAATATTTCGCAGGGGTCAACTAGGGATTTGTTTCAGAATACTGAGTCTGTCTTTTTTTTTTCCCCTATCTTCATGTATGGGATGAAGCAGTGAATGGCATCATCCTAGGGTTGCAATGATTAGGAGTTTCAATTTTTAGCAAAAGTAGTACTTTGAATTTCACCAAAAGTTTGACCCACTGCTTCTCAAGTAGGATAAATAAAATTCAGATTTGCAGTTTTATATCCAACTGTATTTGCCTATACCAAATAAAAGGATAGAACGACTTTTTTCAAACAGAGCTGAAAAACCTACACATCTCTTCAAAGGCTTGTGACTTAAAACATGCTTCTAAATTTCAGTCAAAGTTTTGTAAAAAGAATTTTTCTTTTGGCAAGAGATTTTACAAGAAAATGTTCACATGGGGGAAAAAAAGAAAAAGCTTTTAACAGAAAGTTAATAGGGTGGCCTAAATGGAAACTTAGATGGAAGTGTTCACCCCACTAATGTGTCTCTCCATGAAACTTCAAAAGAAAAGACAGCAGGATAGCCCTTCACTAAATGCAACAGTAAGGGTGGGCTGCCATGTCATTAGCTGAGGATGGTCACTTCTTTTCTGAATGTATTTTCTCTGCACCTAAAGCAGTTGCCCACAGTATTTAGATTATTTAGGCACCAAAATAGTCTTTGGCTGAAAAATTAGTATTCCTTTCTGTGGACTTCGTTCTCTGCTTGGTGGAGAGAATATTCATGTCGAGCTGTCATTTTTCATCATAAAGAAAAGGTACTCTGAAAAAAACCACAAGCTATTAGAGACACAGTCTTGTACTCTTAGAAAAATACCTGATAGTGTGACATTTTCCATTCTGTTCCCAATCTTTGTCATGATGATGAGTGCCCCAAATGTGGATATGGGTTATCTAAATGCCAGCAGTGGTCTCCTACATTTATCAGAATGAATGTGGATGGAATATCTACTTGTTGTGCGAACAGTGTAGCTCTTGGCTTGGTGGGAGGTGACACTTTGAATATTCTTCAACCTGAATTAGAATTCATCCTCAGTCTTGCCCGAAGTCTAATATATGAAATACCATTGTGCTGTGTGCTGTGCTTAGTTGCTCAGTCATGTCCAACTATTTACAACCCCATGGACTGCAGCCCTCTGTCCATGGAGGTTCTCCAGGCAAGAATACTGGAGTGGGTTGTCATGCCCTCTTCCAGGGGATCTTCCCAACCAAGGGATAGATCCCAGGTCTCCCGCATTGCAGGTAGATTCTTTACCATCTGAGCCACCAGGGAAGCCCAAAATACCTTTGAGTATCTACGTTATTGAATCTACCTGTTCTGGGTTTTTAAAATTTTGGCTTCAACTCCATTCATAATTGAATGATTTCATATTGGAACACAAAATACAAAATTTAATAACCCGATATAGTTTCCACTCAGAATAATGTTTATCAGCACTTGATGCACATCCAAATGCTTAATAAGGAATGTTTAATAAGGAATGTTTAATAAGCTCTTGTTGCTATACTCCTCAGTCAGTTCAGCCGCTCAGTCATGTCCAGCTCTTTGCGACCCCATGAACCGCAGCACGCCAGGCCTCCCTGTCCATCAACAACTCCCGGAGTTCACCCAAACCCATGTCCATTGAGTCAGTGATGCCATCCAACCATCTCATCCTCTGTCATCCCCTTCTCCTCCTGCCCTCAATCTTTCCCAGCATCAGGGTCTTTTCACATGAGTCAGTTCTTCCCATCAGGTGGCCAAAGTATTGGAGCTTCAGCTTCAGCATCAGTCCTTCCAATGAATATTCAGGACTGATTTCCTTTAGGAAGGACTGGTTGGATCTCATTCTTACCCAAATTCCTCCTAATCAAAAAAGAAAGAGCAAAACTTAAGATGAGCTCTCAGGGCCAAGGAAAGGGCATTCCACTGACCAAGACAACCAGATAAAGAGGCTCAGTGAGATGTATCATGAGAGAAACACAAGTGAAACCCTTGCTTTGTCCAAAGGAAAGCACGGGGTTCGGTCAGGAGGGCTCACAGCCAAATGGAACCAGGAACACAGACATTTATAAAGAGCAGTGCACAGTCAGGAAAAACTATAAGGTTATTCATCTTATTGGTGTCAGTAGAATGCTGTAGGGTATGCTGGACAGTACTATCTGAAAAGGCACAGAGATAGAGCAGATATGGACTCCTTTATTCAAACAACTTTTTGCAAAAGAAACAGCCATACCTGAGTGTATGGGGGACAAAATGACTGAGATATGCACAAGATATATTTTACTAACAGTTATAGTGTCCAAACACAGAAAGCAACTTCCCTAGGGAAGTCTTTCTTCCAAGTGAGCTTGTTCCACTGATTTCAGAGTGTGAACTTCATGTGAGCTACTTACTAGTTGAACGACCGTGGACATTGGTGTTTGTTTTAACATCTCTGCCTTAGTTTCCTCATTTCCAAAACTGGGACAGAAATAGTGCGTCTCTCACAATGTTGTCATTAATATTAAATGGGTCAACATATGTAAATGATAATAGCATAGCATTATCATTTGATATGATAGGTGGACTCCGACTGCTTGATGCTCCAAAGCCAATAAAGAGCCAAGGTTGGAGGAGAGGAAAGTTTTCCTCTTTTTGGAGGCTGGCAACCAGGTGGTAGGGTAGACTCATGTCCAAAGGCCAGTTCCCTCCGCTGACAAGCAGGGGTCAAGCACTTTAAAAGGGGAGTTTAAGTAGAGTACCCTGGATGAGGAAACGTCAGCCAACTCCAGTATTCTTGCCAGGAGAATCCCATGGGCAGAGGAGCCTGGAAGGCTACAGTCCGTGGGGTCATAAAGAGTTGGGCACTGAGCAACTGACCACACGTGGAGTATAGCAGAGGAAGGGGGCTATATGTGGAGACAGTCAGCTCTGGCAATTGTCTTGAAATTGGTCATTGGTGTTCTGGTCAGCATCACCTTGATTGCTTTAAGTTCAATTAATCTTCGGTTCCAGAATTGGTTTGTTCCCATTTCTTTGAGGAGAGTTTTCAAAATTGTGGAAGCTTATGTCATGGCTACAGGCTAGTCATCATGTAGTTAACTTCCACCACTGTGTGAGGGTTTCAGTATCTATAAGACAGCTCACAGGATATGGCTCAGAATATTATCCATAGCCTTCAAGAAGAGAAAAATTTAGCAGACAAAAATGAAACAGAAATAAATTTATAGAAATGTTATATATATAACATAGGATGTTATAGGAATGCTGCTACATACCATACATATAAATATATATGAGAAAAACTATAAAACCGTAATAAGAGAAATCAAAGAACAAAACCCATGGGGAGATAGTCTATGTGCATGTTTGGGAAGATTCAACATTGTGAAGATATCTCTTCTTACCAAATTAATCTATAGATTCACAACCCTAATCAAAATTCCAGAAAGTTACTTTGTAGATACTGAAACTCTGATTCTAACGATTAAATGGAAAGGAAGACCAAGATATACATAGTCTTTTTTCCTCCTTGTGCTCCATATGTACGAAAAGGAAAGACTGAAAAGAGCTCGTTCACCAGTCTTTGTGTGGCTCCTTTTGTAAAAAGAGACACTGATGTAATACATACAAAGTTCCCTTGGTGTCTTATTTCTTAGCTGCCTACTGTAGCTTTCTTTCTCATACACCCATTCACCTTTTTTTAATGTGTCTCTTTGTCTCTTACATTTGTCATCTTTGGAGTATTTTTAGCCAGATTTATTAACCAAGAAAAAAAAAGACAGTAACAAATGTCTCACTAGGCATGTGTGGTTTAGCTTCAGATGTGAGAGAGCAATGCAGTTTAATAACACTTTTCCTAGAGTCCCT
The DNA here is from genome assembly GCF_049115385.1 of Moschus berezovskii. Lineage (NCBI taxonomy): Eukaryota > Metazoa > Chordata > Mammalia > Artiodactyla > Moschidae > Moschus > Moschus berezovskii. Next base: position 52,155,933 of record NC_142483.1, on the reverse strand, counting down.
CCTGCTGAGGGAGAGATCCACTCCATCACTTTAACCCTCCAGACAGTTCTATATCCAGACTCTAAATTTACTATTAAGAAGGCCAAGGCACTTAGATCACAAAATAAAGAAAACACATTTATAAGGAAAGTTGACCTGCATTCATGATTTCTTTTTCTGCTCAGAGAGGTGGCCTAGTGGCAGCCCACCGTGGACTCTGGGCCTGCCAAGAGCCAGGCCTTGACCATGGCAGTGCCAGTCCCTTAATGTCTGAGTCTCAGTTTCCTTCCCTGTGAAGTGCAAAGGCAAGACCTACCTCTCAAGGCATATGGGATTAATTGCAGTGCTTATTAAGCACTTGACAGGTAGAAAATGCTCAGTGAACCATAGTTTGCACTGTTACACTTGTTGCAATAATTACTGCTACAGAAAAGGGAATTTGTCACTGTTGAGAATCACATATTTTTGGTACTGGCTAGGCTTCTGTCAAGCACAAATTACAAACAAAATCCCTTCTCCAGGGATATTTCCAACCCAGGAATCAAACCTAGGTCTCCCACATTGCAGGCAGACCCTTTACTGTCTGAGCCACCCCACCAGGGAAACCCTGACTAACATACAAGCTTCTGTCAAACACAAATTACATATCATTCTTGGAACTGAGAAGGAGTAGGTGGGTAACGTGTTTACTGTAACCATTTAATGCTTTCAAAACTTCAGACTCTCTCAAGACACTTGGTGAAAATTTAAGTTTCTGTGTTCCAACCACAGAGCTTTTGATTCAAAAGGTCTGCCATGGGACCTGGGAATCTATGTTGTAAAAAGCAGTCTTCTCCTATAGGTGATTGCTGGAACATATTTGGGGATATGCAGATTTATTTCTACAATGTGCCCTGTAGTCTACATTTGTTATTTAATCTTAACAATAAGCTTGCTGCTGCTGCTGCTGCTGCTAAGTCACTTCAGTCGTGTCCGACTCTGTGTGACCCCATAGACAGAAGCCCACCAGGCTCCCCCGTCCCTGGGATTCTCCAGGCAAGAACACTGGAGTGGGTCGCCATTTCCTTCTCCTATGTGTGAAAGTGAAAAGTGAAAGTGAAGTCGCTCAGTCGTGTCCGACCCTTAGCGACCCCACGGACTGCAGCCTACCAGGCTCCTCCATCCATGGGATTTTCTAGGCAAGAGTACTGGAGTGGCTTGCCATTGCCTTCTTAGGAGGTACAAAAATTTTTGAATTAAATATATCCATCAAAGGGCTTCCCTGGTGGCTCAACCGGTAAAGAATCCACCTGCAGTGCAGGAGACCTGGGTTTGATCCCTGGGTTGGGAAGATCCCTGGAGAAGGGAACTGCTACCCACGCCAGTATTCTGGCCTGGAGAATTCCACAGGCTATATAGTCTGTGGGGTCACAAAGAGTCGGACATGACTGAGCAACTTTTCACTTTCATATCCATAAAAAAGGGCCTGTTTCACATCATTGCATAACCCACTCAGGGCAGTTCTGTAACAGAGCAGTATGAGGCCTGCCAGGCCTAGGCAGAGGGTCACGCATCCACTCGGGTTTTTCTCGATCTGGGTCCTCGAGCAAAACCTACCAGGTTCACAGACATTGATGATCCAGCAGATCCTGAAGCACTGAGCAGGCTTCATGGGCATAGGATCTGCACAGCCCCCAGTACTTTGCCCTAAGAAGTGTCCTGTGTTCACAAGAGTCCTGTGCTTGGGTTAATTCTCTGCCACTGCCATCTTGAAATTTTCAATAATTTATGCACAAGGGGCTCTCACACTTCATTTATCACTGTGTCCCAACAGTGTGTAACTTGATCCTGCTGAGAAGATCAGTCATATCAAAGAACTAAATTATTCTCAGGTGCTAAATGAGGTGACAGAGTCTCAGATACAGATTCATTTGCCCCCAAATCATACTGATCAAACTGAATAGAACCAGGATTTAAATTCAGGTTGGTGATTGTTCATGAGACCCTCATTTTGCGGGTAACTGCAGAGCACCTGGGGAAACTTCCACATTCAGGCGAGGACAGCAGGCAGCTCTAGAGTCAAAGGTCCTCAGCCCAGCGGGCAGGGACCCTTCTGTAGGTTGGAGTAACTTGTCCTAGAAAAGCACAGCTAGCAACCCTGGCCTTCCTTCCTGGTGGAATCCATCTCAAATCTTTCCAGCTGTCATTTTAAGCCTGTTTTCCTGGGCTGCTGCCTCAGGAGAGAGAAAGATATCCAACTATATTGGGTTTTTTTTGTTGTTGTTGTCTGCATTCTTATCTTATTATTTTTTGAGTAAGAACAAAACAATTTGATTCATATTTCCCTCATAAGTGCAGATTCTGATCAGAAAAGAGAGATAAAAATGGTTTCATGAGTCTATTCCAAAAAGATAATGTGGGTTCACTCTATGTCATTCATATAGATTCTCATACTAGAATCTTTCTCACCACTTGGACTCCTGACCTTGACTTCAGTTGGCACACCCTTATTTTAAATTTAAAAATATTAATTAATGCTTGTCCTACTCCCATGTTGATTAAAGCAGAAAAAAAAATAGGTTTTTCTCCTTTATATGTGCCACTGTCCTCTTTTGTTTTACATTTGACCTGCAAAGCCTGCCAGGATAAACCCCATCTTTCTCTTCTTCCTTCATCTTCAATGGCATTTCCCAAGGGCATTTTTAAAGTGCAGATGAAAAAGTAACACTGCCCTCTGTGAAAGAAGAGGATATAAATGCCAAGTGATTAAGAACTGTTTTACCTTTTTTTTCCATGATCTGTGTCTGAAACAATAGCACCAGTTATGTTTCGGTTATAAATAGAACTAAGCAAACTCAGCAACGCCTATAACTTTAAAGCCCTAAATTTCTGTCCCTGCAAAGCAGAAGTACAGTACAGACCTTACAGACAAAACAGGAGGCTGACACACCTGAGGGAGTGTGGTGTGGGATGAGCAAGAAGAAATTTGCAGGCGGGTAAAAATTGGGTTGGTTTCCACATCAAGCATTTGAGAATTATGTCACCTTGGGACTTGTTTGTCGTGAGCTTCTCTCAGTCTGTTTCTTCATTTCTTCCAGAAATGGCAGCTGTGTTAGATATATTGGAAGATATCAATCTGTAAGTTTACAGATTGAGAGTAGACAGAACAGTGCTAATTACCCTCCCCAGGGAATGCTGGCCTCTTAGGGCTTTTGCGGATTCAGGGCTTGTTTCATCCTGAGACCTGATAGAAAGAGTAATGGGAGAAGGCAAGGTTGAGAACAAACCAAAACACCAAGGTAGCTAGGAGAACCAGTGGGAGAAGGGGATTTGGGCTGGTCACCCAGTGAGGGTGAGGCCCGAAGCAGGTCTAGGAGCTGGAGAAGCAGAGCCATAGAGATTCCAGTAACGAGTAGTCTCATATAGATGGAGATCAAGGTCCCCAGGTGGGGCGGACTTGGGGTTATTTGCCAAATATCAAACTTTGCCCTCACTCTCAGTCCCTGATACTTTAGACATTTCTGCCAGTCCTTTTCAGTTTTATATGGACAGTGTTCAGTTACCCAGAGGAATATTTTACACAGAGGAAATGGAGACATCCGGAGGGAGAGTAGGATGCCTGTGACCTTGGATGACGTTCCTCCTGGGAAGATGCTCGGAAATAGTGTTCTTTAAATGCAATATGCATCAGAAAGTTCATTAAAACTGACTGCAGGGCCCCCCGCTCAGAGTTTTGGATTCAGTAGATAGGGCCTGAGAATGAACTTTTCTAATGGCTCCCAAGTGATATTGTTTCTGATAGTTCAGGGACCATGCTTGCAAGAAACAACCACTTCTTGAAGAGATTTATTGAAAGTGAAAGTCACTCAGTCGTGTCCAATTCTTTGCAACCTCATGGACTATACAGTCCATGGAATTCTCCAGGGCAGAATACTGGAGTGGGTAGCCATTCCCTTCTCCAGGGGATCTTCCCAATCCAGGGATTGAACCCAGGTCTCCTGCATTGCAGGCAGATTCTTTACCAGCTGAGCCACCAGGGAAGCCCCAGTTTAGCTGAAATTGGAAGCAATTGTTAGAGCTCCAAGGATTATCAATATTGGTGAATGTCAATGATCTGCAATACTGGCAGTATTGTAAGTGACCTGTCTGCAAGTGTCCTATTTTCAGTGTCCAGCTCCAAGAGTCATCAAATTGCTGTCAGAACTTGCTGGACATTCTGGTCCCCAAAAATGCCATCCTAAAGTTGGTATTAATCTTCAGAATTTGAAATCTTCCCTTTTTATGTCTTAAGTGTTTGTTTTTTTCCCCTACTTCAAAGGCCTATTTTGTTTTGCTTTCAGCAAAAGTTGCTTAGAGAAAAATGGGTGAATCTTTCTATGGGAGTAGAACCTTTCAAAACCCATTACAGAACAGAGCAGAGCCTCTGAAAGGTGCATTAGGAGGACAGCTGTGGGAGAGGCATTTTTGAGGAGATCTCTAAGCCTGCAATTTGAAGGCCCTTTTAACCACCTCCTGTGTCCAAAAGACCTCAAGCTTTCATTATTACAGATAAAATAATGTTTCCAGGTTTTTCCTTTGGTTGCCTTAAACTTTAACATACCAACACATGAACCCTTGTTTACTTTTTTTATTCTTTTTAGTTCTCACTCCTGGAATTGTACTTAGAGTTAGCTCCAGGCAGTCTGTATATAAGGATGGTCAGCAGACCCTAACCATCTTCCAAAAATATAAAATAGCATTCATGTGACATTAAGAATAAAGTCAAAGGGTAAAGCCTGAAACAAGAAAGTGTTATCTTGAGTAAAGTTGATATTTGCATCTCATCTCAATGGATTAATTTGGCAGGTGTTTGTGGGAATGGCTTGCTCAAGTTGGGACAGTATAGAAATTAGGCTTTGTCATGATTAATAACTCAAAGTGGGGGGAAACAGTGAATCTTTTTGTGGTTCTGTTGGCTGGAAACCAAGGCTTAGTAATATGTCAGTGAAAGATTTATTTTGCTCTAGTATACTTACACTGCATCTTGTTTCCTATCCAATGGATGGGAACATTCTCCTCGGACTCTTTAATAGATTCCTGTAGCAAATAGAGAACAAGATATTGGCGACTGTGCCAATTTGAAAAACAGCAAGAACTTCCAAAGTATTAATTTCTTACCAACTTTTCCAAGCTGTCAGATTATTCTTAGTGTACCTTGCAAGCAGATAACTATGATCCTTACATTGTTTAACAGAACACGTAGCATGGGCAGGAACCAATCAAAATGGGCGCTGTAGCTATCCTGGCACACATGAGCTGAATAGCCATTCTGATTAGAGTGATAACAGACAAAAAGAAAGCATCCTCTTACCACCATCTTTATCACAATAGCTAGTATATTTTATGCTTATACATTTTGCAGTACTGGTTTAGGAGAAATATATATGGCTAAGCATTATCTCTTTTTTTTTTAATTTACTTATTTTAATTGGAGGCTAATTACTTTACAGTATTGTAGTGGTTTTTGCCATACATTGACATGAATCCACCCTGGGTGTAGTGTGTTCCCCATCCTGAACCCCCATCCCATCCCTCAGGGTCATCCAAGTGCACCCACCCTGATCACCCTCTCTCATGCATGGAATGTGGACTGGCAATCTGTTTCACATATGATAATGTACAAGTTTCAGTGCTGTTCTTTCAGATCATCCAAGCCTCGCCTTCTCCCACAGTGTCCAAAAGACTGTTCTATACATCTGTGTTTCTTTTGCTGTCTCACATATAGGGTCATTGTTACCATCTTTCTAAATTCCATATATATGCATTAGTATACTGTATTGGCAGAGAAGGCAATGGCAAGCCACTCCAGTACTATTGCCTAGAAAATCCCATGGAAGGAGGAGCCTGGTAGGCTGCAGTCCATGGGGTCGCTAAGGGTCGGACACGACTGAGCGACTTCACTTTCACTTTTCACTTTCACACATTGGAGAAGGAAATGGCAACCCACTCCAGTGTTCTTGCCTGGAGAATCCCAGGGACGGGGGAGCCTGGTGGGCTTCCGTCTATGGGGTCACACAGAGTCGGATACGACTGAAGTGACTTAGCAGCAGCAGCAGCATACTGTATTGGTGTTTTTCTTTCTGACTTACTTCACTCTGTATAAAAGGCTCCAGTTTCATCCACCTCATTAGAACTGATTCAAATGCATTCTTTCTAATGGCTGAGTAATATTATGTTTGTGTACCACAGCTTAAGCGTTATCTCTTGCCTCCTCATCTTCTAACCCTTAAAACATGTCAAAGTTGAAGTACATTGACCTAATACAAATAGAATGTGTCAGCTAGTTCTCCAGCAATGATGGAATTATTCAGGATCAGTAGAGAATTGCAATTCAAGATCTGTATTCTTGGTGAGTCATATGCAAGTTCCCACATAGGAAGGAAAGGAGAACCCTTTTATACAGAGGAAAAGGAAGTTGGGAGGGCTGGAGTAAACAGAGAGCCCATGGATTTTCATTGGCTGAGCCCTTCCCAGGAAAGAAGAAGGGTTTTCTTTTTGCTGTTGGGCTCCACCCTCATTACAGGGCATGAAAGCTCCCTTTTCTGGTCTCCCAACTCTATTTAATTAAGGTTTCAGTTTATTAATGTTTTACAAGTATAGATACTTAAAGACTCTAAAAGATGAAACTTTGATAGGACTCAACTGATTAAGGAAGCAACATCATAAAACACACAAAGAGTACTTCCGTGAAAAATGACAGTAAAAGGAGATAGTGATACCATTTGTGTTTTCAGTCTGGATATTACAGAGACCAGGGATAGGATGAGTTAACTTGTATTTAGCTCAATAATTGGTCCCATACTGATTCTATTCAGTCAGAGCAGTGAGAGCAGCACTGAGACCAGTGAGGCAAACAAAAAGTCCATGTAGAAAACAAAACAAAAAAGCAAAAGGATAAGAAAACACACATACCCAGATGTGAGCTACTTGTGAGTACCCATATGAAGCATGTCTTTTGTTTTTCCCCGATTGCTGAAGGTAGATCAAACTGCATGTGCAGGAGAATCTCGAATAGAAAGATGAATGCATAACTAATGCAATTAAAAAAAAATAGAACAATAGCAGCATACAGAATAAATGACAAAGGAACCAGAGTTTTTCCTCTTAGATGAGGAAAAAGACAGATTTGCCCATTCTCACTAGTAATGGCAGTCTTAACCAGAGCAATCAGGCAAGAAAATGAAATCAGTTCAGTCGCTCAGTCGTGTCCGACTCTCCGCGACCCCATGAATCACAGCACGCCAGGCCTCCCTGTCTATCACCAACTCCCGGAGTACACTCAAACTCATGTCCACAGAGTCGGTGATGCCATCCAGCCATCTCATTCTCCGCCGTCCCCTTCTCCTCCCGCCCCCAACCTTTTCCAGCATCAGAGTCTTTTCCAGTGAGTCAACTCGTCGCATGAGGTGGCCAAAGTATTGCAGTTTCAGCTTTAGCATCAGTCCTTCCAATGAACACCCAGGATTGATCTCCTTTAGAATGGACTGGTTGGATCTCCTTGCAGTCCAAGGGACTCTCAAGAGTCTTCTCCAACACCACAGTTCAAAAGCATCAATTCTTCGGCCATCAGCTTTCTTCACAGTCCAACTCTCACATCCATACATGACCACGGAAAAACCATAGCCTTGACTAGACGGACCTTTGTTGGCAAAGTAATGTCTCTGCTTTTTAATATACTGTCTTGGTTGGTCATAACTAGTACTGGCCTAAAAAGAAGCAGAAACAAGTGGAACAGAATACAGAACCCAGAAATAAATCTATACTATGTAGATTTATAAATAAATCTACACTTATGTAGTCAACTAATATTCAACAAGGAAGTAAAGCATACTCAATAGGGAAGATATAGTCTGTTTAATGATGGCGATAAGAAAACTGAATATTCATAGGCAAAAGAATGAAACTGGACCCATTTTTCCACCACTTACAAAATTAACTAAAAAATGTATTAAAGACTTAGACAAAGACAAATATTGTGTGTTTTCACTTATATGTGAATCTAAAAAATTAAACAAATGAATAAATAAAATAGAAGTAAAGGCCCGGATTCAGAGAACAAGCTAGAGGCTACCACAGAGATACAAACTACTAGATATAAATAAGCTATAAAAATTTAAAATACAGCACAAGGAATAGGGTCAATATGTTATAATAAGTTAGTATGAAATATACTCTATAAAAATATCAAATCACTATGTACACCTGAATGTAATATAATACTATTAAGATTAGTCAACTCTGTTTCAGGTTTTTAAAAAAAGACTTAAATGTAAGGCGAAACTCCTTATCATTGGTCTTGGTAATGATTTTTTTATATATGGTACCAAAAATACAAGCAAGAGCAGAAAAAATAAACATAAGAGATTAAAATCTGGTTACTATTTTCCAGCCACATCCTTTGGAGAGTTGGAGAAGAGAAGGAGGGATACAGAAATTTGTCAACATTTAAGTAGAGACCAGTTGAGAAGAACTCTGAATTACCTCAATTTGTTTATCTCATTTTTAAAATGATTTTTAGAGCTAAAGAGGCCAGATTTTAACATCCAAAATAAAATTTTTATCCAGGAGTTTACAGAAATTTTATGTATCCAACAAGGTGCAGTTTTTATAATGCTTAAAGTCTAAAAGAGATTATGGAAAATCATTATCTCTGGAGAGGATGAGTTTTGGGGTAGAGGTGGGACATATATCTTCTCTGTGCCATTTGATTGATAACCACACCAGCTGAAATAACTTGAATTAGAAATACACCTGATCTCCAGAGTGAAGCATCTACAAACCCTCAGGACCCATGTCCTTGCTCTCCTCCTCGGGTTCATTTTCTGGTTCTCCTTGGCTTTCATGGATGCCTTAAATTTTTTAAGTGTCCTGATCTCATAGGCATTATTTTTCTCAGATCAGATGCCTGGAATCACAGTCATTGGAAACCCCGAGGATGGGTTTCCTGGGACCAACCTCCCATTTGGTGGCATCCTATTGAAATGCCAATCAAAGTTCTAGGCAGCAGGGGAAGAAGGCTTCCCTGGGGCATTTATATTCTGAAATGTAAATTATAGTTTGCCTTAACTTCCACTGCAGTCTTTAAGATGTCCTCCTCCCTTTGTTCAGAAAACATTCTCAGTGCAGCTGGGAATACTATTTCCAATTAACAGACAAATCTGCATGTAAGGAAAGGAAGACTATTAAATTATTGGAGTTAAACTTAGAGGCTTTTTTGTTTGTTTGTTTTTCTCTCATAGGCCATGTCAGCTTTGCAGTATCTTGAAAGAATCAGGTTTTGGGTGGAATATGATCAATTCAGAATGAAATGAAAATTTACTTGGAATCATGCTTACTAGTGTTTAGGAATCACCAACAAGCAACTCTTGCCAACTTATTCAGTTTTGTCTACATTCATAATTAAAGAGTGTTTTATAAGTAGAAATTGATAATCTATTTTGTAATTCAAATTGTCTATTTTAAATATTTATTTTTCACAAGGAAATGTTAGAAATAATGAGTGATAGTTGCTTCTGAGGAAAATCAAAGCTATCTGTACTTACTTGTGTATGGAAACACTGACTTCCCTGTCCACCTGGCTTTTGTGCCATTCCCTAACTGTGGTAGGTTGAACTGTTAGCTTCCACAATCCATCCCATTGTGCCATCAGTTTGTTACTGAGTCCGAGCTCACTCTGCTCACCACAGGAGAGGCCAATAAATACAAAGGATGAGGTGCTGAGACGAGGACTATCACTTTATTCAGCAAGCTGGCTGACTGAGAAGATGGCAGACTAATATAACAAAATAACTGCCTTGTTACCAAAGTAGCCAGAATGAACCAAAACCTAGCCAGCTGGAAAGTCACACTGTGACTTCCCAGTCCCATTAGACCTGTGACCTTTGTCCAAAGTGCCTTATAAACAAAGTTTCCCTTCATAGGGAAAACACTCCAAATTGGAGCCAAAGCCTCCTACCCCAAGATGGGAGCCAAAGCTCTCCATATAGGATAAGGTCAAAAAGGCCCCAGTAGGACCCTGATATCAAGCTATTCTGGGTAAAAGGTTATTTGAACATTTAATTTACAAAGGAGAGTAATATCCATTAGAGAATCAATCAACTTGTTCCCTACTGTCAAAGTTACCCAGAACTCCAGTAGGGGAAATTAGAATTGTATGCTTCAAGTCCAAGGAAACCCCCAGGCCTGCTTATTATCAGAATGTCCCTCTCCTTTGAAGGTTCTTCTAACTATGAGATTGTGTAACTGTGAACCATTCAGGGTCCATTGCTCTTCTGAACTTAATATGCACCCCAAAGAGCTTTCCTTCAGGATAGATGAAATTGCCTTTTTAAAATAAGTTTGATAACACCAAAACACAAAAAACATACGTAAATTTCAACAGAAATGCCTCAAACAGATTGTATCGATGCACAGATGAGCTGACTTCCAACTCAGGTAAATAAATTTACCCTACAAACAAATGAACTAATTCCAACTAGGCAGCCTACCCCATGAAAACTTGTTCCCCAATGAACTAGTTCCAACTGAACCAGCTCCCAATTCACGTAAATAAATCTACCCTACAAAATAAATCTATCCTACAAAACAAATGAGCTAATTCCAACTAGGTAGCTCACCCCACAAAAACTAGCTCCCCAATGAACCAGTTCCCAGAGTCCAACAGCATCTACGCCCTCTGACAGGGTACCTCAACCAAATTGACTTGTCAATTGGCTAAAGGAAAAGCCCAAATTGAGGAGGGGGCCATGTTCCCCGTGTGCACACCAGAGTGGCTTATGCTACAAAATTGAGCCATTGACTCATAACACAAAAAGGCACACAAAACCACAAGTGAACCAGCTATCAAACTGGGTGGACTTAGCCTAAAAATACGTTTTGCCGGTTCTTTGCCTCAACTGCCAAGTGCTAAGGCAGTCAGTGCCACTTCGGGGAAACTTGAAAGGAAGACCCTCAGGACAAATGGTCCCAGCAACTGCTTAGGGCCTTGTCTTAATATTCCCTCATCGGGGCTGGCCAGACACAAGCAGCAAGGCTCCTGCACTGGCTCACCAGATCTGTTACTGAGTCCAAGCTCACTCTGCTCACCACACGAGAGGCCAATAAATCCAAAGGACTAGGTATTGAGGCAAGGGAAATGACTTTATTTGGAAAGCTGTCTGACCAAGAAGATGGCAGTGGATGGCATCTTGTCAGGGCCTGAATGCCAGGTTTTTTATGGATCAGAGATGGAGGGAGGGGATAAAAAAGACCATTTAATTCTTGCAAATATTTGCTAGAATGGCAAGTCTCAGGCAGGGGGATGTGTTATTTTCATTTCCTTACATTCACAGGTGGTCAGGGTCAGATTATCTCCATGTGAGCTAAACAGAACCATGTTAGTTTAAGGGTCAGGCATAGCGGGCAGAATTCTCTGAGGCAGGCTATTATGTATGATTATAATAACAGAAACGGCAAAAACCAGGGTTAAAGTCACAGAAATAGATCCAGCATGAAGTGAGAATTAACCCTTCCAGGTTACATTCTGACTGAAGGTGGAATGTGTTTTATTACTGCCTGATTTTGGGCAATGCAGTATTTGCAGACCTAATGCAAGAAAAGACTCAAAGTGAATGTTCTCCTTGAAAATGTTCAGCAACCAGCTCTCAACTTGTTAAACAATGTAGGTGAAAAATCAATTGCTAAAAACGTGAGGAAAAATGTTTTGATTTGTAGCATTGGCTATTTCCCGTGGTATCAGTATTCCCACGACTGCCAGCTTTAAGCTACCGGGAGACAGTGGTGAATGCAATGCTGGGAAGAGACATACGGGCACACACCATTTATAGTATTTCTGCTGTACAAAGAGAATAGACCTAAACCACCTTAAGATTCTAGATGCTAAGGGAGTGTAGAAACATACTGAGAAAGTGATTGTTAAATATTTATTTTGTTGTTAATGTATTATACTTCAGTTCAGTTCAGTTCAGTTCAGTTGCTCAGTCGTGTCCGACTCTTTGTGACCCCATGAATCACAGCACGCCAGGCCTCCCTGTCCACCACCAAATCCCGGAGTTCACTCAGACTCATGTCCATCGAGTCGGTGATGCCATCCAGCCATCTCATTCTCTGTCGTCCCCTTCTCCTCCTGCCCCCAATCCTTCCCAGCATCAGACTCTTTTCCAGTGAGTCAGCTCGTCGCATGAGGTGGCCAAAGTATTGGAGTTTCAGCTTTAGCATCAGTCCTTCCAATGAACACCCAGGATTGATCTCCTTTAGAATGGACTGGTTAGATCTCCTTGCAGTATAAGGGACTCTCAAGAGCCTTCTCCAGCACCCACCACAGTTCAAACAAGTTACTTACTTGTAACTTATTATAATATAGCTTTTAATAATGGCTGTTTTTTATATTTTATTTATTTTTAAAATTTATTTATCTTTTATTGAAGGATAATTTCTTTACAGAATTTTGTTGTTTCCTGTCAAACCTCAACATGAATCAGCCATAGGTACACATATATCCCCTCCCTTTTGAACCTTCCCTCCCATCTCCCTCCCCATCCCACCCCTCTAGGTTGATACAGAACCCCTGTTTGAGTTTCCTGAGCCATACAGCAAATTCCCGTTGGCTATCTGTTTTACACGTGGTAATGTAAGTTTCCATGTTACTCTTTCCATACATCTCACCCTCTCCTGCCCTCTCCCCATGTTCATAAGTCTATCCTCTATGTCTATTTCTCGATAATGGCTGTTTTTAAACAACCAACTCACAAAACACTAAGATAAAGCAGTCAACTCTTGTAAATTAGTACAGTTAACTGTAGATGGTTGGATGGCATCACTGACTCGATGGACATGGATTTGGGTGGACTCTGGGAGTTGGTGATGGACATGGAGGCCTGGCATGCTGCGGTTCATGGGGTCGCAAAGAGTTGGACACAACTGAGAGACTGAACTGAACTGAGCTGAACTGTAGCCCATCCCTTCATGAACTTTTCAGGTTGGCCATCTCTTCTGCACTCCTGCCATCACTGAAAAGGGCATGCCTCTTAACCAGCCCCCTCTTCAAGGAGGATAAACACTCAGGGAACAGCTTCTCCTTGACCTGCACCTTGAAGCAGAGCCTCCTTACTAATCCCTGCCAAGGGGAACAGACCCAATAATGCTGCAAATCCATGGAAATGAATGATTGCTTCTTTAAGCTACTGAGTTAGGAGGTAATTTGTTACATAGTACGTTTGGAGTACTATATGACTAATATAGCTACTTCTTTCTGAGAAGAATCATAACAAAATATCATACTGTTTTTATTACTATAAGAGCCAGTAGGGTGTTTATTATTATTATCTGAACTTAGTGCTATTTTTATATTTTCTGTGGAATTTAGTCTAAAAAGATATAAACTGTATCCTTGATCATGTGACTAGCCAGTTTGCTACCAGGGATGACCTCATAACTCTAACAACTACATTTTATTGATATTTGTGATTATTTTGATGCCCAGTGAATATCCATGCTTCCTTGGTAGCTCAGTTGCTAGTAACATTTATCTATTAAAGTGTTGGTAAACAAGGCTAGGGGCTTCCTTGGTGGCTGAGCAATAAAAAAAAAAAAAATCTGCCTGCAATGCAGGAGACATAGGTTTGATCCCTGGGTCAGGAAGACCCCCTGGAAAAGGAAATGGCAATCCACTGCGGTATTCTTGCCTGGGAAATCCTATGGACAGAGGAACCTGGAGGGCTATAGTCCATGGGGTGGTGAAAGAGTCGGACACGACTTAGTGACTAAACAACAAGGACAGTGACAAAACAAACCTAACTGACACTAGCATGGCATGTTTTAATGTCAGTTTGATAAAATTCACCCCAGATCTATAACTGTATTAAATTATCAGCAGTGTACTTCTCTTTGTGCAGTGATGGTTCAAAATGGAAAGATAGTACCACAGGATCAGACTTTCATGTTTAACATCTTTCATCTTTAACTACATGAGACACTGTCTTGACACTGTAAAAATGGCAGTGTAACCAACCATTAGAAGTAATTTTATTGCAGTTGTCTAAAGAGAAAAAGAACGGGAAAGAATTTGTTTTCTATTCTATATGCAACAAATGGAGGTCATTGCATGTAGGGTAGCCATAGCATGTGGAACAATGGTGGTTTCCCAGTGGTCTAAAAAGAGAAAAAGAATACTTATGCATCAGAAAGGACCTTAAAATTGCCTCAGCCTCAAAATCACATATGCATTAACAAGTAAATTGCATATTCACATCACAACCAAAACATTTTGTGCCAGAAAAATATCATTTCTTCCAGCTTCCACAGCTCCAACCCTGGTCTAAGTCACCAGCAACTCCCACCTGCCCCCTCCCTGGGCACCTCTATGTCTGCCCTTGTTTCCTGTACTGATCTTGCCAAAATAGAACTCAAATCAGGACACTTTTCTGCTCAGAGCCTGATGGAACCTTCCTATCTCACTAAAATTAAAGGCAGCATTTCCTGAAAGGGCTTCCTAGTTTCCTCTTCCCTCCCCTCCCCTTCCTCTCCAAGCCCATTTCTTACTCCTCTCCCTGCCCTGATAGTACAGGTCACACCCCAGACAATCAGGCTCCATCCTATTGAGATGTCTGCTTTCATTCTTACCATTCCCTTTGCTGTGAGTTTGCTCCCACATCATTATTACCACTGACTTTCTTCCCTCCTCCATGCTTTAATCAAATCGGCAACATGGTGAGACTTTCTCTGATCGTCCTACTTAAAATTAAATACCACCCTCATGAACTTTCAGCTCCTTTCCTTCATTGTTTATGTCAACACAAATACAACAAAACTGTATGTTATATTATACTAATGTATTTTATTTATGCTCTCTCCTCCCACAAAAAGGTAAACTCTGGGCAAGAATTTGGATCTGTTTGGTTCACTGTTGTATTTTCAGCACCTAGGACAGTGTCTGTGCTCACTAGAAGCAAATTGCTTAAAAAGTAGTTGTGGATTAAATAAGTCCTTGATCATAAATGAGGTCATCTATGTACAAGTTTTGTGTCTTTCTTGTCATATAGAAACATCCCAACACATACTAGCGACAATCATAGTTTTCTTTATCTTTTTGAAAGTCAAACATAGGTGATAATGTGCAGAAGAGGAAAGAATAGCTGAAACTTAAGAGACAGGCACATTTGAAAGTGTTCTAAATAAATCTCTAACAGACCTGATGATTTTTCAAAACTATTTAGAAGTTCTGGACCTAACATTATAAAATAGCAAATTTCAAATTCACTCAGATCTATCTCCATTTAAATTCTCAAGGGAAAGTAAATACAGTGACAGATGAAACAAATGTGATGAAAGGCTTACATTCTGGGGTACTTCTCCTTATGTTCGAACTCAATAAAAAGCTGACGTCTCTGGAGCCTTTGCCAACAAATAAACACACTTTTCCTTTGCTCACTCTCCTTTCTACCAGGCTCACTAACTCTGCAGCGTTTCAAGGCCCTTTGGTTTTTTTTTTTTCCCTCCTGTCCCTCAGTGAACTCACTGCTCACATGTTTTCAGCTATTGCCTGTGCTCAGATTATCTCCAATTTTCTTTCAACACTTATGTGTTTCTTGCTGTCGCTAAGCTATCTTTATATCTAAACATCATAACTCTACTCGGAAATATGAAACACTGTCTCCAAGATGTCAGTTGCTTAAGTGCTTCTACTGTCTCCATTCGTCTGTGCTTTTGTTGACCTGAAGTGCCTCATTAAAGATCTCAACTCCTTTTTTCCCTTATATTACTTTGTGGATCTTTTCTTTCCCTTTCTACCGGCAGCTGCATTTGCAGTAGAATATATTAAAATACATTTCCCATTGCTTTCTATTTATTATTATTACTATCATATATGTCTGTGCTATACAGCACATTGAGAATGAGTGCCTAATATGCCCACCCGCCAGGGTAAGAAATAAAATATTGGGGGAAAAAAGACTTATGCATACTTTTACAAGCATATTCTTTCTTTTTCTATAAACAACTGATCTCCTAAATTTATGGTTTATCTTTCTCATGAATGACTTTTCAACAGTAAAGTTAAGTGCTTGTTCCTATTTGTTTCCTTCAAAAATAGCTAATTTTTTTTCATATTTTACATTTTATGTACATGTAGTCATGCTGTTTTTGCTCTCAGAATCACTCTTCGGCAGTTCATCCATGGTGATTAGATTAGATAGTTTCATTTCTTTTTCTTTTTCATTGCTCTATAGTATTCTGTCATATATATACACCACAATTTATTGTTACAGTATGCAATAGGTTCTTGTCTACTCTCTTAGTTCCTATCATCTTTAATGTCTGATCTACCCAACAGCTGCTTAATAATCTTTCTTAATTGCCTTCTTAGTCAATCTCCTGCCTGGTGCAAGAGTGTAAGTGGCTCCATATTGCCTGTAATATCAACAGTTATTCTCCTTGGCTAATATTTAAGATACTTCACCACATGGTTATTTCAATACCACCATTCTTCCAAATATGTTCTCTATACCTTGGTAAAATAAACCTTATTTCCATGCCCAAAAGCAAGCTTGCAAATACCTTGTGGAAAACTAGACTGCAGAATGTTAGTTTTCTCTTTCTTTCCTTTGTTTCTTGTTATTTTAAAATGACTCAAAAATACAATTTTTCATGACTTTTTCCTGGTTTAAACTTGTTCCTCTACTTTCATCCCCAGCTCTTTTTCTTTCCTACCCCTTCCAACATGCTCTTTACACTAATGCTCAGTCATATTTACCATGTAAATATTCTTTTTCATGAATATGCAGGAAAGTGCCCATTCTATTCAATGAGTATTTAGTGGGCATTTGCTGGAAATGGGTGGAATACAAATGTAGATACAGAGTAAAACGTAGTCCCTTCCTTTTAAGACTCAGACTAGTCATGTGTCCATAAAAGACAATGAGAGTTCAGCATGCGAATATCATGTTCAGCTTTTATCTGAACTGTTATGGAATTTTAGACAAAGGTTCTTTTCCCACATTTGGAAGAAAGGGAAGAACAGGTTTTGAGGGACTAATAATACATCTAAAATGAGTTGTCAATGATGAGTAGTCAGTTAAGAAGATAAAATAGGAAGCAGATGGAAGTCATACCAAGCAGAGGAAGAAATATGAATAAAATCTCATGATCTATAAACCATATATATACATTATATAGTGAGAATGGCAAGTTTTGAAATTTGAAAGTAAGACAGTAATGAAATAATACTTTCTAAGAGTGTGATGAGAATGAATGAGTTATTATGTCTAAAGCACTTAGAACAGTCCCTGACACCCAGTAAATAATAACTGATATTTAAATAATGGATATAATTATCTATTATCTATTTCTCTAATTGTTAGTCAAATAATAGAAAGCTTTGAATGCCAGGTAATAGAACTTAAATTATGGAGGGTCTTTGATGGGTTTTAAATAAGAAAATGGCATGGTAAACTTTAATTTTTAGAGAAAGTACTCTGAAGACACTGAAAGAATAAGACAGGAGGCAGAAAAATTAATAAAGATGATATTGCAGTTTCCACCAAAAGATGGCAAGGCAATGGAAGAAGTAGTAGTGACGGAGATGAGGAGGAAGTGGATTCAGTGGTCTTTTAAGCAGTTGACTGTGGTCGTTGAGGAAGAAGGAGGAAATCCCGTGATGATAGATTGTATGGCTGAGAAAAGAAGGTGTCATCCACTGAAATGAAGACATTCTCTCTAAGAGACTGCGTTCCTCACTAAACTATGTCATACATCATCCCCAGTCGTGTGTATTTTCAACATGGCCGATTATGACTGAGACTTTGAAACCGTGTTCCCTAACAAGGTGTATTATGACATATGACATTAATGGATCATGTGCATTAAAAGCAATCACAGTGGAGCCCATCAGTAGAATGAGTGTGGTGTTTGCTGCTTAAAGAAAAGCAGGCATTAATCTTCAAAAACAAAAACATGCGTCTGACGGTGATTAAGGATTGAGACTGAAAGCCATTTGTTCTCTGACCGGAAAAAAAATTTTGTCTCCAGAGTGTTATACTAATTGTGGCTGTCAGGATTGAGTTTTTTAATTGTTCTGTGAGATGAATATGTGCTTTATAATGGCAATTTCATAATTAGACTTAAAATACAATAGGGAACGTTTCATGGCAACTTCCTAACATGAAGTCCGGGATCTAACTAGCCATTTTAATTCAGTAGCTGTTAATGCAACTTTCTTTTCTTTTTTCTTTGTTGACTATGAGTAAGGAAATATTTTAGGAAATGGAGAAACAAGCACAAAAAAGCAAAAATTCTGTCTGGCATTAGGTCACAGTTAAACCAGGATAGACAGACAATTAAAGCAGAGAAAAACCTAATTGTGATAGGAGTATGCCTAAGACGTGAGCACAGTCTGCTAAAGGTATGGGATCCAGAAAAGGATGGAGAAGTTCTGTATTTTAAGTGGAAGTGATAAAGACCTGAGGTCCATTTTTAAGAGCGTCTTTTGGCTGCAGTGTGGAGAGCAGATTAAGCAAACCCAGTGGGAGGGGCAGAGGGATACGACTTGTTGCCATTTGACTGCCCAGGTGAGAGAGAATTAGGACCTAAACTAAGACAGTGATGGAATATGGGGAAGAAAAGATGGTGGCCAAAGGCATTTTGGAGAAAGGCAGAATAACACAGAAGTGGTGGCCTGTTGAACAAGTGGTGATCTAGCAGTATAACCGCCATCTAGTGTCAATTGGATGGACAGTTACATGTCAATGAGGTGATAAGGCATGCTAAGAGCAAGCTCTGCTTGACTATAAATCCTAGAATTGCCACTTTTATAGCAGAGTGTCCATGGGCTGGTTAGCTGATACATACAAGCCCACCGTTTTTCATGACACAACAGTCATCAGAGACGTTAGTCTCTATAGGGGATAAAACCAGCCAAGTTGGCCATCTATTTTGCATATGGTGATGTAAGTTTCCATGTTACTCTTTCCATACATCTCACTCTCCCCTCCCCTCTCCCCATGTCTATGTCTATTTTGCTGTATGGCTCAGGAAACTCAAACAGGGGCTCTGAATCAACCTAGAGGGGTGGGATGGGGAGGAACATGGGAGGGAAGTTCAAAAGGGAGGGGAAATATGTATACCTATGGCTGATGCATGTTGAGGTTTGGCAGAAAACAGCAAAATTCTGTAAAGCAATCATCCTTCAGTAAAAAATAAATTAATTAAAAAAAAAAAAACACAGCCAAGTTGCACCAGTTGCCATCCTTGAAATGTTCCCTCTCTAGTACCTACCTCATTGAGTCACTGTAAGGATTTGGAGAGTTAAAATACAAAAGTGCTAAAAATAGTGTCTGACACATAGGAAGCGCAATGTGAATGCTGATGATCATTATGATATCCCACTATTCAGGTACATGGTTCTGGGAACAGCCTGTTGCAGTTCTGGAAATTCACAGAGGATATTCACATCCTAAATGTGGATGGATGATGCTTTCCTGCCAGAAGGAGAAAGTGATCCCCAGGGAGAGGCTGGCACTTTGCACGGCTCTCAACACCCCAACCTTGCTCCCACTCACCAGAACTTCTTCCTCCCTCTTAATTAAGGCCTTGCTCAGCATCATTCAGAAAAGTACCTCATGCTTAATATGTGACTCATAGTCCAACCATTTGAACAGCACAAATGTTTCCTCTGCAAGAAGGAGCAGATGCTCTGGTGGAAAACAAGTAGAGAGAAATTAAGCAGGGAGCCTCAAAAATGCGGTGAAAGTTGGGGCTGAAAAAAATCACAAGTTTCCATAGACATGTTAGCTTATAGAGGCCCCTTATTTTTTAAGACACACCCATCATCAGAGACCTTTGTCTCCCAAGAAAATAAAACCAGCTAGAGTTGCATCAGCCGCCATCCCTGGGGTGTTGATCTGCCAGAGGAAGCTACACAGGGCAGAAAGGCTTCTCTCTAGGTAGCAATAAAAGAGTTATCATCTCACTCTGGTACTCCTTTGGGACCCAGAAAGGAAAAAAAAATAATCTAAGTCTGGCACCTAGGTACTTTCCTAAGTGGGTTGTCATGGCAACAGGGTATAGCAACTATTTTCAGGATTCTAGGACTTTGGCAATCCTCATGCGTTTCTCTGCCTCGGCTTCTATGTATGCAGAGACATATGGGTACCAGAATTGGTGCCAGAATGGAGAGGAGGATTTGAAATCCATGCCAGGATTCCTCCGGGTTACATGGGACCTCAGCCGACCTCACAGAGTTTAGCTTGCTCGGCACCACGGCCGATAGCATGACCCATCTGGTCGCACTGCCTGCTGGGGCTTCATCGTTCCAGCTGTAAAATAAGGAGACTGGACTCAGCAAGTGCAGAGGTTGATGTCAGCTCCAGAATGCTTAGAATCTCAGTAATTTATAGAATTTACTTTTGGAGTTCTCCATGGTTGAGCTTGAATATGCTGTTGTAAAGAAAAAAATCACCTTCATTGGTATCATTGTGTAATTACCTCCTCTTGATCAAGAACTTTATTTTTATTCAAAGAAAGCAGTTAGCTCATTGTGTATAACATACATAGTTAAGAAGGCAAGATTTATATGTATTGTGCACATATGTGTGTGTACTCACAGAAGCCTGTTTGCAAGGGTATGCGTGTCACTAGTTTTTCTTATGAAAATAATTTTAGATTTGTTAAAAGGCCCCAAAATAGGACCTCTGAGAGAGTAGAGAGACATCCCGATGTTCACGTATTTTCACTTTTTCATTAAATTTCATTTCTTTGATTTATGACTCTATGACATGCAATACCGTATGAACTGTATGTGAGTGTGTCTTTGTGTATGTGTGTGTGTTTGTGTGTGACACTGTGTATATACTGTGAGAGGCTGCAGCTCTGAGTCAAACTATTTCCCTCAAATTGAGAAATGACTGTGCTATTTATGAGCTCAGTAATGCACAACATTTTATCCTTGCACTTTGGACAGCATTTGACAAATAGCACATAATTAATAAATATTTGGAGGGGTAAATAAATGAATATAGGAATGAAATAGAGTAGGCCTACTTGAGTTTCTTGGCATCTGCTAAGAATACTCTGGGTGTCCCAGTTATCTGTTCCTGTGTAACAATCTTAAAACACAGTGGCAAAAAAATCATTTAAAATTTTATGCTCATGGACTCTATAGGTTAGGAATTCAAGAAAATACAGTGAAGGCAGATCTTTTGTGTCCCATAGTGTCTGGAGCCTCATTTGGGATGACCCTAGCATCTGCGGATGATTTTAAGGGCTGGAGATGACCCTAACAGCTGGAGATGACCGCAGTAACTGGGGATGCCCCTTGCAGCTGGGGGCTGGAAGATCTGGGGCTGAGGGAGCCAAGCTGGGTTCTTCACTCGTAATTTTGGTGCCTTGAGGGATTGCTTGAAGGCTTGGCTTACCTGGAACTCCTGTCCAGAGCTCCTACATGGGGATGGAGTTTCTGTGGGGACTGGCTTTGGAGAGGGAGGACCTGGAGCATCATCAGAACAGAAGCTGCTGGACTTCTTTTGACTTAGTGTTGGAAGAAACAGTGTCACCTCTGCCACCTTTCATTGGTTGTAAGTCACTGAAATCAGCTCAGATTCAAGAGGAAGTGAGAGTGCACAGCAGTGGCCAGAGGCGGCAGGCAGGGTGGGCGGCAGAGCACAAAGGACTCTGGTGAAGAATATGGTGCCTCGCTAACTTTGGGTTCTTGGCACTTGGTCTGCACCTTTTCAGAAAGCTGGTAGAGTGTACTTTTTGTCTTTATTATGGGATTACACTTCATTATGTTGAAGTGTGGATTTCTCCTTATTAGCCTTGGTGAATATCCCACAGTCAATTGAATCTTCCTTTTTTTTTTTTTTTAATGTCTCTTTAATTATGGGAAATTTTATTTTAATCAGATATTTTATACCTTCCATTTTTTGGCTCCTGGAACATTGTTTAGCTTTTGGCACTTCTGCTTCCACTCTCCCTGGCTTTCCTTTGATCGTGAATGCTATCTTCTTTCATCTCGTCTTTCACTTTCACTTTAATAACCAAAGTTGCAGCTGTGTCTTTCTGGTATTTACACCATCTGTTGACTGTTCTATTTTATTTGCTAAGTATTTGATACCAAATTATTTCTACTTGTTTCTTTCATTGTTTTAAGTTACTTTTATTGGAATATAGTTACTTTACAGAGTTGGGTTAACTCCTTTGCTGAGTTCTTCCCATCTTCCTGAGTCTTAGGACCAATTCTTTTCGGTATCTTCTGCATTGCAAAAGGCTTCTCTGGCAAAGATGCACTCTATAGAAATTGGATTAACAACTAAAACTTTCTCTTTGGTAAATCAAAGGAGGAGGACATCTCTGAATAATTCCTCATTAATGTGTTTCCATCACACACGTATGGTCTCATTTAGGTCGCTAGACACTGTGTGTTTGATATAATAACTATATTTTTCATGAGGACAGTCAGTCTCAGAGAGGTCAGGTTGCTTGCCCAGGGTTGTCGCAGACTGTCTTGGGAGTGAAGAAGTGGGGATTTAGAGGTAGATTATCTGATGTTGATGCCAGTGCTTTGATTGTGTGTGCTCAGTCGCTCAGTCTTGTCTGACTCTTTCCAACCCAGTGGACTGTAGCCTGCCAGGCTCCTCTGTTCATGGGATTTTCCAGGCGGGAATACTAGAGTGGGTTATCATTTCCTTCTCCGAGGGATCTTCCAGACCCAGGGATTGAACCCACGTCCCTTGCATCTCCTGCATTGGCAGTCGTGTTTACCACTGCACCACCTACAGTATTGCAACACTACATTCCCGAAAGTACATCAAGGTCCAGACTCTCATATAAACTTTGATCTTCATTTGAGCACTCTGACAAGGAAGATAATGTATTTAAGAGAACCTATCTGAGCACTGTGATTTTGCTTCTGCTTGCTCGAGTGTATCTCCTTTCCCAGAGAGCTGCTCACCTGAGGTCACCAAAGCAGTTTCTGTCTACATAGTTTAATAGACCTGTGACCAGCGTAACAGCTATTAACAGCCTGTTAGTAATTATTCACTCATCTCACATGCTAGTAAAGTCATGCACAAAATTCTCCAGCCAGGCGTCAGCAGTATGTGAACCGTGAACTTCCAGATGTTCAAGCAGGTTTTAGAAAAGGCAGAGGAACTAGAGATCAAATTGCCAACATCTGCTGGATCATGGAGAAAGCAAGAGAGTTCCAGAAAAACATCTATTTCTGCTTCATTGACTATGCCAAAGCCTTTGACTGTGTGGATCACAATAAACTGTGGAACATTCTGAAAGAGATGGGAATACCAGACCACCTGACCTGCCTCTTGAGAAACCTGTATGCAGGTCAGGAAGCAACAGTCAGAACTGTCCATGGAAAAACAGACTGATTCCAAATAGGAAAAGGAGTACGTCAAGGTTGTATATTGTCACCCTGCTTATTTAACTTATATGCAGAGTACATCATGAGGAATGCTGGGCTGGAAGAAGCACAAGCTGGAATCAAGATTGCTGGTGGTGCAGATGACACCACCCTTATGGCAGAAAGTGAAGAGGAACTCAAAAGCCTCTTGATGAAAGTGAAAGAGGAGAGTGAAAAGATTGGCTTGAAGCTCAACATTCAGAAAACGAAGATCATGGCATCTGGTCCCATCACTTCATGGGAAATAGATGGGGAAACAGTGGAAACAGTGTCAGACTTTATTTTTTGGGGGTTCCAAAATCACTGCAGATGCTGATTGCAGCCAGGAAATTAAAAGACGCTTACTCCTTGGAAGGAAAGTTATGACCAACCTAGATAGCATATTAAAAAGCAGAGACATTACTTTGCCAAGAAAGGTCCATCTAGTCAAGGCTATGGTTTTTCCCATGGTCATGTATGGATGTGAGAGTTGGACTGTGAAGAAAGCTGAGCGCCGAAGAATTGATGCTTTTGAACTGTGGTGCTGGAGAAGACTCTTGAGAGTCCCTTGGCCTGCAAGGAGATCCAACCAGTCCATTCTAAAGGAGATCAATCCAGGGTCTTCATTGGAAGGACTGATGCTAAAGCTGAAACTCCAATACTTTGGCCACCTCATGCGAAGAGTTGACTCACTGGAAAAGAGTCTGATGCTAGGATGGATTGGGGGTGGGAGGAGACGGGGACGGCAGAGAATGAGATGGCTGGATGGCATCACCGACTCGATGGACATGAGTTTGAGTGAACTCCGGGATTTGGTGATGGACAGGGAGGCCTGGCGTACTGTGTTTCATGGGGTCGCAAAGAGTCAGACACGACTGAGCAACTGAACTGAACTGAACTAACTGAGTAATTATTCAGGCAGAGCTAGACAATCTCTTGTACCAAGGCTTTTATCATGAATTTTAAGTCATTAGATTAATAAATAATAAGCTACCTACCAGCAATATTCACTATAAAATTCCACACTTCAAATGTGCTGGCATATGTCATTAAATATATTTATGTTCTCCAACTGAAGATCTGAAGCAGCTTTCTCGGAATACTGCCATGCCCTTGAACTTAAAACAAGCTCAGGGAACACAGTACTCTTCTTCTGACACCAGGATTCAATGTCCAGTTGCCTTGAGGTCGAGAATGAAGCGTGTGTACTCATTCAAGAAACACTGCTGCAGAATATCAAGTCTCCCTCCCTTTACACGTCTTACTATATTCAGTAAGCTGAGGAACCAAGAGAAAAAAGGGGGGGCCTTCTTAAGTAAGATGCTTTATTTGGACCTGTGGGCCAAATTTCTAACAGCAGAGGAGAAGCAGAAATTTGGACAGTTACCTAGAGAATAGTTGGCCTACCTTCATAAGCAATTCTAGATAGTATATACCAGGAAAACAAATCAGCTCCATTTTCATTTCTGATATGAAGTACAAGGATTGAGAACTCTTAAGTCAAGTGTTTAAAACCTGCAAATCTATGAAAACTTTAAGACCAGATATCAGGCTCTTTTTATTTTCTTTTTTTTGTCCTCTTCAGTATTTCACATCAAAATAGTCGACTTCCTGGTATTCAGTAAGTAGCTAATGCATGAATGAAAAAATAAATGAACTTTATATCTCCATAGTGTTTTTGTAGTTAACAGAGTAAATGTACTTTATGTACATTATGCCCTAATAAAAGTGGCAGAAATTAGTGCTTTTGTCTCCTCACAAATAAGCAGGGCACAAATATGGAGGGGAAAAAAAGAGTTTTGGAGCAAAGCAGGCCTATTGTAAATTTTACCTCTCTCCCTATATTAGCTTTTAGTTTGCAGTTTGTTCTCCAAGCTCTGTTTCCCTTTGATAAAAATATAAAATTCTATAGTAAAACATAAATAACAAGTATCCATCCTGTAAATCCCCCCAAAAATCCTGTAAATCTCTCTGTCCCAAATGCTCTCTTAACGTATGGAAATCTTGGTCTTGTCTTAAGACAATTGAAAGGGTGTTTAGTTACTGTTTTTGCTGTTAGATACAGATTAGAGTCTGTCAAGCTTGAGGCATGTAAGAGAGTCTGGTCAGTTCAGTCGCTCAATCGTGTCTGACTTTGCGACCCCATGGATGCAGCACGCCAGGCTTCCCTGTCCATCACCAACTCCTGGAGCTTGCTCAAATTCATGTCCATCAAGTCAGTGATGCCATCCAACCATCTCATCCTCTGTCTTCCCCTTCTCCGCCCACCTTCAATCTTTCCCAGCATCAGGGTCTTTTCCAGTGAGTCAGCTCTTTGCATCAGGAGGCCAAAGTATTGGAGCTTCAGTATTGGAGCTTTTTTGGAGCTTCAATATTGGAGCTTTATTTTGGAAAGACTGACAGGTTTCTTCAGGGAAGTTTCCCCTTTTAATTGAATTACAAAAGATATATCATCGAAAATTTGGAAAAGGAAATTTTAAATAAACCACAACCCCATTGATTTTAACACAGAAATTTTATTTTCTGTGTACTATATTCATTTTAATGAGCATTATAGCAAAAGCCTCTTATCCTTCTCCATCAGAAAGCAGACAGAATAAAAACCACAGCCACAGAAAGCTGCTGCTGCTGTTGCTAAGTCACTTCAGTCGTGTCCGACTCTGTGTGACCCCATAGACGGCAGCCCACCAGGCTCCCCCGTCCCTGGGATTCTCCAGGCAAGAACACTGGAGTGGGTTGCCATTTCCTTCTTCAATGTGTGAAAGTGAAAAGTGAAAGTGAAGTCGCTCAGTCACATCAGACTCATAGCGACCCCATGGACTGCAGCCTACCAGGCTCCTCCCTCCATGGGATGTTCTAGGCAAGAGTACTGGAGTGGCTTGCATTGCCTTCTCCGCACAGAAAGCTAACCCTAACCAAACTGATCACACGGACCACAGCCTTGTCTAACTCAATGAAACTATGAGCCATGCTGTGTAGTGCCACCCAAGACGGACGGGTCATGGTGGAGAGTTCTGACAAAACGTGGTCCACTGGAAAAGAGAATGGCAAACCACTTCAGTATTCTTGCCTTGAGAACCCCATGAACAGTATGAAAAGAGAATCTAATGGAAACTGTTAATTCATCTTCCTTGCTGACCTAACCTTTCCTTATTACTCATGTATTCCTACTGAAGGGCTGCGTTGAGTCAATCAGAGTTCAAGACAAAAGCAAATTTCAGTAATGCTGATCTTAACTTAAAATTTTGATATGTGTTTTAACATAAATTTTTTGCATTAATTGTTATGCTTGAAAATATTACATTAAAATTATTTACTTTATTTATTTTTCTCATTTGACCTCCCTGGTCTTTGTTGAGGCACACAGGCTTAGTTGCCCTGTGGCATGAAGGATCTTTGTTCTCCAACCAGGGACCGAACCCACGTCCTGTGCATCTGAAGGAGGGTTCTTAACCACTGGACCACTACGGAAGTCCTTGTTTATTGTTTTTTTGCACTCTTAAATTTTATACCTAAGGTGACTGCCTCACTTGACTCACCCAATCCAGGCCCTGCCATCCCACTTTCTCCTCTAATATGTTCAGTCTCATTTTTCATCTAGTATAATGTCAATCTAAATCTGCCTTCAGCTAGCAGATACCAGAATTATTCTAAGAATAGGTGAGACTTCTCCCATTGGCTCTTACAAGCCCTGGCAATAGAATCTCCTACTTTTTCGTGACATTGAAAATCTCCAGGCAGAAATTAAGGACTGCTAAACCCAGAGTTTACACTGGGAAGCTTTTTTTTTTTTAAATTATTGTATAGTTGATTTACAATGTTATGTTAGTTTCTGCTTACAGCAAAGTGAGTCAAGTGTATGTGTGTGTTTGTGTGTTTATATATCTCCCCTCTTTTTTAGATTCTGTTCCCATATAGGTCATTACAGAGTATTGAGTAGAGTTCCCTGCTGTGCTGTACAGTAAGTCCTTATTAGTTATCTGTTTTATATATAGTAGTGAGTATACGTCAGTCCCAATCTTCTAATTTGTCCGTCCTTTCACCATTTCTAAGGGGCTTCCCAGGTGGCTCAGTGGTAAAGAATCCGCCTTCCAATGCAGGAGATGAGAGAGATGCAGGTTGGATCCCAGGGTCGGGAAGATCCCCTGGAGGAGGAAATAACAACCCACTGCAGTATTCTTGCCTGGAAAATCCCAAGGACAGAGGAGCCTGGCAAACTACAGTCCATGGGATCACAAAGATTCAGATGCAACTGAGCACATGTGCCCACCAACCTTTCTAAAATGGGAGTCTTTTGCTTGCTTTGATTATTTGCAAGGGATTTTTTTTTGGGGGGGGGAGGGGAGTTGTTTGTTTGCTTTTTGTTTTTATTACTTTTGCAACAAGCTCTGGGCTGTCTCAGTTAGGGGTTCAGGATTCCCTTCCCTCAAAGCAGCCATGTATTGTTGTGCTAATCACTCCCCAGAGATGGGGCTTATAAGACAACAGACGCAACAAGTCTCATGTCTCCTTACCCTTTATCTTGGGGCAGCAAGATTCAAGATTCTCAGGGTTGTCCAGAGCCCTAGACATCCCCTCCTCCATTTTTCCAAGAGTATCAACTGAAAATGCAAGTCAAGTAGACAGGAACCCAGCGACACTGCATGAGCTCAGCTCTGTGCTTCTTGCCCAGGATCAGCACAGCCAGAGTCAGAGCTTGATAGATTTATAGCTGGGATCACAGAGGGTCACTTCATTGGCTACCTTGCTGACAAAGAAATTAAATGCTGGGCTTAATACTGATAATAGAACTCATTTTGGCAGAGGCTTAAAAATGAGAAACCAAAATTGACTCAGTAAGGGAAAAAAAAAAACTGAAGTATGACCAGTAAGAATAATTTGGTGGTAATTCACAATAATTAGCATTCATTACCTACTTATGAGGAGTCTAGTACCGCTCTGAGTTGTTTTGATATAGTTGACTGTTGCAGTGACCTTAAAAAATAGTCACTATTTTTAGATTTGCTGGAGGTCAGTCTTTTGGATCATGAGCTCTGGTGACTCCAGAATCTTTGCTCTAGTCACTGTGATATATACCCCTAAAGATATTAAGGAAAAGGTGCTTTAGGAAAATTCCAACAAGCATTGTTAGCATAGAATTTTGGTTAATGGATACTATTATGGAATGAATGTTTATGTCCCCCCACAACTCATATGTCCCAGTCCTTAATTGCAAACATGGTGGTTTTGGAGGCAAGGATTTTGGGAAGAAATTAGGGTTAGATGAGGTCATGGAGGCAGGGCCCATGGGATGGGATTAGCGCCCTTATAAGAGGAAATACAGGCACTCTGTCTCCACCAGATGAGAACACATTTATAATAGAAGGCAGGTGTCTGCGAGCCTGAAGAGGACCCTCCACAGAAACGGGATCTGCCAGCATCTTGACCCTGGGTTTCCCAGCCTCCAGACTATGAGAAGTCAGTCTGTTGTTCCATCCCCCTTGTCTATACTGTTCTCTTATTGCAGCCTGAGCTGACAAAGACATGTTTGGGTATCTATCTGAGGACAGTGGAGAGTTCCAAGGTCAAGATTTTGGAGGACAATGTCAAGCAAAGTTAAAGATCATTAGCCTTTTAATTGCAAATCTTATCAGAGCCTTTAATAGGCTTTTTAAAAAGTCAAAATGTTAGTCACTCAGTTGTGTCCGACTCCTTGCAACCCCACAGGCTATAGCCCAGGTCCTCTGTTCATGGGATTCTCCAGGCAATAATGCTGGGGTGGGTTGCCATTCCCTTCTCCAGGGCATCTTCTTGAGTCAGGGCTCGAACCCAGGTCTTCCACACTGCAGGCATATTGTTTACTGCCTGCACCAACAGGGAAGCCCAGGTGAACCATTATTCTTTAAAACAGGGGTTTTGAGTGCAGTCAAAAGGTATTTGACTTGGAATATCCCTCTGAGATGGATCGCTCCTTCTAGGTTGCAATTCAGTTTGCTCTGGCACCTTACGGTTTAACTCCCACTCACTGGATGGCAACCAGAAGGTCACTACCAAGGACAGTGGTACACAAGTGCAGTGTGGAATTCAGCCTAATTCCAGGGTGTCACACCAGCCTCTGTGTGCATGAGGGATGTTTGACTAAGTTGGGCACATGCACCAGCCTCAGCCAGAAAGAGAGAACCATGAGGTAGGGTGGGGGTAGCAGCTGAAGGAGCAGGTGATGGCTCAGAGGAGCACACAGAATCACTGGAGTTTCCGAATGGGCTCTCGCTGCCCCCAGCAAAAGGAAAGGAGAGATTAAATGGAGCCCGCTGTGTCTGTGGCTAAGTCCCATCTTCAAGGAGATGACTGCCAGGGTGATATCACAGGTCAGTGGTGTAGAAATTTGGCAGAGGTGGCATCGCTGTGTTTACCAGCATGCAAGCTACGAGCGGAAATCCCAATATGTAAATGTGGGAGTGTGTGCAGATGGGTGTGCGTGTGTGCACATGCTGTTTGTTAGATCCGCTACCCACGAAGCAGGAACAGAGTTTAAAAGGTGAGACTTAACATGACATTCAATGCACTAGGATGTAGTTTAATTCTTGCAATCACATTTATTAAGCGAAATCCCCACATGCACAGTCTTCTCACACATACGTGAAAGAAATCAAATTGCCCATGGCACCCATGGGAGAGCAGTGCTATAACTCAACTTCCAAAGCAGTTGTCAGATCTCTGGTAATATCTCAGACCAGAGCCTTGCCTTTTATGTGACAAGAACTCTTAAAAGCCTGATAGCTTGTTCTAGGGGGAAAAGTAGAAAATGGAAAGATGGAGTTTATTTGAAGTTAAAGTTGAGAGAAGAGGAGAGGCAGACAGTTCATATGAATACGTGACATTTTCTCCATATGCATTTTTATTCTTTGTTTGTCAGGCAGAATGGTACCCCAGGTAGGGCTGGTCTCAAAGCAGGTGCTCAGAGTAGCTGAGTTGTATTGAATTAACTTGAGTTGAAGCTAATTGAATCATATAGAATCAGATAGATTCTGAGTGTTCACCTCTGTCCAGGGAAATTTGATTCAGGATTGATCTTAGATCAAAGAGAGACACACCCAACACAAGGAAGAAGTGAGATTTGTATCCCAGGCAAGAGTTGCTAGTAAGCAAGAGAAGGTCTCAGTTCTTCAATCCAGAACACCAGCCAGATCAGAAGAACATTTCAGAGAGGACACAGATCTGAGGGATAGAATAACCTGGAGTTTGAGTGTGGGGGAAATGCCAGAATCCCCGAGCTCAGGGCAAACCTTGTTGGTAACGTATGTGTGTGCTAAGTCACTCAGTCATGTCAGACTCTTCTGCGACCCCATAGATTGCAGCCCACCAGGTTCCTCTGTCCATGGGATTTTGTAGGCAAGAATACTGGAGTGGGTTGCCATTTCCTACACCAGGGGATCTGATGGTGGTAGGTTATTTGAGTAGAATATTTATAGTAGTCTAGTCACTTGGTCAGGAATGCTAACCAGAGGACCTGATATTCAGAGTACGCAGCACTACTTGTAGCTCATTGTGGTGACCAGTATTTTCCAAAATTGAGCAGCGAGTGCCAAGAGAACTACTGGGCAAATGAAGTCAGGCTAAGGGTGATTGGAGGCACTGATCTTGACAATCCTCACCTCTCTCACCGTACATTAGCCAGAACATTTATAAATGATAGGCCTGCTTCCTTCCTGTGCATATATGTGGTTGAAGCACATGAGCCAAAAAACCCATCTAGTCTTGTTAATTCAGTTGATTTTCACAAAAATAATTGATCCGTCAGTTTTGCTACTTATTTTCCCATTCGGAAGCGGGGGTTCATTTGAATGTTGAAAATGGTGCAGCTCTGCAGTCTTGCACCAAGTCAATCACAGAACCCCAAATCCAACATGCTCCTTAAAAGAGTGAATCCTGGGGCTTCCCTGGCAGTCCAGTGGTTAAGACTCCAGGCTGCCAGTGCAAGGGGTGCAGGTTTGATCCCTGGTCAGGGAACTAAGATCCCACATGCCGTGTGACATGGTCAAAAGATTAAAAAAAAAAAAAATACTGACTCCGTCCTCCCACCTCAAGGCTGTATTGAATGGACCTCAGAACAATTATAAATGTGCCAGAATCATTTAAAAACCTCCAGCATTGCACGTCCCTGGGTGAACTACTACTTAACCTCTCAAACCTTCCACTTTCTCATTTGTAAAATTTGGCCGAGAGTAATCGCCAGCATGCACCTGATGGTCACTGTGTGACAAGTACTGTTCTAGATACTCTGTATAAGTTCAGCTATTTTATGAATTCACACCCCTGGAGGTTAACTGATTAAGACCTCACTTTCCACTGCCGGAGTAGTGGGGTGGATCCCTGGTCAGGGAGAAAAGTTTCCACGTGCCTTGGTGCGGAAAAAAACACAAAACATTAAAAAAAAAAAAGGAAAAAAAACCCAGAAGCAATATTGTAGCAAAATTAATGAAGACTTTAAAAAAATTAAGACTAGATGTGGAAGTGTGGAAAGCCTAAAGAACTCATCCCAGCCTGGTAACACTGCATCTAGGTGAGGACAGCAGCATTTGAACCTAGGCCGTCTGGTTGCAAACAGCACTGGATTATGCTTCCTCCCAGGTAAAGTGACTCGTGTGTGATATGAACATACGAGATGCAAAACAGGCACACAGGAGGACCCAGAAAGCATTCTTTTCGCCTCCTCTTGTTCAGGCCTTCCTGCCAGTCTCATACCAGATTACGGGCAGGAAAGAAACCCTGAGGTCCCTGTGCATTTTAACTCCCCAGGGGATTCTGTCAGAACTCCAAAATTAAGAACCTTTTTGTCCTGTGAACCCATTTCACAGGTTTAGAACACTCATTCTCAGGAGACATTTTCCTGACCTCTGCCTCATTCAAACTTGAGGGACTTCAAGGTGTTCCTCTTTTGTTCTATGAAGAATTCTGTCACAACATGCCTGGGAGTTTGTGATTATGTCAAACATGCCAAGTTTGGTCGAAAATGATCTGGATCTCTGAAGACTTTATTTTCTTCCAGTGTTTGCTCGTACAACCATTGTGTGACTAGATGAGCAGATATTTCCTGACAGCAGTACATTCTGCTTCTTGAGTTGCCAAGTACTATTTCCAAAAATTAGGTCTGAGTGTGATGAGCTGATGCATTCTGATTGATCCATTACCTGTGGATTCATATGCTCCATTGCTGGGTTTTAGTTATTCTCACCAGCTGGGACTTCTTTATAAAAATCTTAAGGCATTCATTGCAACCCTAGCAGATACCCTAAAAATATGAAAGATGTCAGATCAATCTAGAACCATTCAGTGTCCTCACAGATTACTGGGAGTTTAGAGGATTGGGCAGCTTTCCTTTCATGATCAAGGATGAGAAATACACTTAGAAGTACCATCATTTTTTTTTAATAACTATGTGACTCTAACCTCTGTGAATGCTTATGAACCATTTCAAAGCATTTTAGTACAGTGGAAAATAAGACGAATAAATTAGAATCATATATCTATGAGGAACTTAAAGATTCATGTTTTATTTGAATAAAATTGGTAAGTAGACATTCTGTAATATTTTCAGAGCATGAAGAAAATGCTACCCCTCCTTCCCCCATGGATGATGACATTTTCAGTAGGACTTTGGAAAATTCTCTTAAGCCCTAGAATTAATATTCATAATTTTATCATCACATTTTGTGGGGAAGAGATTCACACCTTCCCTCGGCCAGCCCCAGATTCATCAAATGGCATGTGACATAGTGAACTAAGGATGCAAAGCTAGAAAAAATAGATGCGTGATCAATGTTCATGTCTGTACTGAATGGGAATTTGGCCTGCACGTATCTTGCTATTTTTTTTAAGTGGTTCTTTCAAAGCCCTTTGTTGAGTGTCTAAAATGTACCAGGCATAGTGCCTGGTGCTCAGAATGTTGTGAAAGTTCATATCCTTTTCCTTAGGACCTAAGTCCTAACCGGGAGCTCTTTGCAGGTTTGCATTCATTCCTCCACGTGCTTGCCTCCCAAGCTGGCTATTACTCCAGTCTCTGTGCTTTCTTGTCATTCAGGGTGGCTTCCCCGACTCTCACATGCCCTTCCCTTTTCCTGGACCTCTCTGAGGTTCAGGAAATGATGGGGTGGGTTTTGATATTTTTTCAAGTCTGGGAAGAATCCAGACTCTCTTCTAGCATCATAAAATTCAAGAGTGACAGGCAGAGAAAGTTAATCTTCACAGTGCAAAATATCTGATCGTATGTTTGATGCTCCTGTGTGATTTCACCCCTCTGTGAAGACCTAAGGCCCCGAATTCTTCCATTCTCAAACTTAAACCCCTACCTCCATTCTAGCTTTATCTTGAAGACCTTTGAGTTGGACTTTGGAGTTGTAAGGAAGGGAGATGGTAGAGAAGAACTATGGAGCCTCTTGCTGACTTGGGGACGTGGAATTACCTAAATCTGTTAACGAAATGAAGATCATGGACCATGGAGAGAGGAAAGTCACCTATATGCTGAGTAGGCAGAAGTCATTTTGAAACTTCCACCATCAAATAGACTATAATTTAATATTTGATTGTTAGATAAAGAGCATGTTAAACAGTTTCTAGAAATCTGTGTGTACCCCATGATGTAACAGGTCAGTTACAGAAATACTACCACCTCGTTCTTTTACAGTGTAACTAATTCAAGCAATTCAAAAATCAATTCTTGAGGTTGAAACGTGGGAGTCAGTTAGCGTTAGTAATCTTTAGATAATTGATTTAATAGTACTTTTGCCAAAGTTGAAGAAGCAAGTGCCCTGTCAAGGGAGGGAATTGGCATAATGGTACCAGAAAACCTAAGCCAAAGGTAGTTACAACTTGGGACTTCCCTAATGGTCCAGTGGTTAAAACTCTGCACTTCCAGTGCAGGGGGCATGGGTTTGATCCCCAGTCAAAGAATTAATAGTTGGCATACCACCTGGTGTGCCCCCCCCAAAAAAAAATAATTAATTAAAAGTTACAAAAACTACCACTTGAACTCTGAACTTTAAGGGAGGGAGAATGAAGGAAATAAACCATGAAGATACTTAATAAGTAACAGAGCCCAATTCATGGCATGGTGGGAGAGAACTTTAAGGATAAAATTCTATTCCATCCATTTATTCTGATGAATCCATGAAGTTAGCTCTCAGATTAAAGTTAATTGCAATGGCAATTTCACATTACAAATCAATTTCCCCCTAAATATTTCTCTGTGTCATTGACTCTGAAATATTTAAATCCAGTGCTCATTTCGGCTTAAGGATCCACAGCTCTTGGGAGATTTAGCTGCTGCTGCTGCTCTCAGGTCTAATGTTGCCCTAATTTTTCTATTTTCTTCCACTGCACAAGTCCTCAGTTTGAGCATTTGCAAGGTAGAATCTCTTAATTATGCCAACATTTGTCTCTAAAAGGAGAGTCGACACTTCCCAGTCAATGCACTGATTTTTTCACTTAAGATTTTTTCTGAAATGGATTAAGGGAAGTTTGCTCTGGATTTCAGATTATATCAACTGGAATTTCAGATTATATAAAATAAAATCGTCTATGTTCATTCAAGACTCCATAATCTATCATTTTGACCAAGAACATAATAGGGAATGTTTCTATTTACTATATAATATTCTTGCAACATCTGTTTTAGAGACAAGGATACATTCCAGAAAGACATTGTTTCATATCGGTAGAGTCTCTCAGAAGCTTACTGTTATTTAGGCCACTGTTCGGGAGAACAAGATGAATCAGCAGTTTTGTTTCTAATCCTTAAATCAGGCAAATATCAAACAGTCTTACTAGTGACTCGGTTTCCATCATACAGATTCCAAGCAACTCTCATCCTGCAAGTCTGCTAGATTTGGAGGCACCGTGAGCCGAAGGAATTGCATCCTCATGTAGGAAGGAACTTGACAGGACTGGGGCAAACTGTAAACCACTTTCCAAGCCACCCTGTAACTCACTGTCATGGAGGACCCTTCCGTACTTGATCTTACAGACCGAGTACAATTCCTAAGACCTCAGGTCCACCTAAAGCCAAGTGAATGTCCTTGGTTCAGCATAGCTGTAGGTCATGCACAGCTGGGCCGTATCTCATCCACCGTTATTCTGTGCTGGTCTCCTGTGATGATGCATACAGTAAGAGGTTACCTATGTTTCAATTTTGAGGCTTATATTTTGATAGGATTTACAAATAGCACTTTTAGAGAGTGATTTTAAAATTTCTTTATCATTCATGGCAAGCACCTCCTGTCCTCTGACATTCTTACAAAAGCAATACATAATACTAGGATTCAGAATTCCGCATGTTCTCCAGCGCAGAGCACCGAATAAAGAAACAATTAGACAAGTGACTAAGACCTCGAAGCCGAAATGGGTCTTCCATACTTCCAAATTTTCCTCTTCACTTCCTTTGTTACCCCCACCACAAAGGAAGGAAAAATTGCTTCTTCAACTAAAGAAGCAAACGAAGGACACACACACACACAAACAAAAGTACTGAATCTCAATGTGAGGAACCTCAGCCACGTCTCCCAAGGTATCTTGGCTCAGATCAAAGTGGGACCTGAGCGTGTACTCCCACAAAAAGCTCACGGAGTGAACAAGAGACACAGGAGGATGGGCATCATTCTCAGGGGAGAGGTATTCGCTGCCCAAATTTGAAGCACATCTCCTTTCTTTAAGGCACAGCAACTCTGCCCAGTAGCCGGATAGGAACCGAGGTGCTGACAGTGAAACGGCAACTCTTTCCCTTTTGCTTGGAGAGTAAGGGCAGGCCTGACATACGAAGAGAAAGCAAAATTGCCCTTGGCAAAACCCCCTCTCTTTTCTTCTTTTAATCCCCTTAGCTTAACACTCAAGCCTATATTCAGTCACCAAGTGGAGAGGCGGAACAGAACAACTGTTGGTGACTCGTGAGGTGTTTCCGCAGTTTATATCCCCACTGTCATGCACAGTTCAGTACGGAGCAGCCCGGACACCATAGCCCAAATGAAGGAGAAAACCTGGGAGAGGATTAGATTCCCTTTTCACACGTATTGGGACTTTCCTGGTGGCTCAGATGGTAAAGAATTTGCCTGCAGTTCAAAGACAAATGTATCCCCTTGAGTCTTTCAGTTGGACTAACATAGGCATCCCAGAGACAGACAAGTCCATATTCAGTCTGTCACAGGTCTGTGAACCCCAGATTGAGGTTACTGGCTCAGATGAGACGAAAGGACTCTAGGATTATCTTTCCCTGGCTGAAGAGCTTTCTCTGTACACACCTAGGATTGTTTTTTTTATGTTCCAAGAGGCCATTTCTACAAGTGCTGCCACCCCCCAAGTAAAATTCCACTCTGGGTATTTATAAATAGAGCATGGAACTGCAGTTAGCCTTTGCCATGTTTTCAAATAGGCTCTTGGTCTTTCGTAACCAAGAACAACTAACATCAGCACATTTGCTCTAACTTTTTCTTTTCTACTTCTTTCTCTTTCCAAACCAGTATTTTTTTATCTTTGATGCTATGTGTGCCAAGTCACTTTGGTCGTGTCCATCCCTTTGTGACTCCATGGACTGCAGGCCGCCAGGCTCCTCTCTCCATGGGATTCTCTGGGCAAGAATACTGGAGTGGGTTGCCATGCCCTCCTGCAGGGGATCTTCCCAACCCAGGGATCGAACCCACCTCTCTTACGTCTCCTGCATTGGCAGGCAGGTTCTTTACCACTAGCACCAGAGTGGCTATTTCAGAGGACAGGGTAATGAAAATACTTAAGGAGGAAGGAGATGGGAGGAGGTCTGGGAGAAGACTATTCCAGAAGGAAGAGTGAATACAAAGACTCTGGGGTGGAAATGCACTTGATATTTTTCAACCAACTCCAAGAAGTGTGGAGAGAGGAAGGCAAGACAAAGCAACATATCTTGTAGTGTCTTCAAGACCCCTGAGAGACTTTGGCTTTTACCTCAAGTGAGATCACCTTTTGACTTACATATTATCAAATTGCACTGGCTGTTATGTTGAGAATAAAACGGGAGTGGGTAGTGGTTGAGCAACCAGCAGCTCTAGTGGACAAATTAGGAGACAGGGAGATAGGTGGGAGGTGATATTGGCTTGTTCCAAGATTGTAACAGGAAAGATAACAAGAACACATCAACTTCATTTTGTTTGGGTCTATGATGTCTTAGTCACAGCATGTGGGATCTTTCAGTTCAGTTCAGTTCAGTTGCTCAGTCGTGTCCGACTCTTTGCGACCCCATGAATCACAGCACGCCCGGCCAACCTGTCCATCACCAACTCCTAGAGTTCACTCAAACTCATGTCCATCGAGTCGGTGATGCCATCCAGCCATCTCATTCTCTGTCATCCCCGTCTCCTCCTGACCCCGATCCCTCCCAGCATCAGAGCCTTTTCCAGTGAGTCAACTCTTCACATGAGGTGGCCAAATTATTGGAGTTTCAGCTTTAGCATCAATCCTTCCAATGAACAACCAGGACTGATCTCCTTTAGAATGGACTGGTTGGATCTCCTTACAGTCCAAGGGACTCTCAAGAGTCTTCTCCAGCACCACAGTTCAAAAGCATCAATTCTTTGGCGATCAGCTTTTTTCACAGTCCAACTCTCACATCCATACACGACCACGGGAAAAACCATAGCCTTGGTTGGCAAAGTAATGTCTCTGCTTTTCAATATGCTATCTAGGTTGGTCATAACTTTCCTTCCAAGGAGTAAGCGTCTTTTAATTTCCTGGCTGCAATCAGCATCTGCAGTGATTTTGGAGCCCAAAAAAATAAAGTCTGACTCTGTTTCCACTGTTTCCCCATCTATTTCCCATGAAGTGATGGCACCAGATGCCATGATCTTAGTTTTCTGAATGTTGAGCTTCAAGCCAACCTTTTCACTCTCCTCTTTCACTTTCATCAAGAGGCTTTTGAGTTCCTCTTCACTTTCTGCCATAAGGGTGGTGTCATCTGCATATCTGAGGTTATTGATATTTCTCCCGGCAATCTTGATTCCAGCTTGTGCTTCTTCCAGCTCAGCGTTCCTCATGATGTACTCTGCATATAAGTTAAATAAGCAGGGTGACACTATACAACCTTGACGTACTCCTTTTCCTATTTGGAACCAGTCTGTTTTTCCATGTCCTGTTCTAACTGTTGCTTCCTGACCTGCATACAGGTTTCTCAAGAGGAAGGTCAGGTGGTCTGGTATTCCCATCTCTTTCAGAATGTTCCACAGTTTATTGTGATCCACACAGTCAAAGGCTTGGGCATAGTCAATGAAGCAGAAATAGATGTTTTTCTGGAACTCTCTTGCTTTCTCCATGATCCAGCGGATGTTGGCGGATGTGGGATCTTTAGTAGTGGCATATGAACTCTTAGTTGTGGCATTTGGGATCTAGTTCCCTGATTAGGGATTAAAACTGGGCCCCCTGCACTGGGGACACAGAGTCTTAGCCACTGGATTACCAGTGAAGTTCCACACATCAACTTCTTGAAACATTTTAAATGTAGAGCCAACAGGACTTGCTAATGGGATATATCCATTGGTATGAAATCTGTATCGGAGAAGGCAATGGCAAGCCACTCCAGTATTCTTGCCTAGAAAATCCCATGGACGGAGGAGCCTGATAGGCTACAGTTCATGGGGGTAGCGAAGAGTTGGACACAACAGAGCAACTTCACTTTCACTTTTCACTTTCATGCATTGGAGAAGGAAATGGCAACCCACTCCAGTATTCTTGCCTGAAGAATCCAAGGACAGGGGAGTCTGGTGGGCTGCCGTCTATGGGGTCGCACAGAGTCAGACATGACTGAAGCGACTTAGCAGCAGCAGCAGTGGCAGCATGAAATCTGTATACCATATATTGTATCAGTGAGCACTGCCCCCTTATCCTACTCCAACACAGAACATCTGTTCTTTTTTAATAATTTTGAGTGCAAGAAGGAAATAGAAATATTTTTATATAGATGAAACTTGGCATCCAAAATCTTGGGTTGGCATCCAAAATCTTGGGTTTGCATCCAGGCTAAATCAGCTGTGCAACCCTAGACAGAATAGTCCACCCTTTGGTTTCATGGTTTTATCAGGAAGATGAAATGAGTGTTTAGAAGGAATTATGAACTTTAAAATTCAAAGAAAAATACATTAAGGAGAAAACAAAAATAATAGTTGGAGGTTTAAAGTGAGAATACGGTGGAGTGCTTGGAATTAGCTTAGTAGGTATATTTAATTATATGAAAGAGTATAACCCAAACAGGCAGATTAAAAAATTCAGAAAGATAGTGCTCTAAATATCAATCTTTGCACTTCCCTGGTGGTCCAGTGGCTAAGACTCCATGCTCCCACTGCAGGGGGCCTGGGTGCATTGCCTGGTCAGGTAACTAGGGGCTTCTCAGTAGTGGTAAAGAATCTGCCTGCCATTGCTGGAGATGCAGGAGACTCAGGTTGGATCCCTGGTATGGAAGATCCCTGGGTATGGAAGATCCCCTGGAGAAGGGAGTGGCAATCCACTCCAGTATTCTTGCATGGAGAATCCCAAGGACAGAGGAGTTTGGCGGGCTACAGTCCATGGGGTTGCAGACAGTTGGACACGACTGTGTGACTGAGCGCACACACAGTGAACTAGACCCCACATGCCATAACTGAGGATCTGTGAGCCCCAGCTAAGACCTAGCACAGTCAAATAAGTAAATGCAAATAAATATTTTTAGAATGTCAGTCTTCTCCATGGATCGTTATTAGGAGTTTCCAGGGTAATAAGGATGCTCATTAAAAGAAGAGATACAAAGCCTCAAACCAAAAAAGTATGAGTCAAAATCCTATCTGCCTTGTGCTCTTGTTTAGGCTTTAGTTTGTGATTGGAAAGAACAGAAGAGAAAGGGAGTGAAAGAGATGCTGTCTGGGACACATTTTAACTGCTGAGGCGGTTTCCCAAACACTTCCTTATTCGGGTCACTGCAGTCCTGGATCTGGAGCTCAGCTTTCCTAGTCAGGAAGTCTGATGTTGTCCTGGTGCTGGAGCTGACTCAGAGGAAGTGACTGTCTTAACTGAACTCCCAAGTGGCTCATAAGCAAACCAGGAAGCTAATTTAGTTTTCATGGCTTTGAATTGACCCAGTTTTTCATATCCATCGAATTATACACATCTTGAGGGTAAGCAGAAGCCATGTTAGACCAGAAGGCATCTGGTAAGCATGATATCAGGGCACTTACAGGAGGAAGGAAGATAAGGAAGATAATGGATGGGGCGTAACTCATCCATTCAAAGCCAGCTGCAGTGTTTTTACCCACCATTGGAGTATTTTTCCAGGATGCAGAACTTTGATTGCCTTGGCCAGTGGGTCTCCCTTGGATGGTCTTCTGCAGCCACTGACTACTTTTTCTTTCCCCTTCTTTCTTTGAGAAAAATTCAAACAGCCTTCTTTATTTGTAGTCAGAAGAACGTGAACTTATAAAGTGCACTGTATAATAAGTTTGGGAGTTAGGCAGATAGCATGTACTTATGAGGAGGGTGACTTTGAACAAGTTTAA
Source organism: Moschus berezovskii (assembly GCF_049115385.1). Taxonomy (NCBI): domain Eukaryota; kingdom Metazoa; phylum Chordata; class Mammalia; order Artiodactyla; family Moschidae; genus Moschus; species Moschus berezovskii. Next base: position 52,115,040 of record NC_142483.1, on the reverse strand, counting down.
ACAATTTGATTCCTTCCATAGCCTGCTTCATTATATGTGAAAAGCAATACCTAGTCTTCAAGTATATTGTAAGGATAAAGGAAATAACTCAGTTCTATGCTTCTCAGGGAGTAGACATCCAATAAAATAAATTATTTCTTCTGGTTACATCATTCTCTCCCTTCCTCCTTCTCTAAAGGGATGGAGTTTTGTCCCTAAACTCAGCTCTGCATTGTTTTCATATAATCATTCAGCCCAGTAACTATGCTAGCTTTCTGTGATCAAATGCTAGTACTTACAGGTGACAGGAAACAACTCTAAGAACTGCATGCATTTCAGTTCAGTTCAGTTCAGTCGCTCAGTCATGTCTGACTCTTTGCGACCCCATGAATCACAGCACGCCAGGCCTCCCTGTCCACCACCAACTCCCGGAGTTCACTCAAACTCATGTCCATCGAGTCGGTGATGCCATCCAGCCATCTCATTCTCTGCCGTCCCCGTCTCCTCCCATCCCCAATCCCTCCTAGCATCAGACTCTTTTTCCAGTGAGTCAACTCGTCACATGAGGTGGCCAAAATACTGCAGTTTCAGCTTTAGCATCAGTCCTTCCAATGAACACCCAGGATTGATTTCCTTTAGAATGGACTGGTTGGATCTCCTTACAGTCCAAGGGACTCTCAAGAGTCTTCTCCAGCACCACAGTTCAAAAGCACCAATTCTTCGGCAATCAGCTTTCTTCACAGTCCAACTCTCACATCCATACATGATCACGGGAAAAACCATAGCCTTGACTAGACAGACCTTGGTTGGCAAAGTAATGTCTCTGCTTTTGAATATGCTATCTAGGTTGGTCATAACTTTCCTTCCAAGGAGTAAGCGTCTTTTAATTTCCTGGCTGCAATCAGCATCTGCAGTGATTTTGGAGCCCAAAAAAATAAAGTCTGACACTGTTTCCACTGTTTCCCCTTCTATTTCCCATGAAGTGATGGGACCAGATGCCATGATCTTTGTTTTCTGAATGTTGAGCTTCAAGCCAAACTTTTCACTCTCCTCTTTCACTTTCATCAAGAGGCCTTTGAGTTCCTTTTCACTTTCTGCCATAAGGATGGTGTCATTACTCAACTTGTTCAATACATCAACTGTTTTGAACTGAATAGAGATTAAAATGTGAAATGTGCTATGAATTGTTGGGCGAGAATTTCTTTACCTTGTTAAATATTTAAAAATTTTCCAGGTTACAAAAGTATGTAAGAACTCTGAGAAACCCTGGAAGAATTGCCAACAAAGTTAAGAGAACTGATACAGACCAGGACTTTCAGAAGAGACTAACCACAAGGAAGGTCAGACAATCCTAAAAGAGAAAAAAGAACAATTGGAAATATAGAGAATGATGAAATAAAGCCTGACTAATCAAGAAGGGATGCTAGATGTCAATAGTCCAACAAACTGTAATCAACAAGGGAAAACAAAATGTGAGAAAAATGTATCACAACCATGACCCATGTAAGGCTAGAGATTGGGGACACGGGTTAATAACAGTAAATCCACATACATGTTGCTGAGAAGGAAGATTTTTCACTCAAACCATTCGCTGTCCAATATTTGGTCTATTCTGTTACTTGTGAAACACATCTATGCACAGAGCAATTTAGTGACAGTGACTGAGATTAATTTACCTCCAGAATCTAGTCACAGATACCTATGTGCTATGTCCCAGGAATTTAATCATGCACTCCATAATTTCAGTATTTGAGAGGAACAGGCTCGTTAATTGTCTTTACAATGTAAATTAATTAAGGGCATTGGTATGTACCTCTGTTAGGCGATGGTAGATCTGTGTGTTTTAAGCTGGATAGAGCTGTTGTTCCTGTGGTTAATGCTTTTTGATAAAGGACTCCTCTGGCCCAGTAATTAGAATTGATTATGATGGTGTCCATTTTATTCATTTATTGTAATTGCTCACATAATAGCCTTTATACACCTTCAGATATGTGGCTACATCTCACCTTCCTGAGACTTTGCCCTGGGCACTTTGACTGACACAGACTTTGTCACCTCTTCCCAGTCAGAGCTTGACGACTCTTCCTGAGAGTAGGTCTTTGTCACCAGCTTGCTACTTATTCAAGTTTTTACCTAAATTTGACTTGCTTAACGTTCTGTGGTTATGATGATTTCTTACATTTTCTTAAAACACTCTATATAGCATGAAGTGTTTCAAAAAGGATCATTGTGATCTTTTTTATCACAGTGGGATTAAGTTGAAACAAAATGATATAACTAAAAATATATACTGGCTAATATGGATAATATAAATAATATAAAAACTTTAGACACTTTCAAGTAGATGAGTGAGACTTTTTGCAAATAATTAAAACTGTACTCTTCATTTTTCTTTGAGCAAGAAGAGAAGCGTGATTGGTTCAGTTACATTGTCCTTGATAGGCAAAAGTAAAAATACAGTAGATATTCCTCTGGAGGAGGGGCTCTTCTTTGGGGGAAGAACTACTTAAGATTAGTCTTATTTCTGTGTTTTGTGATGTGGGGGTGGGAGGCAAGCTTCACTTTGTGAAGTCAACTTGAATGATGTCATAATACCGCACATTGCCTTCAAAGTATTCCAGGATGTTTCCACTAACGTTTTCCGAATTTTCCTCCTGCCACTCTTCCTTGTAAAAGTTGACTTTGAAAGTTCAGGCATTTTTAAGTTTTATCCATGTGCAAAGCATATCTTGAATTTCTTTAATGTAGCTTGCAAGCTTGTGCTGTATTTATTTCACCCTTGCATAACTCAAAAGTAGTGGAACAGATTGTGCTCAGATTGGGCAAAAGCAATTACCCAAACCCATAGACTAGGACTCATCATGGCCCCAGAAAATAATCTGGGGGGAAGCCATGATGGCACAAAAACACAGGGTTATTAGAGGTTTCTGTTGACAGCTCTGCTGCCTCACACTTTCTAGCATAGATCTTCTCAGAAGGATCTGCAGTGTCATTTCAGAGACTGGGCGGCACGTTCTACACTCTGTGTTGACTTTGGTCTTAGCCTGTGCGCCTGGCTCCATGTGCATTTCAAATTATAACTACAATGAAAACACTCAGTAATAAATACTGGCTTAGCACTTGAACATGGGCAAAATGCTTTCAATATTACAAGAGATCCTTACATCCCTGTTTTTCTTTCTGCAGATAGGAAAACCGAGATTCATCAAGTTAATGATATGACCCAAGTCCTCATCAGCTCTTCTAAGGTAAGACTCTAATACAATTCTTCATTCATTCAGTAGTTATAATCGTGAAAGCCTAGTGTGTACCAAGCACTAAGCCGGAGCAAGGTAAGCCGAGTTTCTTTCTAAATGATCATGAAATCATGACTCATTATACGGTTACAAGTCAGGATGTTCCAAAGGAAAAGGTCAGTGCACTCTGGGAGGGGAAAACAGGCACCTGATTGCCATCAGGTGGACTCTGGGAGGAAGATGCATGTGCATTTAAATTGAGATGAGAAGGAGCTAGTAGGCTCCACAGCTCACTTGCAACATTATACTCAGACCATCTTGGAATGATGATCTGAAAATAACACAAAAAATACAGACATTTAAAAAAAGTACTCATGTTTATCTTTATCGAAAAAATAGAAGTACTGGGTACCAGTCAAAATTCACTTCACTGTTAACAATATCCAAGGTAATAGGCCAGAATTTAATTGCAACAGTGGCCTTCTTTCAAAAGCACCTATGGCTTCTGAAACCAGAGAGACAAATGTCCTCCTGAGGCCTGTGTAACACTTAGTCTAGTCTCCTCTTCAGACACTTATGACTGCCTTGGGTGTAATTAGTTCTGCCAAGTCACAACATCCACGAGGGCAGAGATCACAAGATTTCCACATCTTATTCTCAAAGTGTGCTGCTTCAACATTTGGAGTAGACTTCAGTTGGTAGATGGAGTTATATAACCTGTGCATGAGAAAAATCCAAAAGAAGCCGCATGGTGTAGCATCAAGAAGGGGTCTGTAGTGTCTGGTTGGTCTGGATTCAAGTTCTCACCCCCGTCTCTCTGACTGTGCTCACTTAATCTTCTCTGAGCTTTGGACTCCCTGTCTGTAAAGTGAATATTGACATCCCGCTTATAAGGCTGTTGAGGAAGGGAAAGCACAATCTATTCAACGCATAACAGTGAGGAGGGTTGATTCAATTGCTCACAAATTGTTAGTTACTCTTTAAGTGTTCTCCTTCTCTTCTGATGAATGTTTATCCATCTCCTAGAGTTATTTTGAGTTTGGTTAAGGAAAGTGGTGGGGGGAATTCTGAGTGTTAGAATATTTCACATACTATGTGGATGTTTGCTGTGTATCAAGGTGTAATAAATGATAAAGAGACTAAGGCATAATGATTGTTTAGCAAATGTCACTGTGAACAATCAAACAGTATAGCGTTCTTGTCCAATCGAAATGTATTATAATCTGAATAATACTGTTTCCTAGGTTTTTAAGATTATTGTTGGATATATCTAAAAATATTACAACGTAGCAGGACTGTGTGAGACTGAAATCACTTCAAATCTTTCTACGTATGTTAGATTACCTCTCCTTGGTTCCTGTAAGGGCATCTTTTTTATCCACTATCCCTGATGTGTTTTTCCTGCTGGCTTTGTAACTGATGAGAGTAAACAAACATGCTGTGTCAACCCCAGAGCCCTTCTCTGATCCACAGGGCTGGTGGGGACGGGAGGGCAGTCACCAGCATGAACGCAGAAAGAAATGCGAGATCATGTTATTAAGCCAAAGCAGAGCTGTTAATCCCCAAAGTGCATGGAGAGAAATCAATAGAGTCAAAATACTAACAACAAATAGCCATCTTCTTCCTGGTTTCACACTCACCAAAGACAACATGATCAAGAGAGCCTATAAACAGAGAACGTCTTATTAGCAGCTCATGGCTGTCCCTTTAATACTAACAGTATTTGCCCTTGGAGAGAAAACCAGTACTACAGACATTTAAATTTAAATTACTTCTAGCTGTTGATACACTGTCTCCACTGAAATACTGCCTGTCTGGAGGTAGCAGACAGTGGTCTGGTGATTGCTGTCATTATGATTATTTTCCATCTCTCCCTGGGGTCATCTTCAAGTAATCGGGAGATCAGGTGTCTCCAGCCATCCCAGAGCATTTCTGTCACACGCTGAGTGACCACTCATCAGAGCTGTCCTCGTGGGGTGCTTTGACATACACATTTCCTACATTTGGTTGCTCCAGCAGCTGTTGCTGGTGCATCCCTCTTGGTGCTCAACTGATAATCAGGGGAAACATGGCACCTTCTTTCCCACATTCAGCTTCAAACACTGTGGTTCTCATGCACCTGACTGATACTTTCCACTCTTTTGTCAGTACCAACAGTTGAGAAGGATGGTAAGATCCTAAGTACTGATTGTGAGTCAAAGCTTATAGGAAAGAGCCTCAAGCGTGGGACAGTACGTCTCAAGTTCCTTTGATGCCAGTTGGGTCAAGTTATTTGAATGGAGGGTACCCGACCCACATCCTCCTTCTCTGTGGCAGCCATTGAGTTCTCAGCATGGTTTATGCTGTGTTGTGTGTGTCTGTGTGTGTGTGTGTGCGTGTCTGTGTGTCTGTGTGTGTGTGTCTGTGTGTGTGTAGGGGGCTGAATGTCTGTAAGAAATACTCAGGGAAAGAGAACCTTTCAAAGTTCTGAAACCAAAACTTTGACACAGGCCCTTCGCTGGAGTTAATGAGCTGAGAAACATAGCACTAAAAACCTTGCAATTGTTCTCTGGTATTGCAGCCAAAGTGGGTCAGTTGAGGGTGGTCTGGGTTCCAAGCATCTATGGTAACTCTTCAGGGGGACGGGACAAAAAGCACTGTGTGAGTCCTCAAAGGTTCAGCACTCGCTCTGCGTTTGCGGGTGTGGCTGTGTCTGTGTGTGTGTGTGAACACGCACACCCTCACTTTGTGCCCTTCTTCCCACTCGGCCCTCCCTGCAATTCCTGCCTGCTTTGGACCTGCCTATTTTTAAAGCTCCGTGAAACATCACTTACTCTGTACTGTTAACCTTCTGCTCTTCAACCAAAAGCAATTTTTTCCTCCTCTGAATCCATGGCGTCTGGTCTGATTCTCTCTAAGGGCATTTTTTGTCTTGGCTTTAACTTGAGTGAACATAGTTCATTCATCTTCCAATAGAACAGACTCATAATATTCATATTTGATGCATTGTTGACCCCCTAAAAATGAATGTTAAATGAAGGTCAAACACTCATGAATATCATACTGCCTGTTTAAACCCTGATATATGTGTGGTACAGGTAATAGACAGCAAAGTAATACTACCCCATTAAATGCTCAAAACTTTCTGATTTCTTGAAAAAAATCGGCCCGAGTTGTTCAGATATTGAGGGGCTTCAGTGGAGGAATCTGTGTTTACTGCATCCTCATCTGGTAGACAAGCCAGCCCAGCTGGCCGTGTGCCTCCCCTATAACTCTGCACCATCACACAAGCCCAAAGAAGCAGTGTCTTCACTGCAGTGAGGAGCAGGAACAAATCAACCGGAGAGTGAACACAAAGGCCAGCTTGAGAAAAAGACTTTGTCATTCTTGGCAAAAGAGCCATGGCTTATTTAGTGTTGACTTTAGATATTTTGGGGAAGGAAATGGCAACCCACTCCAGTACTTTTGCCTGGAAAATCCCATGGATGGAAAAGCCTGGTAGGCTACAGTCCGTGGGGTCGCAAAGAGTCGGACACGACTGAGCGACCTTACCTTACCTTAGATATTTTGGTAGTCTGTGTTCTCATTTGTTCACAAACATTTATTGATAACTTTTCTGGGTTCTGTGGGAGGGAATCAATTAGCAAAAATAAAAGGACATCATTGCCAACAAGTGGAACAATTGGACACACATACACATATATATATAAATCATTCAGTGCACAATTATATTTTAACACAGCTATCTCTCAAAGGAACCCAACTGCACCCTCAAAATCAATGTTATTTCCACCTTACTTTCAGCATGTATTTAGTTGCCATATCAAAGTTTATATTTTGCTCGCTTATTTGTTTGTTTGTGACTGCTCTATTCACTTTAAGATGTTAGCAGTGGCTTGTGGGGCCTCACATAGTTTGTAGTCACACTTTAAATACGTTGCAATATCCTTTCTATGTTACAAGGTTTCTGCCATATTTTCCTATATTTTTGTTCCTGCTGTCTGAGCACTGGATTTGAATATCATGTGGTCCAGGTTTCTCCCAGATGGATAAGTGCCCTTTTCAAGAAGCAGACAATCTCTGATCAATATGTACGTGACAGTCTCCAGTGTCAGGAGCTCACTAAATCCTCAGGTAACAAACAGCAAATTCCTCTTCTAGACAGCTTTCACTTTACTGGGCAGTGTGCTACTTGGTTGGCTGTTTTGTTGGTTTGCATTATTTATCTGTTACCTAAGTTTTTCAATGAAGACTCTATCTTTAGAACAGTTTTAGATTCATGGAGAATTGAGGAGGAGGTAGAGAGGTTTCTCAGATATCTACTACCCCACAAATGCATACATCATAATCCTCCCAAGTCCACAGTTTCTTATGGTTCCCTCATGAGGCTGTACATTCTGTGCGTTTGGACAGAGGCATACTGACATGTATCACGCATGTACCAGCATTGCAGCATCATACACGGCAGTTTCACTAAAGATCCTCTGTGCCCTGCCTATTCATCCTGTCCTTTTTCTCCTGACAACTAGCAATCGCTGGCATTTTTAATATTCCTGTAGTTTTACCTTTTAAAAAATATCATATAGTTGAAGTCATACAGAACGTAGTCTTTTCATATTAACATCTGTTGCTTTGTAAAATGCATTTCAGTTTCCTTCATGTCTTTTTGTGGCTTCACAGCCTGTTCCTTTTTAGCTCTGAGACTGAACTGAACTAAACTGAATAGTCTGTTGTCTGGATGTACCACGGTGCACTTATCTGTTTGTCTACTGAAAGACATCTCGGTTGCTTCCAAGTTTAGGCGCTTCTAATAAAGTTGTATCCATGTACGGGTTTGGGGGTGGATATAAATTGTCATTCGGGCTTCCCAAGTGGCTCAGTGGTAAAGAATCCACCTGCCAAGCAGGAGGCACAAGAGATGCCAGTTCAATCCCTGGGTTGGGAAGATCCCCTGAAGGAGGAAATGGCAACCCACTCCAGTATTCTTGCCTGGAGAATCTCATGGACAGAGAAACCTGGTGGGCTACAGTCCTTGGGGTCACAAAAGAATTAGATACGACTTAGCAAATAAACAACACTAACAACAAAGTTGTCAACTACTTTGGGTAAATACCAAGCAGCACAACTGGATCATGTGGTAAAAGTAAGTTTGGTTTTTTAGGAAACAGAAACTGCCTTCCAAAGTGACTGGGCCAGTTTGCATTTCCATCAGCAATGAAGGAGAGGTCCTGTCACTCCACATCTTTTCCAGAATTTGGTGTTACCAGTGTTTTGGATTTCAGCTGTTCTAATAGGCATATGGCGGTATCTCATAGTTAATTTAATTTGCATTTCCCTGTTGATATAGGATGTGGAGCATCTTTTCATGTGCTTATTTGCTATCTGTATATCTTCTTTGGTGAGGTGTGTCTTAAGGTTTTTGACTCATTTTAAAATCTGATTGCTTGCTTTTCTCCTTGAATTTTAAGTGTTCTTTGTATATTTTGGATAGCGGTCCTTTATCAGATGTTTCTTGCAAATATTTTCTCTGAGTCTGTGGCTTCCTTGACATTGCCTTTCACAGAGCAGACATTTTTAACTTTAATGAAGTCTAGCTTATCAATTATTTCTTTCTTGAATCATATTTTGGTCTTGTATCTGAAAAGTTATTGCCATATCTGAGATCATCTAGGCTTTCTCCTATATCACCCTCTGGGAGTTTTATAGTTAGGTTTGACCTATTTGTGAAAAATGTAAAGTATGTGTGTCCAGATTCTTTTTTTTTTTTTTTTTTGCCTGTGGATGTCCAGTTGTTTCAGCACCATTTGTTAAAACTTCTATCTTTGCTTCATGCTGTTGCCTTTGCTTCCCTGTCAAAAATCTGCGACTAAATATTTATATGAGTCTGTTTTTGAGGTTTCTGTTCTGTTTCTCTGATCTAGTTGTATGTTTCTTCACCCACTCCACTGTCCAGATTGCTAAGTGACTGTATGAATTTTGGAAGAAAATAATGACTTGAGACTTTCAGTTCATCTGAAAACACACTATCATGAGGAATATTTGGATGTCAAATGATGTTGCTAGTTTGCCCCTTTGTGTATGAAAAGTTCAAGAAAAGCTGTTTTGGGTGTCTCTAGGCTGCAACTAAAAACAAAACCTTTTTTTTGGGGGGAGGCTTTTTTATAGATATATAGCAATTATACTTAAGAGGTACCTTCCCGGTGCTCCCACACTCCCAGATTTATCACTAACGTGAGGCTAGCTTCTCACAACTGGGACCCACCTAGTAGATACTGGAGAGGCCTCTCCCATTTGTTCAAACATCTCTCATGTGGCACACACCACATAAGTCCTTTTTTTTTTTTTTTTTGCTAGAAAACACCCCTTCCTACACTATATTTTTTTATTTTTATTTTTAGTTGGAGGATAATTGCTTTCATTATTATCCTGGTTTCTGCCATACGTCCACATGGACCAGCCATAGTTACATGGATGTCCTCCCTCTTGAACCTCCCCTCCCACCTCCCACCTCTCTAGGCTAACACACTCTTTCCTGTTTAAAACTCAGTGAGCTTGAAATAACAACAGAGCCTGTCCCCAGCGGGGTGTCTGTGGAAATATATCTGTCTTGTAACTGGGGAGGTTGTGACATCCAGAGACCTCCGGCCTGTAATCTCCCATCACCTGTGTGGTGAACACAGACGAGAGCTCATCACTCATCACAATGGCTAAATGAGGAGCAGCATGGACAGTATTTGCTGGTGTAGGATTTTTCATTTAATTAAGCCCGAGTTTCTATCTGCCCAAGGGACCTCACTGTTAAAGGGAGGATGCTGAAAAAGCCTTGTTGGTATTTAAGCCTCACAATAACTTTTTCCCTATGTAATTAAAGTCTGTCCATTGATTTCAGCTCTCAGGGAAGGTTATTGTTTTTGAACCAACACTGTCATCATGGTTTTGTATTTATGGAGCAGCCTTCATTAGTTAAGTGACCTTGGGCAAGTCACTTAACCCCTGTGACTTTTGGTATAGAGCCGAGTTATTAATACCTGCTAAATAGAACTGTTGTCAGTATTACACAAGGTAATGAATAATAGCCTCGTTACTTAGAAGGGAGACAACCTGCATTCTCTCAGTTCATGCTCACAATACCAGTGGGAGGATAGACCTGTTTATTGGGGTGTATTTGTGTGTGTGAGTATGTTTAACCCTAAACTCCAAATGAGGGTTCAGGCTCAGTAAACTGTCTAACATTGCAAAGCTGGGAAATTGCAAAACAGAGATTCATCTCTAGCTATTTTGACACTCATAAGGCATTGGGCCCTACATACATTTCCTGATACTGAAGCCTGACCTCATTCAGAAATCTCACATTGACTCCCGTTATGTTGGCAGAAATCAGACATTTAAAAAAGCAAACCAAAGACAATAGGAACCTATCAAAACTGACCTGGAACTGAAAGTGCACACTTTAGAAAAGAATTTGGGGTGTGTGGGATGGGTTCACACCACCTCATGGGGTAAATTGTTAGAAATTTTCTAAGTTAGTTGTTAAACACAGCCGTTGTTAAAAATGAAATTATAAGGGCTTCCCTGGTGGATCAGTGGTAAAGAATCGGCCTGCCAATGCAGGAAACACAGGTTTTATCCCTGATCCGGGAGGATCCCACCTAGCGCAGAGCAGCTGAGCCCGTGCACCAGAGCTACTGAGTTCATGCTCTAGAGCCTGGGAGCCGCAACAACTGAGCCCCCGTGCCCTAGAGCCTGTGCTTCACAATGGAGAAGCCCTGCAGCGAGGCACCTGCACAGCGCAACCAGAGCATAGCCCACACAGCAGCGAGGGCCCAGCACTGCAACAAATAAATAGCTAAAATAACTGCTCCTAAAAGAGAAATTATATAGTTCATTAAAGTATGGTACAAAGGTGATGAATACTGAAAACATCACTTTCTAGATATTTTTACCACATTTTACTATTTTCAAGCATATTGTAACTGTAAAATGGTCACTTACCACACACATGGCAGAAGTGATGGCATGTCCCTTGGTATTATAATAGAGAAGAACAAATCTTACTCCATATTGGATTTGTTTCTTTTACTTTAACCTTTGGTATTCTGTAGCTTTGGCTACAAGTTAGAAATGTTGCTTATAACCTTAAATATACGGGAGAACTCATCCTGAAAGCTCTGACTTGTAAAAGTGTAAGGCTTTCCCAGTCACATAGAGATATCAAGTTGCAGAACAGAGAATAACATTTTTCTTCTTAGAGAAGTTACAGGAACATGGTGACCTGCGCTACATGGACAGATGCAAGAACAAACACTTCTGACCAATAAGAAGTTTGCAACAACCAGCCACCCCTCTTTCCCTCTTAGTATCAAAGAAGCCTGAGTTGTAATTCAGGTAAGAGTTCTTAAGACATGAGTCCACCACCTTCTCAGTCTTCTGACTTTCCAAATAAAGCAGCTCTTCCTTGGCTCGACAGCTTATCTCTCAATTTATTGGCCTGTTGTGTGACAAGCAGTATGAGCTTGGGCTCAGTAACACCTTCTGATATTAGGTGAGTAACACCTTCTAATATTAGATTATCAAAGACTGTAGATTCCATCTTAGATTTCTTTCTCTCTGTCTCTTGGATATCTCACTCTCGGAAAGTCAGCTGCCATGACTTCAGGACACCCGGGCAGCCTATGGAGAGGCCCATGTGGCAAGAAAATGAGGTCTCCAGCCTATGGCCAGACAGGAACTGAGGCCTGCCAAAACCACATGAGTCTGGAAGTCTTCAAACAACTACATTCCCAGTTGACAGCTTCATGGCACCTCAGGAAAGACCTCAAGCCAGAACCAGCCAGTCAAGGTGCTCCCAGTAATCAATCACTATTCCAGCGGCAATGCATCTCAGTATCACCTCGATGTCTGATTTTAGAGCGATTTCCATAGAGGTCAAGAAGCCTCTCTTTTCCCCTAAATGTTACAAAATTATGGGCAAACTTAAAATTATACCCACTATTAGTAGAAATATCTGCCCTTTTATATTTTGCTATTTAGTAGGTTCAAGCAAAAACAACTCTGCTTTCTGAACCTGTTTAATTTGGGGGAAAGACATATTATTTCAAGTGTGAATTTGGATTGGAAACAATATAGCCTACTTGACAGTCTTTATTTTTTCTCTTTAAATATGAACTATCAACTATCAAATTTAAGGCAGCATTCTCCAGGAAAGTCTCTCAAGGTTAGTATAGGGTGTGAACAGTTTCTTTCTGACAGAGGTAAAAATTATGTGGTTGTCCTGAACAGGAAAGGGAAGAGGGTGGCCAAGAAAGAGTGTTAATAGCAACATATAGTGCTGGCTAGTACAGAACCAACCGAGAAGCATAGGGTGCCTTCAATAATGGAAGGAAGTTTAGTGGAGTCGCTGGAACGAAACTGGAACTTTCACACATTTGATTCTTAATGTAGCAAATGCTCCTTGCTATACCAGGGAGAATCTTTGCTACTTACAGGAGTAGCAGAAGTTATATCCTCTTAACCTAAGTAACCAAAAGAGCAGAAGTTTTATCCTCTTAACCTGCACCTGAGCATCACTAGAAAAGATACCTACTGGGACTTGGGTTTCCCCTCAATCATATCCTGAATATCTTTAGCGGTACCCAGGCTTCAGATCCATATCCATTATCTATACTTGTATCTTTAGATAGACACACATATAAATGAGAAATGCTGACATAAACTTTATTCTACAGTAATAGGTCAGGAGCTTCCCTGAACCACATCATATTTGTCTTACTGAAAAATAAATCATCTACAACTCCACTGGACAACCTCTTGCTTTCAGGCACACACACCAAAATCTGCAAAGTTTCGTAAAATATGAGAAAGATGTACAGAATTTTAAATGCTCCAAAAACTTGCCAAATGAGATCATTTCCTGAATTGAAGCCCTATGCCAAAAGCATTTTAAAGATAAAATCCTGAATAAGAAAGTTCTTGAGTCATTGGTTATTCTATAGTCTAAAAGCAGAGGAAAAGCTAAGACAGCCCAGAAACAGTAAAATAAGTCTAGCACTCCCAGATTTTCTCTCTGGTCCTTTTATTTTAATTGTTGTTTTGTCTTTTTTTTTAATGTCCTAATAATTTTGAGGGGATGGAGGGATTTCCTACACTAGATCTTTTCACCTGTCTTATTTTTAGGAAGTGATATTTTCTTAAAGCAATTTTGTTTTTTTTTGGAGGCAGAATATAGGAGATTATAGTAAGGCAGTATTTAAATTAAACCTGGGAGACATTTTATTTTTATGCATATTTATACATGTTAGTTATTTCAGTCTTTCATTTTTCCCTGTCAAGAAAGATGATGGTAGAAGGTTGTTTTCTAGGCAAAGCCTCTTGCTTTCCCCTGACACGTAGAGAGACTAATTCCATCACATTTAGCTTATTTATGGAAAACCTTATTCACCCTCCATCCTCTGATTTAAAGAATTAAAATAGGTCTAGGAAAGGTTTTTCCCTGAACCCTAAGCATCTCATTTCTACTCTTGAAGAGGAGAGCTCTCTCTTGGGCCCTTGGGGATGCTCCCCATCTGTAGAAGTGTAGTGTGCTGGCTCTGTCTGAGCTCTGCAAATACAGATGTACATTCCAAATTTGCTCCTTCTGCTTTTCTGTTTGGTTTCAACTACCTAGAGCAGCCATTTCTCTTATCGTGTGGCTCATATATTCAGCTTGCTCCATGTTTCACTGAATCCACATTTACATTTTTATTTCTGATCTTCCTTGATGTTTTGAGAGGATTTCCCAAAAGGGGCAAATGCTGATTTTATACCAGTATTTTAATACTAGATGCCCAATGATTCTGTTTGAAATGTGTAGAATAAACAGTTGGATCATTAATCTGTTTGGATCATTATTCTCTAGTTTAGAGACTGGATTAATAATACAAGTATATATCATTAGGTTACATCTAACATTCCTAGATTATAATTCTTCTTACCTTTTAGAGTTGAAAGACATTGGTATATATCTAAAGTATTTGCAACAGTGGAGGAAATAGTGCTGCTAATATAGGGTTATGAAATTCTCTTCATCTCTGCTTTCTGCTGTGAGCAAACCTCGGTAGATAAAACCACTTACAAGGTTTAATACTATAGTATTGGTACTAGAAAAAGGAAATAGAGACACCTCTGTTATCTGTGTTGTCTCAAAATTATTTTCAACATAATTTTTAATATTCACAGGGATATTCTCAATTGAGCATTTTTACTCCAAATATGCAAATTTTATGTTCCTTGAATTTGAATCTATTTTTGAAGTGCTTCTGGTATTGGAATTCCTTTATAGCAAGCAGTGACATTCTATGATTCATTAAAATAGAGATCACATGAGGTAAAAAAAAAAAAAGTATGAGAAATTGAATTCCACTTAAAAATAGCTGTACTTTTGAAATATAACAAGTAGGGAAGATTAAAAATCAACAAGTCTAGATATCTGTGGAGTTGTTTTTTGTTTTTTTTTTTTTTACTTAAAATACTCTAGTATTTAATCCGACATTGAATAGTAGTTCTAGACAATCTTCTCTATTTCCTTCTGTAGTAAATAAATGCTTAGTAAAAAGGTTTCTGGGCAAAATATTCTAATATTGATGCTGTTGTAAACCAAGTCTCACAATGATGCAAGAATCTCTCTTGTCCAGTTAGAAGTTTTGTTTGTCTGCGTGTGTGTTCCCTTTCTGTCCAGTTTCAGGTAAATCTGGTTCCAAGACAAAAATGTATGGATTTTTAACAAACAGGTAAAAGTGTGAGAAGGAAAGATCACTTCCAGTGACAAGTGGGTGGGTCCTGGTTTCTCCTAGGGAAAAAGTCTCAGAAATGACACTCCTGCTGAAACCCAGGATGTCCTAAGAGGGAACATCCCTTCCAGGGCCCAAAGTAGAGATGCATGGAAAAACCTTACCAGTGCACAGGAGGAAACAAGAAGCAGTAGAATCCCTGAAAGATAGAGGGGTGTGTGCACACCAGCCCTGGCCATGAGTCCACAGAGACGGGTCAATGTCAAGAACAATCCGTGTACAGAAGTTTCTGTGTAGCTCAAGAAGTTTCTGATAGCTGATAAAAGTGGAACTTAGATGACTAGAAATCTAATCAGTGGCAGCACTGGTACTCTAGCCAAGGCAGCTCAATGTTGTTACAGTAAAATAGAGAGAAAGCTTGAAAATCCCTCAAACAGAACCATGTAAGCCATGTAAGGAAAACTAAATCTTGCTTATTTCATGAACATAAGCAAAACTTAACTTATTTCTTGAAAATACCTCTTAAAAGAAACATAATTATTCTAAAATGGTGCAAGATAATTGGCCCCCTTCCATCTGGAAACCGCCGCAGTAATAACCAATCATTGTAAAAGTTTAACAACTTCCTCATCCTCACTTATGAGCCATTCTGTGATGTCATGCTTCTGGACTTTATATTAGTTTTAGATTTGAAGACTTAGTGTGCAAACTCTTCTTTTTGCTCAGTACAGTCTTCCATGTTGTTCATTGTGGTTGTTCAGTCACGAAGCTGTGTCCAGCTCTTTGCAACCCCATAAACTGTAGCACACCGGGCTTCCCTGTCCTTCATTATCTCCCTGAGTGCTCAAACGCATGTCCTTTGAGTCGGTGATGCCATCCAACCATCTTATCCTCTATCACCCCCTTCTCTTCCAGCCCTCAAACTTTCCCAGCACCATGGTCTTTTTCAGTGAGTCAGTTTTTTGCATCAGGTGGCTGAAATATTGGCGCTTCAGGTTCAGCATCAGTTTTTACAATGAATATTTACGATTGATTTCCTTTAGGATTGACTGGTTGGATCTCCTTGCAGTCCAAGGGACACTCAAGAATCTTCTCCAACACCACAATTCAAAGCATCAGTTATTCAACACTCAAACATCTTTATGATCCAACTCTCATATCCATACATGACTACTGGAAAAACCACAGCTTTGACCATACAGACATTTGTTAGCAAGTTCAATTCAGTTCAGTTCGGTTCAGTTCAGTCGCTCGGTCGAGTCCGACTCTTTGCAACCCCATGAATCACAGCACGCCAGGCCTCCCTGTCCATCACCAACTCCCAGAGTTCACTCAAACTCATGTCCATCGAGTCGGTGATGCCATCCAGCCATCTCATTCTCTGTTGTCCCCTTCTCCTCCTGCCCCCAATCCCTCCCAGCATCAGAGTCTTTTCCAGTGAGTCAACTCATCACATGAGGTAGCCAAAGTATCGGAGTTTCAGCTTTAGCATCAGTCCTTCCAATGAACACCCAGGATTGATCTCCTTTAGAATGGACTGGATGAATCTCCTTGCAGTCCAAGGGACTCTCAAGAGTCTTCTCCAGCACCACAGTTCAAAATCATCGATTCTTCAGCGATCAGCTTTCTTCACAGTCCAACTCTCACATCCATACATGACCACGGGAAAAACCATAGCCTTGACTAGGTGGACCTTTGTTGGCAAAGTAATGTCTCTGCTTTTCAATACGCTATCTAGGTTGGTCATAACTTTCCTTCCAAGGAGTAAGGATCTTTTAATTTCATGGCTGCAATCAGAATCTGCAGTGATTTTGGAGCCCAAAAAAATAAAGTCTGACACTGTTTCCACTGTTTCCCCATCTATTTCCCATGAAGTGATGGGACCAGATGCCATGATCTTTGTTTTCTGAATGTTGAACTTCAAGCCAGCCTTTTCACTCTCTTCTTTCACTTTCATCAAGAGGCTTTTTAGTTCCTCTTTGCTTTCTGCCATAAGGGTGGTGTCATCTGCTAATCTGAGGTTATTGATATTTCTCCCAGCAATCTTAATTCCAGCTTATGCTTCTTCCAGCCCAGCATTCCTCATGATGTACTCTGCATATAAGTTAAATAAGCAGGGTGACAATACACAACCTTGACGTACTCCTTTTCCTATTTGGAACCAGTCTATTGTTCAATGTCCAGTTCTAACTGTTGCTTCCTGACCTGCATACAGGTTTCTCAAGAGGCAGGTCAGGTGGTCTGGTATTCCCATCTCTTTCAGAATGTTCCACAGCTTATTGTGATCCACACAGTCAAAGGCTTTGGCATAGTCAATGAAGCAGAAATAGATGTTTTTCTGGAACTCTTTTGCTTTCTCCATGATCCAGCGGATGTTGGCGATTTGATCTCTGGTTCCTCTGCCTTTTCTAAAACCTGCTTGAACATCTGGAAGTTCACGGTTCACATATTGCTGAAGCCTGGCTTGGAGAATTTTGAGCATGACTTTACCAGCGTTTGAGATGAGTGCAATTGTGCAGTAGTTTGCACATTCTTTGGCATTCCCTTTCTTTGGGATTGGGATGAAGACTGACCTTTTCCAGTCCTGTGGCCACCACTGAGTTTTCCAAATTTGCTGGCATATTGAGTGCAGCATTTTCACAGCATCATCTTTCAGGATTTGAAATAGCTCAATTGGAATTCCATCACCTCCACTAGCTTTGTTCATAGTGATGCTCTCTAAGGCCCACTTGACTTCACATTCCAAGATGTCTGGCTCCAGGTGAGTGATCTCACCATCATGATTATCTTGGTCATGAAGATCTTTTTTGTACAGTTCTTCTGTGTATTCCTTCCACCTCTTAATATCTTCTGCTTCTGTTAGGTCCCTACCATTTCTGTCCTTTATCGAGCCCATCTTTGCATGAAATGTTCCCTTGATATCTCTAATTTTCTTGAAAAGATCTCTTGTTTTCCTATTCTGTTGTTTTCCTCTATTTCTTTGCATTGTTTGCTGAGGAAGGCTTTCTTATCTCTCCTCGCTATTCTTTGGAACTCTGCATTCAGATGCTTATATCTTTCCTTTTCTCCTTTGCCTTTCGCTTCTCTTCTTTTCACAGCTATTCATAAGGCCTCCTCAGACAGCCATTTTGCTTTTTTGCATTTCTTTTCCATGGGGATGGTCTTGGTCCCTGTCTCCTGTACCATGTCACGAACCTCTGTCCAGAGTTCATCAGGCACTCTATCTATCAGATCTAGTCCCTTAAATCTATTTCTTACTTCCACTGTATAATCGTAAGGGATTTGATTTAGGTCATATCTGAATGGTCTAGTGGTTTTGCCTACTTTCTTCAATTTAAGTCTGAATTTGGCAATAAGGAGTTCATGATCGGAGCCACAGTCTGCTCCTGGTCTTGTTTTTGCTAACTGTATACAGCTTCTCCATCTTTGGCTAAAGAATATAATCAATCTGATTTGTGGTCCACTGGAGAAGTGAATGGCAGACCACCTCAGTATACTTGCCTTGAGAACTCCATGAACAGTATCAAAAGGCAAAATGATAGGATACTGAATGAGGAATTCCCCAGGTCAGTAGGTGCCCAGTATGCTACTGGAGATCAGTGGAGAAATAACTTCAGAAAAAATGAAGGGATGGAGCCAAAATGAAACAAATACCCAGTTGTGGATGTAACTGGTGACAGAAGCAAGGTCCGATGCTGTAAAGAGCAATATTGCGTAGGAACCTGGAATGTTAGGTCCATGAATCAAGGCAAATTGGAAGTGGTCAAACAGGAGATGACAAGAGTGAACATAGACATTCTAGGAATCAGTGAACTAAAATGGACTGGAATGGGTGAATGTAACTCAGATGACCATTATATCTACTACTGTGGGCAGGAATCCCTTAGAAGAAATGGAGTAGCCATCATGGTCAACAAAAGAGTCTGAAATGCAGTACTTGGATGCAGTCTCAAAAACGACAGAATGATCTCTGTTCATTTTCACGGCAAACCATTCAATATTACAGGAATCCAACTCTATGCCCCAACCAGTAATGCTGAAGAAGCAGAAGTTGAACGGTTCTATGAAGACCTACAAGACCTTTTAGAACTAACACCCCAAAAAATTGTCCTTTTCATTGTGGGGGACTGAAATGCAAATGTAGGACGTCAAGAAACACCTGGAGTAATGGGCAAATTTGGTCTTGGAGTACGGAATGAAGCAGGGCAAAGGCTAATAGAGTTTTGTCAAGAGAACGCACTGGTCATAGCAAACACCCTCTTCCCACAACACAAGAGAAGACTCTACACATGGACATCACCAGATGGTCACCAACGAAATCAGATTGATTATATTCTTTGTTAGCAAAGTGATGTCATAATCTTCCTAATGCTATTGTATTGATCTGGATTTTTTTTTTTACAGTCTGGTTACTTTTTTTGTTAAATTATTTAGTTATGTTTTCCCTTGATTTTGGTTTTTGTTTTAAGTTTTTTTTTTTTTATTGGAGGTTAATTACTTTACAATATTATATTGGTTGGTTTTGCCATACATTGACACAAATCCGACCCAGGTGTACATGTGTTCCCCTTCTTGAACCCCGCTCCCACCTCCCTCCTCCCCATATCCTCCCTCCGGGTCATCCCCGTGCACCAGCCCCGAGCATCCTGTATCATGCGTTGAACCTGGACTGGTGATTCATTTCACATATGATAATATACATGCTTCAATGCCATTCTCCCAAATCATGCCACCATCGCCCTCTCCCACAGAGTCCCAAAGACTGTTCTATACACCTGTGTCTCTTTTGCTGTCTCATAATCAGGGTTAAGGTTACCCTCTTTCTAAATTCCATATATATGCATTCCGTTCCGTTCCGTCACTCAGTCGTGTCCGACTCTATGCGACCCCATGGACTGTAGCCTACCAGGCTTCTCCGTCCATGGGATTCTCCAGGCAAGAATACTGGAGTGGGTTACCGTTTCCTTCTCCAGGGGATCTTCCCGACCCAGGGATCGAACCCGGGTCTCCTGCATTGGAGGCAGACGCTTTAACCTCTGAGCCACCAGGGAAGCCCCTGTATTGATGTTTTTCTTTCTGGCTTACTTCACTCTGTATAATAGGCTCCAATTTCATCCACCTCATAGAACTGATTCAGATGTATTCTTTTTGATGGCTGAATAATACTCCATTGTGTATATGTACCAAAGCTTTCTTATCCATTCGTCTGCAGATGGACATCTAGGTTGCTTCCATTTCCTCGCTATTATAAACAGTGCTGCAATGAACATTGGAGTACATGTGTCTCTTTCAATTCTGGTTTCCTCAGTGTGTATGCCCAGGAGTGCGATTGCTGGATCATATGGCAGTTCTATTTCCAGTTTTTTGAGGAATCTCCATACTGTTCTCCATAATGGCTGTACTAATTTGCATTCCCACCAACAGTGTAAGAGGGTTCCCTTTTCTCCACACCCTCTCCAGCATTTATTGCATGTGGACTTTTGGATAGCAGCCATTCTGACTGGTGTGAAATGATATCTCATTGTGGTTTTGATTTGCATTTCTCTGATTATGAGGGATGTTGAGCATATTTTCATGTGTTTGTTAGCCATCTGTATGTCTTCTTTGGAGAAATGTCTGTTTAGTTCTTTGGCCCATTTTTTGATTGGTTTGTTTATTTTTCTGGATTTGAGCTGCAGGAGCTGCTTGTATATTTTGGAGATTAATTCTTTGTCAGTTGTTTCATTTGCTATTATTTTCTCCCATTCTGAAGGCTGTCTTTTCACCTTGCTTATAGTTTCCTTTGCTGTGCAGAAGCTTTTAATTTTAATTAGTTCCCATTTGTTTATTTTTGCTTTTATTTCCAATATTCTGGGAGGTGGGTGTTGGAGGATCCTGCTGTGATTTATGTCGGAGAGTGTTTTGCCTATGTTCTCCTCTAGGAGTTTTATAGTTTCTGGTCTTACATTTAGATCTTTAATCCATTTTGAGTTTATTTTTGTGTATGGTGTTAGGAAGTGTTCTAGTTTCATTCTTTTACAAGTGGCTGACCAGTTTTCCCAGCACCACTTGTTAAAGAGACTGTCTTTTCTCCATTTTATATTCTTGCCTCCTTTGTCAAAGATAAGGTGTCCATAGGTGCGTGGATATATCTCTGGGCTTTCTATTTTGTTCCATTGATCTATATTTCTGTCTTTATGCCAGTACCATACTGTCTTGATGACTGTGGCTTTGTAGTAGAGCCTGAAGTCCGGCAGGTTGATTCCCCCAGTTCCATTCTTCTTCCTCAAGATTGCTTTGGCTATTCGAGGTTTTTTGTATTTCCATACAAATTGTGAGATTATTTGTTCTAGCTCTGTGAAAAATATCATTGGTAGCTTGATAGGGATTGCATTGAATGTTTAAATTACTTTGGGTACTATACTCATTTTTACAATATTTATTCTTCCAATCCACGAACACGGTATATTTCTCCATCTATTAGTGTCCTCTTTGATTACTTTCACTAGTGTTTTATAGTTTTCTATGTACAGGTCTTTTGTTTCCTTAGATAGATATATTCCTAAGTATTTAATTCTTTTCGTTGCAACAGGGAATGGAATAGTTTCCTTAATTTCTCTTTCTATTTTCTCATTATTAGTGTATAGGAATGCAAGGGATTTCTGTGTGTTGATTTTATATCCTGCAACTTTACTGTATTCATTGATTAGCTCTAGTAGTTTTCAGGTAGAGTCTTTACGGTTTTCTGTGTAGAGGATTATGTCATCAGCGAACAGTGAAAGTTTTACTTTTTCTTTTCCAATTTGGATTCCTTTTATGTCTTTTTCTGCTCTGATTGCTGTGGCCAAAACTTCCAGAACTATGTTGAATAGTAGTGGTGAGAGTGGGCACCCTTGTCTTGTTCCTGACTTTAGGGGAAATGCTTTCAGTTTTTCACCATTGAGGATAATGTTTGCTGTGAGTTTGTCATATATAGCTTTTATTATGTTGAGATATGTCCCTTCTATTCCCACTTTCTGGAGGGTTTTTATCATAAATGGATGTTGAATTTTGTCGAAGGCTTTCTCTGCATCTATTGAGATAATCATATGATTTTTTTTCAGTTTGTTAATATGGTGTATTACATTGATTGATTTGCATATATTGAAGAATCCTTAATTCCTGGGATAAAGCCCACTTGGTCATGATGTATGATCTTCTTAATGTGTTGTTGGATTCTGATTGCTAGAATTTTGTTAAGGATTTTTGCATCTGTGTTCATCAGTGATATTGGCCTATAGTTTTCTTTTTTTGTGGCATCTTTACCAGGTTTTGGGATTAGGGTAATTGTGGCCTCATAGAATGAGTTTGGAAGTTTCCTTTCCTCAGCAATTTTCTGGAAGAGTTTGAGTAGAATAGGTGTTAGCTCTTCTCTAAATTTTTGGTAGAATTCAGCTGTGAAGCTGTCCGGACCTGAGCTTTTGTTTCCTGGAAGATTTCTGATTACAGCTTCTATTTCCGTGCTTGTGATGGGTCTGTTCAGATTTTCTATTTCTTCCTGGTTCAGTTTTGGAAAGTTGTACTTTTCTAGGAATTTGTCCATTTCTTCCAGGTTATTCATTTTATTGCCATATAATTGCTGATAGTATTCTCTAATAATCCTTTGTATTTCTGTGTTGTTGGTTGTGATCTCTCCATTTTCATTTGTAATTTTATTGATTTGGTTCTTCTCCCTTTGTTTCTTGATGAGTCTGACTAGTGGTTTGTCAATTTTATTTACCTTCTCAAAGAACCAGCTTTTGGCTTTGTTGATTTTTGCTATGGTCTCTTGTTTCTTTTGCATTTATTTCTGCCCTAATTTTTACGATTTCTTTCCTTCTACTAACCCTGGGGTTCTTCATTTCTTCCTTTTCTATTTTCTTTAGGTGTAGAGTTAGGTTATTTAGTTGACTTTTTTCTTGTTTCTTTAGGTGTGCCTGTATTGCTATGAACCTTCCCCTTAGCACTGCTTTTACAGTGTCCCAGAGGTTTTGGGTTGTTGTGTTTTAATTTTCATTCATTTCTATGCATATTTTGATTTCTCTTTTGATTTCTTCTTGTTTTTAAGTTTTTGGTTTATATTGGAGCATTGCTAATGTGTTAGTTTCAGGTGCATAGCAAAGTGACTCTATTATACATACACACATATCTATTCTTTCTCAAACTGTTTTCCCATTTAGGTTATTACAGGATATTAAACAGAGTTCCCTGTGCTATCCAGTAGGTCCTTGCTGGTTATCTATCTTGAACATAGCAGTGTGTTCATGTTAACTGACAGTCTGGATACTTTAAAACCCAGAGAGCCCTGAAACTTGCCCCTGGAAGAAGTAGCCAAGGAGAAAGTGCAGTCTTGAGGTCAGAGACCCACATCTCTAGAGCTTGGACCCCTGTCCTCAAACAATGGGTCTCTGGTCTAAAAGTTCCTGGTTTTATCTAGCAGCAACCAAATAAAGGCAAGATAATAAATAAACACAAGAACTAATACTCAGCAGTGATTCTCATTTCCACCAAGGCAGTACAGCCTTTTAAGAAAATTACTTGTGAGTGATGTATGCAAAAATCACACAAAAATCACAAACAATTAACTTAGGCACTTACATTTGCTAACATGTCAATATATAGGTGCCTGTTTATACACATGAATTTCTCTCCCCATAGTCATCATGGAGTTTCCAGGCTAATGGAATCACTTTAAGACCAGTCTGCCTGGAGGGATGTGAGGAGGACTATTTAGCTGGTGGTTTAGGTTTGGCTTCAGTTTCCCAAGGCTAGCTCAAAGAGAACTATTTCCTGTAGGTGTAAACATTGTATAAGGCTTTTCTCATTCCCTTAAAATTAACCCCCTTTCCTTTATTTTCACAGTGAGGGCTGTTATCAAGGACTATAAAAAAGACAGCACTTCATATTTATCCTTGGAGGCCTTTCTGGAACACTTTGGCATCTTTTGCTGAAATTCGGCCCTTTTCAACTAATACTAAACGTGTATTCAAATGAGTTGATGGCTCCTAACATCTCAGTTTAGGAAAAAAATTGTCATAATAACCTCTGAAGAATCTTAGCATGATCTCATAATGCCCCAATCGGGGAAGAACATGTAAAAACTTAAGTCAAAATGAAATGCACAAATAATGCAAAATGGCAGTTTAATGAAATGGGGATAGAGGTCAAAGTTTTCGGGGTGCACATAAATCCCAAGAGTTCAGGGCTGGGACCAGGCAGCTGAGTGTGCCACAGCCTCCCCCACTTGTTCCCAGAGCTACCCGGGTGACTGCCTGTGAAAACACAATTTAGAAGATGCCGTTTGACTGTCCTCAGAAATACCTCATTAGTTAATTAAACTGTAGCTATTTAAGGACCTGTAACAAGTAATGGGAATTTCAGTTCTATTGATAAAAGAATCTTATTTATAATGAGCCTCACCGCCAAATGAGTTCTGAATGCGGAAGGCTCACCATTAGACTGTGGCTCGGAACACTGCCATACTGTCTGAGCCACATGCTCAGACATGTGAGTTAGTGAAAGAAAGCATGAGAGTTAGTGAGCCTGCCCACAGGAATAGCCGGCTCTGTGAGGGGCAGTCGTCTTCTCTGTTTGTTGGGGTAGAAATGTGAGGAGGGAAATTAGGAAAGGGACATGGCTTTGTTTTTCCTCCCTCTTAAAATTAGATTCAATGGAGAAGCCTATTTTTTTTTTTTTAATATTGTTGAATATTCTGAGTTCTCCCTCTAGGGAATATCAGCAGCAACTCTAACTTCTAGGAAAATCATGCAATAGTAGAAAATGAGTAAGATCAGGGCTCCTTGGCCCCCATAAATTTTTTTAAACGATTCTTTCCTCTGCCACTTAAAGCCAGCTTTAAATTTAAGATGGGACACTTACCTGCTGATCCAGTGGTTAAGACTTTGCCTTCCAATGAAGGGGATGCTGGTTCAATCCCTGGTCGGGAAAATAAGATCCGACATGCCTCATGGCCAAAAACCAAAAATGTAATGCAGAAGCAGTACTGTACCAAATTCAATAAACAGTTTAAAAATGGTCCACATTAAAAACATCTCAAAAACAAAAGTTTAAGATCTTCATAAAGCATCTATTACCTTAAGCTGCTGAATAAGCTAGGATATCCAGGACTCAGGATATTCACTCCCTTTCTTGAAGATTTTAGCTCTAGCATTGCAGTCACTCTCCTTTGTACTCTGCCTGCCCCAGTCCTTGGTGATGCCAGCATTCACATCAGCTTCTCCTATAACTGTCTTCACTTCTTGGACTTCTTCTCCTCAAGTGAACCTCTCTTACACCCTAACAGAGCCATGGTCATACCCAGAACTTTTCATTGCCAGTGATCAGAGTCGATTTACAATCTCAACCTGTTGTCTCTCCAGTTCACTTCTTTCCGTACCTACCAGCAACCATCCTTCATCCCCACTGGGACTCATGAAACATTCATTACTGATCACATCACCTTTTATTCTGATCCTCAGCTCCTCATGCTTTCAAATGTTTCCTTATGTAATATAGATTTCACAGTTAATGTTACATCTTCAATTAACTTTTTTTCTTTATTTTTCTTGTGTGTGAAAGTGTTAGTCACTTTGTTGTGTCTGACTTTGTGATCTCATGGACTGTAGCCCATCAGGCTCCTCTGGCCATGGATTTTTCCCAGCAAGAATACTGGAGTGGGTAGCCATTCCCTTCTCCAGGGGATCTTCCTGACCCAGGGATCGAACCTGGGTCTCCCACATTGTGGGCAGACTCCTTACCATCTGAGCAACCTCTTACTTTATTATACACTCATTTGGAAATCCAGTAACCGCAGTAAGATGCAAGTTTCCACCTGTTCCATGCATCCACTCCCAAGTTTTGTATGATAGAAACTCAGGTGTGTGCTGACGGGTCTTAGCCAGTAATCTGAAGTGGACTTACAGTGCTGCTCTGCAAGCACCACCTCTCCATATAGCATTTGTTTTCTCCCGTCTTCTTCCCAGCCTCACTCTCAGATGATGACCTTGTTCCTTCACTGGCAAAAGGCAACCAATTAGAAGAGCCTTTTTGTAAGACGCATATCCATACCTCCGTATGAACCCGCACACGGAAAATCTGCCTTCTTTCCTGTTACGATGGAGCCCTGATTGTTCTCCTTGCTTGGGCCTCCCCTTTACTTGTGCACAAGGATGCATCTTACCCCACCTCTTAGGAACATCAGTGTAGCAGCGCCTCACTCTCCCTCTGGATCCCTTTGGACCACTTCACTGTAACTACACAAACATGTTGGGATTTGTGTCCCTGGCCTGGGAGTTAAGATCCCACATGTGTCCAGGATAAAAAACCAAAATGTAAAACAGAAACAATATCATAACAAATTCAATAAAGACTTTAAAAATGGTCCACATCCAAAAAAATCTTTTAAAAAAGTAGGCCCCTAATCCACTTGATGGATTTTGCTTACATTGTTTCATAATTTTCTTCCCAAGTTTTCTTCTGGAAAACTCTATAAAGTAGAAAACTTTCTAACTCTCAAAAGATTCCATTCTGGAATCTGAATTAGTTGTTCAGTTCTGGAACTGAATTAGTAGTTTTTTATATATTTTATATATATATATAATGCATATATGTTATGTATACAAATATATATTATGTATGTTTATATGTTATATTAGTATTATATAATATTAGTAATATAATAATGCAATATATTATTACTATAATATAAATTTTTTAAACTCTAAGTCAAAATTTTATTCCCTGAAATATTTATTCACTCAGTCTAATGAAATCACACAAAGTTCACTCCAGACTTTAGAACACAGAAAGACAGTAACTATTTCCAATGTAAACCCCTGTTCTGTGTTAGACATTCTCACTTGTAAATGACCCACCGCACTGTAATTGGCTTTTGGGGCTCTCTGCGACTTTATTATTTCCCTTAGAGATATGCTAATAGTAGTTAGCAATGTCCCTTACAAAGCACACATCTCATAATGAGTCGTCACGGCTCTTCTCATCATTTATTCTGAGCCAAAAGTAAAAGGCACAGCTCTGTGAGTCTATGTCTTTCCATGGAGGACAGGCCTAGAGTATTTGAAAGAAAATAAAAATTAAAAGCAATGTTTTCTACAAACATAACAAATTTTCTTTTAATTCACCGTACATACTTGGGTTGTAATTGGGAATTCAATTCTTTTGGCTACTGACAACTCATTAGTCAACGCTGGTAAAAATGACCCTAATCAGTACAGTTGGTAAAGGGAGTTTTTTGTTTGTTTTGTTTCTGAATCTGCCAAACTGACTTGAAACCTCTGCCCTATTTTTTCATGAGAGTTAATGTAATGAAAGTTCCACTGTGAAAAAAAATAAACAAGAAAAGTTGTGGACAGTTAATAAAGGGTAAAAAATATTAAATATTGTCTTGTCTATAGAAGCAGTAATGAGAGGACTTGGATTGACTATGTTTAATTGTCTAAATCAAAAACAAATTATCATTGTTCCCTTAAAAGCATTTCTTCTCATGTGAAGAGCAGGAATCACAGTAGAAAATCTGTACTTTGACATCAGTAAAATGCCTGTTAAAGAGTGTCATGAAATATGACCCAGAAAATCGGTCTAAATTGACTTGCAAAAGGACACAGAAGCATACGTTAGAAAGTAGCTAAGTCAAGAGAAAGATCAATGATCGTTACAACCGTTGGCCCCTCTCTGTTTCAGGTCCCAATGAAGAGTTGACCTTCTTATTAGGGATATTTTCATCACTGCGCCTGCAAATGTAGTAGTTTAGAAAGTGCCGCATTCAAACTGGTGCTCAGATAAACTGGTTGAATTTAAGCTGATCACAGATTATCTGGCCCTCTTTCCATCAACACTAGGGATTTATCTCCTCTCCCCATGAAGACAGAAAGGTCTGTGACTGCTTTCACCAGTAGAATATGCAACCTTGTGTGATTTAAAATCTTCCACTCCTTTTTGTTTGCCACCTCTGGGATCTCGGCCACGAGACTGTGAGAAACCCAGATATCACAGAGGAGACCTATCTGGATGCTGAGAAGCCATCCAGCCCCACAGAGATTTTGCATGATACTAACCCAGCAAAGAGTCGGACATGACTGAGCAACTTCACTTTCACTTTTCATTTCATGCATTGGAGAAGGAAATGGCAACCCACTCCAGTGTTCTTGCCTGGAGAATCCCAGGGACAGAGGAGCCTGGTGGGCTGCCATCTATAGGGTCGCACAGAGTCAGACACGACTGAAGTGACTTAGCAGCAGCAGCAGCAGCAACCCCAGGGACCATTGGAAGACAAATATTAAACATAAGAGCTCTCAAGCAGGATACCCATAGAGAACCCTTGCAACTCACAGACTTGTGAGAGATTATAATAAATTGGGGGAGCAGAGAGGTCATTACACAGCAATATATAACTACAGCCACCTTGAAATAGTGGCAAATGTGTACTTAAAAACAGTGTTATACTCCTGCCACAGAAGCGGATGCTGTCCTTAATTTATATTAGAAAGCAGTTGAAGGTGCACACACTGGGTCTTGAGATAAAATCTGTAAACAAATGTCATCCTCCCCCTCAAAAAAGGAAATCTTTCATGAAATTATTTTTTACATTTTTCTCATTGAATTCAGCAGACAGGAAAGAGACCTTTGCTGTATCTATCTACTCTATAGTCTGATTTAATGAATACCTGGTTATATTTTCAGTTCAGTTCAGTCGCTCAGTCGTGTCCAACTCTTTGCGACCCCATGAATCACAGCACGCCAGGCCTCCCTGTCCATCACCAACTCCTGGAGTTCACTCAAACTCATGTCCATCAAGTCAGTGATGCCATCCAGCCATCTCATTCTCTGTCGTCCCCGTCTCCTCCCACCCCCAATCCCTCCTAGCTCAGACTCTTTTCCAGTGTATATTTTAGTAATATCTAAAAATGGTATTATATTACTTGTTTTATTATAGATGACTTTATTGTACAGATCTTAGATGATATTTTTGTTAGGCATACTGGGGTTAAGCTGTATTTAAAATTGTAAGAAAAATTTCCAAAGCAAACCAGAATTTCTGCAGTAAAAACATAATATGTACTGTTGCAAAGAATACGTGTGAAACACGTGAGACAGTGACCTGCAGAATAATGGTCTTTTTAGCCCATAGTAGGCACTCAGTGGGTTTCCCAGGTGGTGTTAGTGGTAAAGAGACCAGGGTTTGATCCCTGCCTGGGTCGGGAAGGCCCCCCTGGAAGAGGGCATGGCAACCCACTCCAGTATTCTTGCCTGGAGAAGCCCATGGACAGAGGAGCATGGTGGGCTACAGTCCATAGGATTGCAAATAATCTGACATGACTAAGCAAGTACACAAGCACTCAACAGCTATATGTTACTCAACTGATGGATGGTCTGGCCTCACACAGAGGTTCTATGTCATGAAGACAGACAATCTTTGTTCATCCTTGGTTACATCTTGCATGCAAGGAAGTGCTTCAGGCCATAAGGTGTACACAGTTATATAAATCAAGACCTCGAGGACCTCTCTTAAGTCTTTCTATCATCAATCATTATCTAACTCTCTGACAGTCTATGTCATAGTATTAAATGTCCCAGGACAATCTAGGTCTGGATTTTAGACATGGTAAATGATTTAAGTCTGTCTCCGATTATTTCAAGAGAGGAAAGAGAAAGAGAGAATTGAGTGAGCTTATTATTTTTTTTTCAGGACCCACAGCAAACATACATAGGGATTCAGATGCTGACCTTTAAATAGTTCATAATACTTTTAGAACTATAATAATTTAGATTTTCTTTTTGCAAAATCTTTTGAATTATAAAAATTCAGAAGAGCAACCAGGCACTTCAAAGAGTGTGAACTTTGAAATTGCCACCTGCATTAAAAAAAAAAATTTTTTTTTTTCTCTCTCTACTCTGGAATTGTGATCAGCTAACACAATCCTTCACTGACTCCAGCTGGGACTCGAGCCAACGTGGCAAATTGCCACCTTATCAAGACCTCTTACCCTCTCTCTGTGTGTGTTTCTTTGCTTCAGAAAGATGAGTTTGAAAGAAAAGAGAGTGGGTTTGTATAGAAGGTTAGGCTGGTAAGAAGAATGAGGAAGGGAGTAATATGGGAGCTCCAAGAATAGATGCTTTGTTGGCATCCGCTGCCTTTCAGTGTGTGTGTGTGCAGGATTTTTCCTTTTTAGTATATCCACCAAAGTAAAGAGGATTTGCATAAAATTGGAATAAAAGAAAGAATTTTGCCTGCTGACATTTCCTTTAGCCCAAAATATGCTTGAATCAGAAAGTAAAAGATACTTTTCCTGCTTTCTGTACATACCTTTTTTTCTCTCTTTTTAAGCCACTGCTTGTAATGAACCTTGTGATACACTTTGTGTGTGTGTGTGCATTCTTTAGCAGGGGTCCCCAATCTTTTTGGCACCAGGGTAAGTTTTATGGAAAACAATTTTTTCCACAGATGGCAGTAGGGGATGGTTTGGGGATGATTCGAGCACATTACATTTATTGTACACTTTATTATTATTACATGAGATCCACCTCAGAGCATCAGGCATTAGATCCCAGAGGTTGGGGAACCCTGCTTTAAGGCACTTCATCCCTGAAGTTTTAAAGTACATGGTGAGGGTACCTAACGGAGAAACACTGGCATCAGACTTCATTCACACTGTATATGAGGTGATGAACATGACTGTTTTGGTATGTTTCCTTGACTCTCTGCTGAATGATATATATAGTCATTATTCACCTAAGTGAGGCAAAAATGAATCTGCAAAAATGAAACATGATATTAGAGATCGACTGAATTTCAAGGTGAAAAAAATGTTTCCCGGACCATCCACACAAAATGTACAAGACCACTTTTGGACCCCGCAACCCCACTGGTAGATTTTATCAAACAGTGAAGTCATCAGCTGAGTTCAGTAGCTCACTCATGTCCGACTCTTTGTGACCGCATGGACTGCAGCATGCCAGGCCTCCCTGTCCATCACCAACTCCTGGAGTTTACTGAAACTCATGTCCATTGAGTCGGTGATGCCATCCAACCATCTCATCCTCTGTCTTCCCCTTCTCCTCCCGCCTTCAATCTTTCCCAGCATCAGGGGCTTTTCCAATGAGTCAGTTCTTTG
Source organism: Moschus berezovskii (assembly GCF_049115385.1). NCBI lineage: Eukaryota > Metazoa > Chordata > Mammalia > Artiodactyla > Moschidae > Moschus > Moschus berezovskii. Next base: position 52,083,954 of record NC_142483.1, on the reverse strand, counting down.
CATCAGGTGGCCAAAGTATTGGAGTTTCTGCCCCAACATCAGTCCTTCCAGTGAATATTCAGGACTGCCTTTCTTTAGGATGGACTGGTTGGATCTCCTTGCTGTCCAAGGGGCTCTCAAGAATCTTCTCCAACACCACAGTTCAAAAGCATCAATTCAGTCCCATACCAACTTTTCTAGGAAAGAGGTAGAAGGAAATACTGATTAGTTTGTTTCATGGGGCCAGTATGACCTTCATACAAAAATGTAGTAAATACACTGCAAGAAATGACAACTGCATGCCCACTTAAATTTAATCAAGGAATACATAAAGTGGATACTACCATTTATTTATTTATTTTTTAATTTAGTTTTGGCTATGTCAGGTCTCAGTTGCGGCACGGGGACTTCTCTCTCGTTGTGACGGGGGCTCCAGAGTGCACGGGTTCTGTAGTTTGTGACACAGGGCCTCTCCAGTTGTGGTGCGTGTGCAAGGGCTTAGTTGCCCTGCAGTATGTGGGATCTTAGTTACCCCATCAGGAATCAAACCCACATCCCCTGCATTGGAAGGCAGATTCTTAACCACTGGATCATGAGGGAATTCCCGCCACCATTTATTTTAAAATGACACTCTTAAGAGAAAATAATAGGTAGAAAGATACACTGGGTTCATAGAGTCTATCTTAGTACTTTTAAGGTGACTAGTCTCCCCAATATCATTTATACATTCACTGCAACGATAAATGAAATACCAGCTGTTTTGCTATCCTGCATGAACCTGGGGTTAATCCCATGTGTAAAGTGTTCAGTCAGTATTTGCATGTGTCACAAACTCATGGATCCAAGAGTTAAATCTACCATGAATTGGCTAAGTGAATGTAGTGGGAGCTGGTTTGGTTCGTCTCCCATATGCAAGGATAAGTAAAAATCCTCTCTCTCCAAAGGTTTTTTGTTTGTTTGTTTTTCCCATCTATCTATCTACTAGGATCAAAAGACCAAAAGAACAGACATAATTATATCTACCAGACATGACAAAGCATAGTCTTTTTGGTTTATTTGCCATTGATTTTTTGATTATGGCTCCATTACAGATTAGAGCGAATCACAAACTCTAAAAATATAGAAAGTTTTTAACATTAACCTTCAAAAAGTAGATAAAGAAACGATGGTTCTTTTTGTATCCCTTTTGGTAGGTAAAGGACTATTGCAGTGCATGGAAGTTGACAGTCTTGTCCTTAGTTTTCCTAGGACCATCAGAGAACTCGGCCTTCACTTGTGGCTCAACAGTAAAAAATCTGCCTGCAAAGCAGGAGATACAGGAGATGAGAGTTCAGTCTCTGGGTTGGGAAGATTCCCTGGAGGAAGACATAGCAAGCCACTCCAGTATTCTTGCCTGCAGAGCCCATGGACAGAGGAGCCTGGTGGGCTACAGTTTGTGGAGTCATAAGAGTAGGACACTACTGAGGCCACTGAGTATGAGCACAGTCACAGAACTAAGGTCCAAGGCTAATTGTCAGGCCCGAAGCTAGGAAGACAGTGCATCCAGAGAGATATGGCACCAAGGTCTGCTTAGCTGGAGAAGAAGCTGTGCGAGAAAGTTATTGTGGCCATGGACTAATAAGGATTTAAATGGGAGACTTCCCTGGTGGTCCAGTGGCTAAGACTCTGTACTCCCAATGCAGGGAGCCCAGGTTCAATCCCTGGTCAGGAAATTAGATCCCACATGCCCCAGCTGGGACCTGGTGCAGCCAAATAAATAACAACATATATGGTTATCTTCATGAATTGCTGGAGGCTGAGTGTGCAAGACAATAAAGTGTGTTCAGTTCAGTTCAGTCGCTCAGTCGTGTCCGACTCTCCGCGACCCCATGAATCACAGCACGCCAGGCCTCCCTGTCCATCACCAACTCCCGGAGTTCACTCAAACTCACGTCCACAGAGTCGGTGATGCCATCCAGCCATCTCATTCTTGGTCGTCCCCTTCTCCTCCCGCCCCCAACCTTTCCCAGCATCAGAGTCTTTTCCAGTGAGTCAACTCGTCGCATGAGGTGGCCAAAGTATTGCAGCTTCAGCTTTAGCATCAGTCCCTCCAATGAACATCCAGGATTGATCTCCTCTAGAATGGACTGGTTGGATCTCCTTGCAGTATAAGGGACTCTCAAGAGTCTTCTCCAACACCACAGTTCAAAAGCATTGATTCTTCGGCGATCAGCTTTCTTCACAGTCCAACTCTCACATCCATACATGACCGTGTGTAAATCCTGGGAAAGCAGCGTTAGGAGAGCCTCCAGTACAAATGTAGGCTCCTCCATCAGGAATTCCACCAGGTTCTTCAGGTAAAGAAAGAAAAATCCCCTTATGGCCCTGGCTAAGATGGAGAATAACCATTTCGAACCAGACCCAGACCCATTTCCTACTCTCTAAGAAAGGGCTAGACCAGAGTGCAAGTTTAAAACCTTATCTCAGCTGTGTGAATGGAATTCCTCCATACTCTAGCTCTCTCCCCATACTCTGCCTTCGTGGTAGAAAACGTATAGAATTCACATTGCTTTTTTCTGTTGCTTCAGGGAGATAGATAGAAGACATGAGCTTCTCTGTTGTCTCATTGGTTAAGAATTCACCTGCAATGCAGGAGATGGAGATGTGGGTTCAATCCCTGGATTAGGAAGATCCCCTGGAGAAGAAAATGGCAACCCACTCCAGTATTCTTGCCTAGGAAATCCCATGTGGCAGAAGAGCCTGGCAGACTGTAGTCAATGGGGTCACAAAGAGTCAGAGATGACTTAGTGACTATACAACAATAACAACAAGTAGATAAGATATTTTTCCAAATTTTACTTTTTAATTTAAAATATGAAACTTCTAAGTAATATCTGGAATTTAGGGTCATTCTACTTTTTTTTTTCTGCTTCAGTGCTTTAAGAATTACTTATCTCCTAGTAATGATAACAATAATATAACTCTTGAACTGACTCTGCTAGCTTTCTCTCCTCCACTAGTTTTTGGTTAGTGATATGATTCCTTGATAGCTCAGCTGGTAAAGAATCCACCTGCAATGCGGGAGACCTGGGTTCGATCCCTGGCTTAGGAAGATCCCCTGAAGAGGGGAATGGCTACCCACTCCAGTATTCTGCCCTGGAGAATTCCATGGACTGTATAGTCTACGGGGTTGCAAAGAGTCGGACATGACTCAGAGACTTTCACTCACTGATGATTATTTTAACAGCATCATGATTTATAGAATTTATATTTGGTTTTCTACCCACATTCACAGAATATGTTAGTTTCAGTTTAATATTTAAATAAGTTAATATACAACGCTAGTTCTTTTACCAAAACTTGGGCATTTTTGAGTTCCTTACTTTCACTCATCTTTTGAATATGTGAACTTCATTTTATACTATCTTTTAAAACAACTATTTTTCAAGAAAGGCTCACCTATAGCACACTCCCTAAACCCTTCCTGTTTGACCTTGTCAGGCCATAGTTTCTACAAGTGACACATGACTTAGTTAGGGACAAAACTTTTGTGCCACCCTGTGGTTTTGATGCTAGTTGATATTAGAAATCCATGCTCCTCTTTGATATGTCGATATAAATCTCTCTCACATAAGTGCTGTCTTAGAATTGTTGAAGTTTCTGTCCCTGTTTCTATTTATTTCATTTTCATTTCCAGGGATAATCTCATATATTTTTCTTCTCCTTTATCTCTCCTCTCCTTTATCTCTCTTCCTTATCATTCTTAGCTACTCATGCTTTCTCTTTCTCTCTCTTTTCTCTCTCATTTCGTGTAATTTCTTCACATTTTCCAGGAAGCACCGACTGTGAGCACAGACTTCCTTTCTCATTTACTTTCTCTTGGTGTGGCTTTCATCTCTGAAGTGAATTCATTTTTCTTTTCCATTTCTGTCCAGATTTGTTGAGCTCATTTTGATCACCTTTGGTTTTGTCTGATCATCCTACTTTAATTTATCAGTATCACTCATTTGATCCCCCTTTTCAGGGCAAGTAGATGTTCATGCCTCTCCCCCGGCCCTGTGGAAGAGCGTATGAACTCCTTCGTCTCCTGGAGTAAATATTATTATTCTGATGTCTGCTTTCCCTTTTATTTTTGCCCCTCTTCTTTTTCTCTTTCTTGTTTTTATGAAATGTCAGTGTCTGTGCCTAGGTCCTAAGAGGATACCCTCTTGTTCCTTCTAAATATGGAATTAGGATATTTATTTAGCTACATGCTGGGAAAGCCAGTGAGGGATGCAGGAGGGGTAAGAGCTGGGATCCTCTGAAATAAATAAGGTGGTGGGAATGGCAACTCACACCAGTATTCTTGCCTGGCAAATCCCATGGACAGAGGAGCCTGATGGTCTGTAGTCCATGGAGTTGCAAAAGAGACAGATACGACTGATGTGACTTAGCAGGTGTTGCCCAAAGCTTTATCAAATCTTATAGGCCCTCTGTTCTGAAGACACATTTCCTCTGGGTTTTTGCTACCTGGAAGGTTTGTGAGGCTCATGAGGAATCCCAACCAGTTAAACAAGCTTGTGTTGTGATCTGGCAACTTCCTTTGCCCCCTTTGTCCTTCACTGGGAAGCATTTCAGCCATGTCCCTTAACCAGGAGGCTGAATTATAAATAACAAGGCAATGTACTTCAGTTTCTTTTTTGCTTTCTCTTCCAATTACCTGCCATTCTCCACTCTTGCCTTCATTCTGTCCTTGGTGACCAGTAGGATTAAATCACAGACTCTGAGAATAAAGAAATCTAAAGCAAAGGGACTTTCATTGGGAAACTGCAGAGACAAAAACGTCAGAAAACTTCAAATCTGGAGCGATGATTGATGTTTCTGCTTCCTGAGAATGATGTTCTGCTTGAATTATATTGATTTCACAATATATTATAAAGGTAGGATGGGATTCAGCATCCTCACGAAAGAGCATAGCTATAAGCTGGTGATGGGAAATTCTTAAAAATCTTCACACCAGATACTAGCATGAAATGTACAGATGCTGTTCCCAGAATCAGCGAAAACGTATCTTCCTGGATGAATGTGGATACTGGCTATCTCAAGGAGTTCATCCTTGGAGTTATTTTAGTTCTCATGCTTGTGTCTGTGGCAGTCAGGTACACAGTAGAATTCTTGGGTCACTAACTATTGGTGACCCTGGAGGTTTTAAACATGGATGAATTAATTGTGCTTCTCTTCTGTTTTTTTTTTTCAATCTCAGCAAGTTAAACCAGGTCTTAGGAAGTCACTGTGACATGGCGACCAGTTTATGGGTGTTTTCACTGAAAGGATAAGCATGAGATAGGGTATCTCAGTTCTTAACATACATGGTTTGTTCAGATGATATTTCTCAAACTTTACCAAACTTTGTATTCATTGTGCTTCATGATTAAGTTTTGAAGAAAAGATATTTTAAAATATATAAGCAAAAATAAGAGAAAAATATGTTCAGTCTATTACCATGTATGAACATTAGTTTGTTATGCACATTCTTTTTTGCTTTAAATGATATATGTTAGGGATTATTTTTAATTTTAGTTTTTCAGATAAATATGTAGCAAGTAATGAATTTCTCTATCAACCTACTGCCTTTTATAGCTTTATGTATTTAAGTCTCTTAGTAGTTCATCTTATTTTTTAATGTATTTTTCTTATCCAGTGTTTACGTTTACTTTAGAGATTCTCCCCTATTTGTTATTTTATACAGATTTTCAAAGAATCTTTTGCTTCATCACTTAATGAAGTAAACTTAGAAAAGGAACTTTAGGTTAAAGGGAATATGAATTTTTAAGGCTTCTATTACATTTCAGCAAATTGCCTTCTACAAAATTTGCACTAGTTTGTAATTCTAATTTATGTGAGTCTGTGTATTACCTTGCTCTGTCTCTGGCACTAGTGGTTAATCAATAGTTATATCTTAGCCAGAAGTCAGAAACTGAACATGGGGTAGCTCTGCTATTTTTGAATTATTTTAAGTAAGAAAATATCATTATAAATTTAACAGTGATTTACAGTTATGTTTAATTACTTGTGTAAATCCTTTCACCATTTTTTCCTTTATTTTTTCCTTTATTTTCCTTTCCTTTATTTTTTTTGGTAAATAAGTGTTTCAGATTGTGTATGTGTGTGTGCATATATACATATATGTACATATATACACATATCATGTAATCTTTCTTTAAAATTGACCCTTCTTTGTCAAATAAATCTTTCATTTTGTCACTTACTCTTAAATTGGTCAGAGCATTTTACATTAAGAGAAGTGTTAGTTTTTAGGTAATAAAATCTATCAGTATTTTATATTATGATTTCACAGTCTATTCTCATAATATGAAATATCTTCAGAAATCCAAAATTACATCTCTACTTTCATTTTTTATAAATGTATTTTATTGCAGTTGGATATTAATACATCTACACTTAATTTGATGTTAGATAGAATTCTTACATATCTTTTCAACTTGTCCAAACACAATTTATTGAATTAATTATTTTTCCCATTGCTTGAAATTCCAATTGTATTATACAATAAGTTGTTATAATAAGTTCTTGGATCTATTTCTCAACTGCATAGTCATTTTCACTGCTCTGTTTGTCTTTTTCTTCACCAAATCCTGCCCTCGTTCTTCTTTTTTATTCCTAAGGTTTCAAGTTCCATCTTTTTTTTTTCTTTTCTTGAAAATGAACTGTATAATAGTTTTGTCAAGTTATTCATATAATCTCAATGAATTTTTAAGTGAAGTTAGTTTATGTTAAGAGTATAAGGACTCTGTCGATTCATTTTTTGTTGTTTTTTGTTTGTTTGTTTTGTTTTTTTTGCATGTGGATTTCTAGTTGTTCCAGTACTTTTGTTTAGGATTCACAACTCCATATATATATGATACATATATATGTATTGCTCCATTGCGTTGCCTTTGCTCCTTGTTCAGTGATCAGTTGGCTATATATTTTTCAAATTATTTTTCATTGGAGAATAGTTAAGTTACAGTGTTGCATTAAATTCAGGTATACATCAAAGTGAATCAGTTACATATATACACATACGAGCAAACTCCAGGAGATGGTGAAGGAAAGGAAGCCTGGCATGCTGCAGTCCATGGGGTCGCAAAGAGTCAGACACAACTGAGCAACTGAACAATAGCTATATATATATATTTATATAATATATTTTCTTCTTTGGATTCTGTTCCCATATAGGTCATTAGAGACTGTTGAGTAGAGTTTCCTCGGGCTATGCAGTAGGTTCTTACTAATTATCTGTTTTATATATGTGTGTGTGTGTGTATGTCAATCCCAAGCTCCCAACAGTTGACTGTATTTGTGTGAGTCTATTTCCGGAATCTTTGTTCTGTTCCATTGATTAATTTGTCCACTCATTCATTCATATCACTCCACCATCATCATTATGGCCTTATAATAAGTCTTTTTAGCCGTTTGCGTGTTTATTTTTAACGTTCGTGTGGCTGCCCTGGGTCTTTCTAGTTGCGGCGCACAGGCTCAGTAGCTGTGGTACGTGGTCTTAGCTGTCCTGTGGCATGTGGACTCCTAGTTCCCTGACCAGGAATCAAACCCACGTCCCCTGCGTTGCAATACGACTTCCTAACCATTGGACCATGAGGAAAGTCCCCATAGAGGAAGTCTAAATGTCAGGTAATGCCACTCCTCCAACTGCCACTTCTCCTTTAACATTATATAAGAATTGATGTACTGATACGGCCCTTTCCATCTTGATTTAACTGTGGCGTTAATTCACCAGGAATTCCAAATGAGAACCGGAAGGACATATTGAGTCCCTTTTCCTTGACAGGATCTGACTAAACTTTTCGATCCCCAGCACTATGAAACTGCTAAAATTCTGTTTTGTTTTTCAGCCATTGTCTGAATAGCTTCTGGGGCCTCTCTCCCTGGGAAACAACCATCAGCAACTGTTCAGAGAAAAAGAGACCAAAGATATTGGACTCACTTTTCTTTCTGGGGTATAGCGCTCTTTCGGAGAAGGCAATGGCAAGCCACTCCAGTACTCTTGCCTAGAAAATCCCATGGACGGAGGAGCCTGGTAGGCTGCAGTCCGTGGGGTCGCTATGGGTCGGACACGACTGAGCAACTTCACTTTCACTTTTCACTTTCACACATTGGAGAAGGAAGTGGCAACCCACTCCAGTGTTCTTGCCTGGAGAATCCCAGGGACGGGGGAGCCTGGTGGGCTGCCGTCTATGGGGTCACACAGAGTCGGACACGACTGAAGTGACTTAGCAGCAGCAGCAGCAGCAGCGCTCTTTAGCCCGGGATGCCTTGACCAGAAATGCAATTTTTGCTTCCCAGTGTTATGGGATTGCTGAGAGCTCTTCTGGCTCCGTGACTCTTGGAAACAGCTCTCTCCTCAAATTCTCAGCCTCTCTCCTTCGACTAACTGGGAAAATTCCCTGGAGGGAAAAGCGATGCATAGAAACTTGGGCACAGAAAATTTTACAGTTCTCTCAAACTAATCAAACTACAACTTTCCTCTCTTTTTTATGAGAAAAGGGATATATTCCATTCACGTGTGTATGTATGTGTGTGTGAGTGTGACTGAGTACTGTCAACTCCAAACTGGCACTTACCATGGGCACTTGCCATTACTAAATGATGAGCTGCTGCAGCTGCTGACTTTCGACACCCCCTGAAAGGAGTTCAGGGTGGAGAACAGGAATGAGACACTCTGTGCTGGGAGGAAAAATGGCAAAACAGGGCTTCAGATAGTTACGTATTTTCAGGAACTGATTTTTTGAGCCTAATTATTGTATCTCCTCCTTATCTAGAAAAACACCAAATTCCTTCACAGCGACAACTTCTCCTTGTGAACTAGCAGAAAGCGTCTGCAAAAAATATGTGCTTGATTGCCTGTACTGCCCCTGCACCAAAATCCACGTATATGTTGACCTTTCCCCCTGCCTCTTTGAAGCAGTTTCTCAGAGCTATCTGAAATGCTATCTCCTGGGCTATAGTCCTCATTTCACCCCATATAAACCTTAACTCCCTTAATTCCCAACTCTTACATTGTGAAGTTTTTTTGTTTTTTTTTTAAGTTGACCATATATAGGAAAAGTAGAGCTCAGACAGGTAATTTGTGTTCAATAGTGTCACATAGTATATTGGGGGAAAGGGGTGGGAAATACTAATACTCTAACTCTCCAGACTTGCAGCTGTCTTTTCTGATATTTCTCATTTTTCTAATGTCTACTATTTAAAATATATATATATAAATATATATAGTAAAATGAGCCCCAAGAGGAAAACTCTTGATTTTAACAAAGGGATGCATCTGAGGAGGGACACTTTGGAGGTGGTCAAGCCTCCCTGGGTGGGACTCACACACCACCTGCCTGGAGAAGAATCATTTGTAAATTCCTCCACACCTCAGCTTTGCAAGGGGCTCCTAAAGTTAAGACTGTTCTTTTCTATTAAGGAGTCTTTGCAGTGGCAAAGCGGTCATCAGCTTATGCAAATTCCTGTGGGTACAGAAAAAGGACCTTTTAAGCTGCCTATTACTTTATTATTGGTGAAAGAGAGAAAAGAGACGCAGAAAGGGAGAGGGGGTGGGAGAATTAAGGATCTAATAACAGTGAGCGCTCACTGCCCAGGTTGTGTCTCTTGCTGCGTTTGAATGATTTTTCTTTGTCGACAGCCTTGCACTTGGCTATTTTTAGCATCTCTTTAATAATTGAGCTGTAGCAATTGTGCTCAGCAGCTGGAACAGGCAGGGGAAATAGCAGCTCAAAGAAACAGTGCAGCAGGGTCATAATTTAAGTCAAGTTGCATTATGAAGCATACCTCTCAAAGGTAGAATGTTTGAGCCGAGATGGCAGGGTTGGGGGTGGAGTTGCAAAGAGTAGAAAGAGAGGAAGACAACATGAAGTGATGGATGGGGAGGTTTTTGTTTTCCTGATTTTTTTAAATAAACCTTAGAAGGTGCCCCGCTGGCCAGATTCTTTTGAGGGTAAAGAAATGGGCGGGAGGGACCAGTGCCTTAGGTGGCACATCGGACAGGAGCCTGAGGCTGCCAGCAGCACTGGTGTTCTCAGCCCCCAGGCTGCATGGTGGAAACACCCCTACAGGACACCGGGAACCTGTGACCTGGGAGTGGCAGGAAGCTGAAAAGTTGGGAGAAGAAACTTTGGTCACTCACAGAGCAACTGACTCATGAGGTGGCCTCACAGTCCCTCATATTTCCCTCTCTTGAAAGGCTGAGAGCAAGGAGCACAGGCTTTTGGAAGATACAGTTGGGTTTTTTAAAGTCCAGTTCTCAGCTCCATCATGAAATACTCGATTTAGGTTCTTGAGACGTTGGGCACAGTGTACACCTCACCTCACTGAATTCATTGACTTTGGCTCCTTCCAGGCAGGGTCTGCAGAGTTCAGAGTGAAATGGATGCTTAATAAGTGGAGACAGACTAAGTGCTCATATGCCTGGTCCATGGAGACCTTCAACCTGAGTAATTCAGGCAACCTAAATAAGCAATCAAAATAGTAGATGGTGTCTCCAATTAAGTGATCAGGCTCACTAGACAGCTGCCAAATTATTGAGCAGGACACTGTGGGGCCTTCCCAGGATTAACCCCATCCTTCCAGCTCCTCTCTGAAGTACCCAGAGAACAGTATCTGACACACATTTCCTGAGTTGTTTCACTGATACTAAAACTGTTGCAGGGAGGGGGGTCCTCTTCCAGGGCCCAGGAGTGGGCTCTTGTCTAACACTCAGAAATGAATCATCCAAGAAGACACACATGCTGACAAAGCAAGAGACTTTCTTGGGAAGGGGTACAGCGGTGGAGAGCCAGGAGGCCAAGGGACCCAGGAGAACTGCTCTGCCACGCGGCTCCAGTCTCGGGTTTTATGGAGATGGGATCAGTTTCTGGGTTGTCTTTGGCCAATCACTCTGACTCTTGGTCTTTCCTGGTGGCGCACACATTGCCCAGTCAAGATGGGTGCCAGCGAGAAGGATTCTGGGAGGTGGAAGATCACGTGGTGTCTCCTTTTGACCTTGCCCAGACTCTTCTGGCTGGTGGTGGCTAATACTTCCAATATTCCTAACCAGGACGTCCTATTGTGAGATAACTCCTGCAAGCGGTTTCTATGGTGCCTGGCCAGGGTGGGCAGTTTCAGTCAGTGTGTTTCCCCTAACACAGCTCCCACTAAATGGAAGAAGTTAAGTACTTGATGATCAAGAGCACATAAATCCCAGACCTAAGGACTGATAATGTTAACCCCTGTGACACCACCCTGTAACCAGTTGATAATTACCTCACTATCAACCAATCAGAATTTTTAACACCCTGCTGACCCCACTCCCTCTTCTTGCCTTAAAAATGTTTCCCTAAGGGCTTCCCTGGTGGCTCTGAGGTTAAAGCGTCTGCCTCCAATGCGGGAGACCTGGGTTCGATCCCTGGGTCGGGAAGATCCCCTGGAGAAGGAAACGGTAACCCACTTCAGTACTCTTGCCTGGAGAATCCCATGGACGGAGACGCCTGGTAGGCTACAGTCCACGGGGTCACATAGAGTCGGACAGGACTGAGCGACGGAACGGAACGGAACGGAAGGCTGAGATTAACATATACACACTGCTGTGTATAAAATAGGTAACCAACAGGAATTACTGTATGGCACAAGGAACTAAACTCAGTATTTTATAGTGATCCCTAAAGGGAATGCCAAAGAATGCTCAAACTACCGCACAATTGCACACATCTCACACGCTAGTAAAGTCATGCTCAAAATTCTCCAAGCCAGGCTTCAGCAATATGTGAACCGTGAATTTCCAGATGTTCAAGCAGGTTTTAGAAAACGCAGAGGCACCAGAGATCAAATTGCCAACATCCACTGGATCATGGAGAAAGCAAGAGAGTTCCAGAAAAACATCTATTTCTGCTTCATTGACTATGCCAAAGCCTTTGACTGTGTGGATCACAATAAACTGTGGAACATTCTGAAAGTGATGGGAAAACCAGACCACCTGACCTTCCTCTTGAGAAACCTGTATGCAGGTCAGGAAGCAACAGTTAGAACTGTACATGGAACAACAGACTGGTTCCAAATAGGAAAAGGTGTACGTCAAGGTTGTATATTGTCACCCTGCTTATTTAACTTATATGCAGAGTACATCATGAGGAACTCTGGGCTGGAAGAAGCACAAGCTGGAATCAAGATTGCCGGGAGAAATATCAATAACCTCAGATACGCAGATGACACCACCCTTATGGCAGAAAGTGAAGAGGAACTCAAAAGCCTCTTGATGAAAGTGAAGGAGGAGAATGAAAAGGTTGACTTGAAGTTCAACATTCAGAAAACGAAAATCATGGCATCTGATCCCATCACTTCATGGGAAATAGATGGGGAAACAGTGGAAACAGTGTCAGACTTTATTTTTTGGGGCTCCAAAATCACTGCAGATGCTGATTGCAGCCATGAAATTAAAAGACGCTTACTCCTTGGAAGGAAAGTTATGATCAACCTAGATGGTATATTAAAAAGCAGAGACATTACTTTGCCAACCAAGGTCCGTCTAGTCAAGGCTATGGTTTTTCCCGTGGTCGTGTATGGATGTGAGAGTTGGACTGGGAAGAAAGCTGAGCACAGAAGAATTGATGCTTTTGAATTGTGGTGTTGGAGAAGACTCTTGAGAGTCCCTTGGACTGCAAGGAGATCCAACCAGTCCATCCTAAAGGAGACCAGTCCTGGGTGTTCATTGGAAGGACTGATGCTAAAGCTGAAACTCCAATACTTTGGCCACCTCATGCGAAGAGTTGACTCACTGGAAAAGACTCTGATGCTGGGAAAGGTTGGGGGCAGGAGGAGAAGGGGACGACAGAGAATGAGATGGCTGGATGGCATCACCGACTCTGTGGACGAGTTTGAGTGAACTCCGGGAGTTGGTGATGGAAATGGAGGCCGGGCGTGCTGTGATTCGTGGGGTCGCAAAGAGTCAAGTCACGACTGAGCGACTGAACTGAACTGAAGGGGAAAGGATGTGAGAAAGAATATGTATATATATATGTATACATACACACACATATATAACTGAATTGCTCTACTGTATACCTGAAACTAACATGAAATCAACTATACTTCAGTAAATAAATAAGTAATAGTAAATCCAAATAGGACAACGCCAAAATAAATAGTCTCCCTAAAGCCCATTGGGAAGTTTCAGCTTTTTGAGCACCAGCTGCCTTGGATTCCTTGTTCAGCGACTTCAGTAAGCACTGCACTTTCCTTCACCACAACCCAGTAGCTGGCTTTATTGCCCACAGGCAAGCAGACCCAACTGTTTGCTTTGGTCGCAGAATTGCTCTGTCCGTTTTTGAGGAGGCACAGATTGCTGAAGAATGACCACGTTGTGAATTTTCTTCCTCAGCACTTCAACGGAGAAGGCAATGGCAAGCCACTCCAGTACTCTTGCCTGGAAAATCCCATGGATGGAGGAGCCTGGTGGGCTGCAGTCCGTGGAGTCGCTAAGGGTCGGACATGACTGAGCGACTTCACTTTCACTTTTCACTTTCACACATTGGAGAAGGAAATGGCAACCCACTCCAGTGTTCTTGCCTGGAGAATCCCAGGGACGGTGGAGCCTGGTGGGCTTCCGTCTATGGGGTCACACAGAGTCGGACACGACTGAAGTGACTTAGCAGCAGCAGCAGCACTTCAAACATTTTGCCTCTTGCATTTCCCTTCTCTTTACCTCTGCCTTGCTGTATCCTGGCCTTCACTACCTCCATCCATTTTCCTCTCCTTCCTTCCTTCCACACCGTATTTCCCTCTGCCTTTTTACCTTCCCTCTGCCTCTTTCTGTCCCCTCTGCTTTCTAGCAGGGTTTTATTTTTTTTTAATTGGAGGATAACTGCTTTACAATATTGTGGTACTTTCTGATGTACAAGTACATCAGCCATACATACATACGTGCATCCCTTCCCTCTCACCCACCGCCATCCCACCCCTCTCGGTGTCACAGACTGCCCAGTTGAGGTCCCTGTGCTATACAGCAGCTTTCCACTAGCTATTTATTCTATTTACGGCGGTATGTATATGTCAGTGTCTAGTGTTTTAGACTAGAGCCTTAGGCAACAGGATAAAGTTTCTAAGCTAAACTGAGCTGGTGAGACATTCCATCCAGCAGAGGTCAATGTGAGAAAGGGAATTTCACACTACCTTGGCATACACACAGCCTATTGGCACAGTGTAGGGAAGGGGGACCTGAGATTATTTTCTCACAGGAATGTTAATTATCAAAATAGCCATTTTCTTTAACACTCATCTTCAGGAACTTTGAAATAGAAAGATTAAAGAAGAAATAGTTTTCATGGATTTCTTAAACCTTAGGGTCAGTGTTAACTCATATTTTCTTCTAAATAGAAAAAAAAAAGGTCTGTTTAAAATATCAGTCCTTATATACAGATTTAAATACTTAACATACATTTTAGGTCTTCAGGAAGTCAAAAAGGGTGTTGGAAACTTGAACAACAATCAGAAGAATTAGGTTGGATCAGAGTGAAATCTGGGACATAGGTCAGACCTCACTTTTTCCTATGAATTCATTCCGTAAGAATTGGTAGGTAAATTTAGAGGAACAATCGATTAGGACTGCTTGGCTGGAAAACACAGATCCAAAGAATACTAGGGGATATGTGTAGGGTCGTCTTCAGATTCTGTGTGTGTGTGCGTGTTTTCTGCCTGAGAGTTGCTCAGCACATAGAATATGCAGGTGCTGTGTTCTGGCAGGCAGGTAGAGATATCCATACATCATTACACTTGCAGGCATTTAGGAGAATGCCAATTTTCAACCTCAGAGGCTTTCCTGAAGGTACACTCTAGCAGCCGATGGGTTCTATGAAATTGAAAATGAGATCTGACAGGTTTGAAAGGATTAGAACTTCGGAGAGTGTACTTGTCCACTCTACCTGATGCCAGCCACAGAATTTAGCTGCACCCTATATTACTTACCTGGGCTTCCGAGGTGATGCTAGTGGTAAAGAACTCACCTGCCCGTGCAGGAGACGTAAGAAATGTGGGTTCGATCCATGGGTCGGGAATTTGCCCTGGAGGAGGGCGTGGCAACCCACTCCAGTATCCTTGCCTGGAGAATCCCATGGACAGTGGAGCCTGGTAGCTACAGTCCACAGGGTCGCAAAGAGTCAGACAAAACTGAAGCGACTTAACACAGCACATATTACTTTCCTAGAGCTTCCAGAACAAATTGCCACAAACAGTGGCTTAAAACAACAGAAATGTATCTTATCATAGTTTTGGAGGCCAGAAGTTCAAAAATCAGTCTCACTTGGCCTAAAGTAAGCTGTTAGCAGAGCCCAGTTCCCTCCAGAATCTCTGGTGGGGGAGGGGAAGGGGACATTCCTTGCATCTTTCAACTTCTGGAGTGAAACCAAGCAGAACTCTGTGGGGCTCCAGAGTACAGATCCTTTCCGTTCCCTACCCCACCCACCAGTTTCTTATTTGAAGGATATAGCTGCATTCAACCTCCTAGACCTTTCTGGAGTTCCAAAGGGAAGATTCAAACAGCTGCTAATCAGAGAAGGGAAGAAACGCAAGAATAAGAGAGGAGCAGTGAAGAAACAGTAGTGTCGTTTTGGGGCAGGGTCCTGGTTCCCGCTCAAGGAATATACATAATATATCTTTGAGTTCTTCTGTAGTTACTCAGGCCCCCACCCACCCAGGCAGAGGATGGTAACTTCAGGCTGAGCACAAGATTCCTGGAGCAGCACCCTGCTATCTTGCTACCAATCAATCAGAGGAAAGCCACTGTAGCCCTCACTCCAAATTTTGCCCATTAAAAACTTTTCCCCCAAAACCATCGGGCAGTCCAGGGATTTTGAGCATGAGTGACACATTCTCCTTGCTTGGCCCTATAATACACGTTTCTCTGCCCCAGGATCTGCCATTTTGGTTTGTTTGGCCTCACTGTCCATTTGACACATGAACTTGTGTTTTGGAACACTATAAGCCTGTCCTGGATTTTTTAAAACAAACACCAGCATACACAGTTCTTTCGTTCACTTACAGATTAAGAAGCAAAGGAGATAAAATGAGTGAAAAGGGACGAGGGTGAGAGGTGAAAGAAGACAGAAAATACATGTGTGTGTATATGTAGATATGCCTGTGTATTTCACATGTAAATGCACACACAACTTAGACTTTGAGTAAATTGTGCTATTTTAGTAGTAAAAAAGTTGGAAGAATAGGCAGGGAAGGGATTTTTACTGAGTTGTACAGTAAACTATGTCCCAATCATCTATTAAAAAACAGTAAATCACAGCCTCAGAGCAGGAAACAAGTAATCATTTTTCCTCTGATGTTTTACTGTTCTCTGTTGTTTTCTGTTTTACTGACCTTGCTTATTGTCCCTTTTTAAAAAAGTTTTATTAAAGTATAGTTGATTCACAATGTTGTGTTAATTTCTGCTGCTCAGCAGAGTGACTCAATTATACACACACACACATATATATATTCTTTTTTATAGCCTCATTATGACTTATTATAGGATATTGAATATAGTTCCTGTGCTATACAGTAGGACCTTGTTGTTTATTCAGCCTACGTAGAATAGTTTGTATCTGCTAATCCCAAAACTCACAACCCTTCCCTCCCATTGGCAACCACAAGTTGGTTCTCTGTGTCTGTAGGTTTGTTTCTGTTTTGTAGATGTGTTCATTTGTAATTTAGATTTCACTTGTGAGTGATATCATATGGTGTTTTCTTTCTCTTTTTGACATATTTTGCTTCGTATGACAGTCTCTCAGTCCATTCATGTTGCTGCAAATGTCATTTCATTCTTTTTAATGGCTGGGTAATCCTGCATTGTATGTATGTATATGTTTGTGTGCATACGTGTGTGTGTGTGCGCATATATATACATATGTATGTATGTGTGTGTATACATTGTTTTGCCAAATGTTTTAACTTTCATCTTAGGTTCAAAGGATTTGTTAGCAAAAGAGGCTAATCATTATACACAAATAAACAATTCCAGCATTTCATACAAAATGATGTCTTACTTTAGATACACAATCATTGAAATAAAAGAGAATAAATGTGTAGTAGAGAATATTTATCTTACTTTCAATATACAGTCATTAAAAGGAACAAGAAATAGAACAGTAAGGGAGAATAACTGCTCATACATCACCAAATTGGGTTTTGAAGGACAACCAAACAGTGCTGGGAAGTCCCATGTAACAGCAGTCGGGAGTCCCAGTTGGCTCCATGGGTGAGACTTCAAAATTGCGGTTTGGGGATTGCCAGTTATAATCCCAGTCCACAAAAGAGCACACTGCAACTCTGGTTCTATGTTAATCTTTCTTTACAACACTGTTTTGTCTTCAAATCTTGGAAAGTTGTTAAGCCCCAGGCATGGTTGGCCAGACCCCCTCCATTTGTTGTCACTAAGTTGTGTCCCACTCTTTGCTTCCCCAGGACTGCAGCACACCAGTCTTTCCTGTCCTTCACTGTCTCCCAGAGTGTGCTCAAACTCATATCCATCGAGTCGGTGATGCCATGCAACCATTTCATCCTCTGTCGTCCCCTTCTCCTCCTGCCCTCAATCTTTCCCAGCATCAGGATCTGTTCTAACGAGGCAGCTCTTCCCATCAGGTGGCCAAAGTATTGGAGCTTTAGTTTCAGCATTAGTCCTTCCAATGAATATTCAGGATTGATTTCCTTTAGGATGGTCTGATTTGATCTCCTTGTAGTCCAGGGGACTCTCAAGAGTCTTCTACAACACCACAGTTTCAAAGCCTCAGTTCTTCAGTGCTCAGTCTTCTTTATGGTCCAACTCTCACATCCATACATAACTACAGGAAAAGCCATAGTTTTGACTATATGGACCTTTGTCGGCAAAGTGATGTCTCTGCTTTTGAATGCACTGTGTAGGTTTGTCATAGCTTTTCTTCCAAGGATCAAGCATCTTTTAATTTTGTAGTTGTAGTCACTGTCCTCAGTGATTTGCTGCTGCTGCTGCTAAGTCACTTCAGTCGTGTCCGACTCTGTGTGACCCCATAGACGGAAGCCCACCAGGCTCCGCCGTCCCTGGGATTCTCCAGGCAAGAACACTGGGGTGGGTTGCCATTTCCTTCTCCAATGTGTGAAAGTGAAAAGTGAAAGTGAAGTCACTCAGTCATGTCCGACCCTTAGCGACCCCATGGACTGCAGCCTACCAGGCTCCTCCATCCATGGGATTTTCCAGGCAAGAGTACTGGAGTGGCTTGCCATTGCCTTCTCCACCTCAGTGATTTAGGAGCCCCCAAAAATGTAATCTGCCAGCATTGCCCTTTTTTCTCCATCTATTTGCCATGAAGTGATAGTATGGATTTCATGACCTTAATTTTTTGATTGTTGAGTTATAAGCCAGCCTTTTTACTCTCTTCTTTCACCTTCATCAAGAAGCTCTTCAGTTCTTCTTTGCTTTCTGCCATAAGGGTGTCATGCAGTTTGCCTTTACAGCTGGTGTATAGACAGGGCAGTGTCTAGGCCGGTCGAAATCAAGGGCAGAGGTCTGTGCTGCTTTCTTTGTCTCTGAAGCCTGAACAAGGCTATTGTCATTTAATTTCCCTAACAGTACACAATCCTGAGAAATCTGTGTGCAGCATCAGTTAGAACTGAACATGGAACACAGACTGGTTCCAAATTGGGAAAGGAGTACGATAAGGCTGTATATTGTCACCCTGCTTATTTAACTTATATGCAGAGTACATCATGCAAAATGCCGGGCTGGATGAAGCACAAGCTGGAATAAAGATTGCCAGGAGAAATATCAATAACCTCAGATATGTAGATGATACCACCCTTATGGCAGAAAATAAAGAGGAACTAGAAAGCCTCTTGATGAAAGTGAAAGAGCAGAGTGAAAAAGTTGGCTTAAAACTTTTTTAAGTTTTGGCTCAACATTCAGAAAACTAAGATCATGGCATCTGGTCCCATCACTTCATGGCAAATAGATGGGGAAACAATGGAAACGGTGAGAGACTTTATTTTAGGGGGCTCCAAAATCACTGCAGATGGTGACTGCAGCCATGAAATTAAAAGATGCCTTGCTCCTTGGAAGGGAAGTTATGACCAACCTAGACAGCATATTAAAAGCAGAGACATTACTTTGCTAACAAAGGTCCATCTAGTCAAAGCTATGGTTTTTCCACTAGTCATGTATGGATGTGAGAGTTGGACTATAAAGAAAGCTGAGCACTGAAGAATTGATACTTTTGAACTATGATGTTGGAGAAGACTCTTGAAAGTCCCTTGGACTGCAAGGAGATCAAACCAGTCCATCCTAAGGGAGATCAGTCCAGAATATTCATTGGAAAGACTGATACTGAAGCTGAAATGCCAATATTTTTGCCACCTGATTTGGAGAACTGACTCATTGGAAAAGACCCTGATGCTGGGAAAGATTGAAGGCAAGAGGAGAAGGGGACGACAGAGGATTAGATGGTTGGATGGCATCACTGACTCGATGGACCTAAGTTTGAGTAAGCTCTGGGAGTTGGTGATGTACAAGGAAGCCTGGTGTGCTGCAGTCCATGGGGTCACAAAGAATCAGACACGACTGAGCAACTGAACTGAACAATACACACACACACACACATACACACACACATATGTGTGAGCATGAGCTCAGTAGGTTCAGTTGTGTCCAACCCTTTGTGACCCTATGGACTGTAGCCCACTAGGCTCCTCTCTCCTTAGGATTTCCCAGGCAAGAATACTGGAATGGGTTGCCATTTCCTCCTCCACGGGATCTTCCCAACCCAGTGATTGAAACTGTATCTCCCAGTTCCTCTCATAGAAGCACTTAAATACATTTTTTTAAAAAAAAATACAATTTCTAAAGCTACTGTCTTCCCTGTGACCAATCCTTCTCTTGTCTTTGAAATTCTCTCCTTCCTTGACTCTTAAAACTCCAAGACCTAATTCTCCTCCAACCTCTTTGCCAGTCTTCTCACTTATGTCACCTGCTTCTAAATATCCTAAATTCTAAATATATTCATATTATATACACACACACACACACACACATACCACATCTTTTTATCATCTGTCAGTTGATGTTTAGGTTGTTTCTATGTCTTGGGTATTGTAAGTAGAGCTGCTGAGAACATTGGGTACATGTATCTTTTTGAATTATAATTTTGTCCAGATATATGCTCAGGAATGGAATTACTAGGTCACTCTATTTTTAGTTTTCTAAGTCACCTTCATACTGTTTTCCATAGTGGCGGCACCAGTTTACGTTCCCAGCACAGCGTAGGAGGGCTCTCTTTTATCCATACCCTCCCCAGCATTTGTTATTTGTAGACTCTTTAAAGATGGCCGTTCTGACTGGTGTGCCATGTCCTATGTTTTACACCGTACCAGGACCTGGAGATTAGGGATGTCTGGTCCTCTGGAAACAAAGCTACAAATATGTAGAGTGAACCACTGAAAAGAAGACATGGTGATGCCCCCAAATGTCATTTGTTTTTAATGTCACCTTTTGGGAAAATTGTATCTCTGCCTCCCATTAGGATGCAGTGATTTCTTTCTGAAATACCATCTGCTCAGGTAGGATACCTGCTGAAAGAAACTGCGACTTCAGTTTTTTTACATAAGCTTTGTTTTTGTTCTTGTGGAAACTGCTCTCTGTTCTTGTTTGCAAGCAGCAAAATTTTAATCATGATACTTGACTTTTAAGAAGCTTACATTTTTAAAAAAATAATAGCATTTTTCCTGCTGACTTAGAAGCAGTGAGTATTCACTATAGGAATTTAGAAATTTGGACAATTGAAAAGATGAAATCATCCAGTAATCCTAATACCCAGAGATGACCACTATTGATAATTGCTAAATTCCTTTCACTCCTTCTTTGTATTTACATATAAATATTATAAAATGCGATGATGTTATATGGAGAGTGTTGGTTTTCATCCTTTATACTTGACATCAAATAAGGTTTCCTGAGCTTAAATATTCTTCACAATGTGATTTTCAGAATAAGATATTCTTTGTTAATATATGTAAAGGATTCTCCAGAGAAATGGAACCAATAATGTTTATATTACATATTACATATTAAGAACCATATATATGTGTGAACATATATATTCGTGTATATATATATATATGTGGAGAGAGATTTATTTTAAGAAATTTGCTTATGTGAGTATGAGGGTTGGTAAAATCTGCAGCCAGGAGACACAAGGAGAGCTGATGTTCAAGTTCAAAGGCCATCAGTCAGGAAGAGTCAATACTGCTGATGAAATCCAAAGGCAATCAACTGGAGAATTCTCTCAAACTCAAGGGAGAACTGGTCTTTTTGTTCTAATCTGACCTGCAATTGATTAGATGAGACTATCCTGCATTATGGAGAACAGTCTGCTTCACTGAAAGTCCTTTGATTTCAATGTGAATCTCAGGCAAAAACACTTTCCCAGATACCCCGGGATAATACCTGACCACCTATCTGGGTACCTCATGGTCTAGTCAAGTTGACACATACGATTTACCATCACAATGTGTATGCCTTCATTCATTTAACCAAATTTTATGAGGGACTATTGAGGTGATTTTTAAATACATGGACCTTTACAACCAATCACCCCTCCTTCACCCATGACAGAGGCATATTTCATCACACAGCTCTTCCTTCTAAAGGAGAAACAGAGCTTGTTTTTTTATTTAAAATTTTATTTATTTATTTATTTTTTGGCTATACCACGGGGCATGTGGTATCTTCATTCCCCCACCAGGGATTGAACCTGTACCACCTACAGTAGAAGCACAGAGTTTTAACCACTGGACCACCAGGGAAAGCCCCAGAGCTTTTTCTAAGCACAGCGACTGAAGACTCCCGCTGTCAGCCGGAGTTGATGTGTCATCAGAGATGTTTCCTCCTTCTCACTCCATTTGTTTCTGATCAACTGACGTGACGTCATTGTCTCTCCCCACCTTCTGTTCCTCTGAGATGATACAGTGTATGGACTGTCGCTGCCTTCAACATGCCCTTCACGTCGGCACCTCCTGCTTCAAATGTAGGAGGCTCAGACAGTAAAGAATCTGTCCGCAATGCGGGAGACCCGGGTTCGAGCCCTGGGTTGGGAAGATACCCTGGAGAAGGAAATGGCAATCCACTCCAGTACTATTGCCTGGAAAATCCCATGGACAGAGGAGCCTGGTAGGCTACAGTCTATGGGGTCGCAAAGAGTTGGAGAAGACTGAGCGACTTCACCACTGGTCAAGGTGTAGTGCCTTGCTGTCAACCTATCCCTGCCCTACTTCTCAGCCTATTATCTCCCTGATTCTTGTTATGAATTAATATATTTTTTTGGTTTGTTTCTTTTTTATTTCTTTTGAATTAATATTTTTTAAAGTAAAGATGCAAAATGCTGGACTGGATGAAGCCCAGGCTGAAATCAATTTGTGGGGAGAAATATCAATAACCTCAGATAAACAGATGACACCACCCTTAAGGCAGAAAGCAAAGAAGAATTAAAGAGCCTCTTGATGAAACTGAAAGGGGAGAGTGAAAAAGCTGGCTTAAAAACTCAACATGCAAAAGACTAATATCATGGCATCCGGTCCTATCACTTCATGCCAAATAGATGGGGAAACAATGGGAACAGTGACAGACACTATTTTCTTGGGCTCCAAAATCACTGCAGATGGTGACTACAGCCATGTAATTAAAAGACACTTGCTCCTTAAAAGAAAAGCAATGAAAAACCTAGATGACATATTAAAAACTCAGAGACATTACTTTGCCTACAAATGTTCGTCTAGTCAAAGCTATGGGTTTTCCAGTAGTTATGTATGGATGTGAGAGCTGGACAGTAAAAAAGGCTGAGTGCTGAACAATTAATACCTTTGATCTAGGGTGTTGGAGAAGACCTGAGAATCCCTTGGATAGCAAGAAGATCAAACCAGTCAGTCCCAAAGGAAATCAACTCTGAATATTCATTGGAAGGACTAACGCTAAAGCTGAAGTTCCAATACAATAATTTGGCCACCTGATGCAAACAGCCAACTCATTGGAAAAGACCCTGATGCTGGGAAAGATTGAAGGCAGGAAGAGAAGGGGATGACAGAGGATGAGATGGTTGGATGGCATCACTGATTCAATGGACATGAGTTTGAGCAAACTCACGGAAGTAGTGAAGGACAGAAAAGCCTGGTGTACTGCAGTCCTTGCGGTTGCAGAGAGTTGGACACGACTGAGTCACTGAACAAAACAAAAGTGAAGATGAGGGGATAGACCTCAAGAGGCTCTCCTGAGGTAGAACCATGTTCAGACGTCTCAGGAGGCAGCCCACATTGGGTAAAAGAGTAGGAGAGGTGCAGCGGGCATGTCATTTTTTATGATTTACATTTTTTACTGTTTCATGAGGGCAAAACCATGGGAGACATACTTTGGCACTTTTCTCCATCTACCTCCCAAATCCTGTCTTAAGAAGAAAATTCAACTTATGTCACGAGGTGTATTTCAGATACATCTGTGGCTGTGTTTTAATTTCTAATCCAGCCCAATTGGCCTCATTGTTAGAATAAGTTCTCTCCAAATTCCAGAATTAGCTTTTCCATCTGTGTTTGAGAGATTTCGTCTTTATTCATATTTTCTTAAGTAGGGAAGTCAAGAAAGACCATTTTTGAACCTGCAAATCAGACCCAATTTTAACCACTGACGTATGTTTTAAATAGGAATTCATGACACTGTTATCTTAAGCTGTGTGCCCACTGCAATCCGGGAAGGCCAGTGACCTAACAAATTGAAGTGACTTGATAAAGTTATTTCTTAATACTCTATTGTACATTTTACATTTGCAACTGTAGCTAATTGTATCGAATGTGAAATCTAATTAAAACCTCATTGTACCATCTGTGTTCTTTGGTTAAAGGACATGTACTATTAAACAAGTGTTGAAAAGGAGGTATTGAAAGAGTTACTTAAAATTCAATTCCTTCTATTCTCAAAGACTGGATGGTGGCAGAATGTAATACGCCATTGTTGTAGGCAGTCTTTAAAAGCTTCCCAGAGTCATAGTTAATTTTCCTGTTAGTTGCAGACTAGAGACTGCACCACCAAATTCAATCTCATAGTTTTGGCAATGGAGAGAGAGAAAATACACACATACACACACATAAATAAATCTATCCAGTAAAAAATTAAGAACCTTGGTAATGCACAGACATAATAGTTTTTCAAGGGTTTCATCTTTTCTTCTCTCACCATGTTGAATGCAAATGAGAAGTATTTTGTTAAACGGAAGACTTTTAGAATTCCATCTGCCAACAAATGGACCAACCTGTCAATAATTGTAATTTCTCTGTGTTACATGGTACAAAAGTCAGAGAGTTGGAAAGGAAGAAAATTGAGAAAGGATACTATTGGTGTGAAATCCACACGTCTGCAAAAAATTAAGTGGCTACTCTAGTTTAGCTCACACCAGCATGGCCGACACTTAGTTCATTCCTCCTGTAATGGTCACATGATGTCTGGAAAGAAATGACTGGCACTGATTCTTAGTTGAAATACTAAAAGTTAGTTTCAGTGAAAGTTTTCATTCTCCCTCTCTGCTAAAAAATCTAAGACATATTAAGGCATTTCTTCTTTGTAGGTCTTAGGCTTTTAAAAAGCCCCAGGGTGGCTTCCAGTTTATTTATATACCAGCAGCTGCAGTCATGACATCAAGATGCAATAAAACCATCTCTCAGTAATGCAGGCACCTGTTGTTAAAGAAAGAAATCTAGGACACACAGGCAGGGGCTCTTGGATCCTAAATGATGGTGGGCACCCTGAGAAACTAGATGCATTTTTAGGGCAGAGAAGCCGGGGGTGTACTCATCAGTGGCCAAATGTCCCCTGCTTAGGCTCTTTGTTAAATTGACCTCCTTATTCACACATAGAAAGATGTCAATTTCTTTGTGCAATTCACCACAAAATTGTGATGGGACACAATGATGGGAAAACAGTTTGTTTTCTCTTTGTTTTTGAAGCTGTGTATTCTGTTGTAACAGAGAAGGCAATGGCACCCCAATCCAGTACTCTTGCCTGGAAGATCCCATGGACAGAGGAGCCTAGTAGGCTGCAGTCCATGGGGTCGCGAAGAGTTGGACATGACTGAGCGCCTTCACTTTCACTTTTCACTTTCATGCATTGGAGAAGTAAATGGCAACCCACTCCAGTATTCTTGCCTGGAGAATCCCAGGGACGGGGGAGCCTGGTGGGCTGCCGTTTATGGGGTCACACAGAGTCAGACACGACTGAAGTGACTTAGCAGCAGCAGCAGCAGCATTCTGTTGCAGAGGACCCAGAAACACACAACACATCCTTGACACATATTCATGAGCAACCAGAACTTTCCACCCTGAGATGATCCAGTATGATGCAGTCCAGGCTTTTTTTTTTCCCCCAGTTGCATTTATTCATTTATTTATTTTTGGCTGAGTTGGGTCTCTGTTGCTGTGCACCGGCTTTCCTCTAGTTGTGGTGTGCAGGCTTCTCATTGCAGTGGCTTCTCTTGTTGAGGGCTCTAGAGCCTGGGCTTAGTTGCTCCTTGGCAAGTGGAGTCTTCCCAGACCAGGGATGCAACCTGTGTCCCCTGCATTGGCAGGTGGATTCTTAATCACTGAACCACCTCAGAAGTACCCCCGCCTTTTTTTTTAAACAGTGGCTGTCCCAAATAAGTATCAAACAGGCACATTGATAATTTTGGTCTTTGTAGCAGCCATATCTGGGGGGCAAAACAGAATTGTGTTTTCACAGTTGAGCATCCTGAGGTCCACACAGGCTGAGTGATTTGCCTAAGATCACTTACGGAAGCTGGTCCAGGAAGAACATCCAGCTGTTAGAGCAACTCTTAAGTTCCCTGGGCACACACACAACTGAGTTTGAATTCTGACTTATCACTTGTTTTCTCTCTGAAACTCAGTCTCCTGGTCTATACATGGTTTGAGGTGGGATCAAATGTAATAATCTACATCTGACACAACCAACAACAACATGAATGGCACACCCAGTCCAGTCCTCAAGTCCTTTTCTTGAGCTCTCTTTGTGTGGAATTCAAGTTAAAACATCTGTGCTTTATAAAAACTGGCAAAATATATATTATTACATGAATGCAGTTTTCTAGTGAACATTTTTCTTTCAAAAGATGATATACATGAAGGTTAAAAGTGTAAGGATGTGTCAATATAAATATCAGAGCCATTTTTTTTAAGGATTCATGATTTGTCATAAAAAAGCAAGGACTTCACCAAAGGGAACAAAAAGACAAAATAAATTGAGTCTGAAATTTGACTTTTCCCTGAGATCTTCCTTAGAAAGGAATTTGAACAAATAATTGGTTCAAGTTTTCAAGTTCAAGGTTCAAGTCTTCTAAGTTATTTGATATCACAGACCAGGCACAGTAAAAGAGAGTTTTCTGTCACTTTGCCTCAGACCTCTATGGTCTCTGCTAAGACTATTAATAAAGACATGGCGTGTTTCATCCAGATGCACAAGCTTCTGGTGGAAATGACCGTAAAAAGGGATGGTATGATGGGTCCAAACCCTGGGTTGGATGGCAGTAGTCTCAGATGATTATATATATGAGGCAATGCTTTTGTTTGTTAGTTTCTTTTTTCTTTGACCTCGCGTAGTGTACTGAAATTTCAGTCAATATAATCACCATCCTGGCAATGACTGAATTTGAAGGGAAACCAGTAGGATGCTAGATTTTAAGGACAAATTTGTATGCAGATAGACAATTAACACACCATCATAGTTATATAAAAAGCAAGTCTTGCTTTGAAAAACAAAAGATCATCAGTGAATATTCACTTACTTTCAAATGCCGTATGAGTAGACTACTGATTGATGAACAATAAAAGTCAGTCATAGACATAAAATATGAGACGGGTTTGCCTTTAGAGATCATCCAGTTCAGGCATCCCAAGTGGATCTATTTTCACTTTCCCACCCTAATTGATTGGTGATGGCTACCAGGTTAGCCATGTTCAAAAGGATTATAAGGCTTTGCGTAGAAATAGGAGAATAGTGACTGGGATGGATTAATAATGTATCCTGATCCCAGCCTCCAGTTCTAGAAGTCATTAATTCTTATAATTGTTGGGATTTAGCTGTTGAGAAAACAATCAACTTTTTTCAGTTTTAGTATCTTTTATTAAAGTATAGTTGATTTTCACTGTTGTGTTAATTTTTGCTGTTCAGCAAATTAACTGAGTTATACATACATAAATACACATACATATTCTTTTTTAATGCTCTTTTCCATTATGATTTATCATAGGATACTGAATATAGTTCTCTGTGTTGTATGGTAGAACCTTGTTTATCTGTTCCATAAATAATAGCTTATATCTGCTAATCCCAACCTCCTACTCAGTCCCTCCCCTAAACCCCTCCCCTTTGGCAACCTCCAAAGGGGTTATAAATTTCTGTTTCTATTTCATGGATAGGTTCATTTGGGTCATATTTTAGATTCCACATATGAATGATATCATTTGTCTTTTTCTTTCTGACTTGGTTCACTTCGTATGATAATCTCTAGTTGCATTCATGTTGGTACAGATGGCATTATTTTGTAATTTTTATGGCTGAGCAATATTCCTTTGTATGTATATATCACATCTTCTTTATCCATTCATCTGTAGTTGGGCATTTTGGATGTCTCCATGTCTTGGCTAGTGTAGATATTGCTACTATGAACATGTATGAACAGGAGTGCATGTGTCTTTTCAAATTATATTTTTGTCTGAATATTTGCCTAGGAGGGGGGTTTCTGGATCATAAGATAATTCTATTTTTAATTTTCTGAGGAACTTCCATACTGTTTTCCATAGTGACTGCACCAAGTTACATCCTCACCAAGAATCTAGGAGGGTTCCCTTTCCTCCACACCCTCTCCAGCATTTGTTATTTGTAGACTTTTTGATGATGGCCATTCTGCCCAGTGTAAGGTGGCCCTTCATTGTAGTTATGATTTGCATTTCTCTAAAATGAGCAATAAGCAGCTTTTCATGTGCCTATCAGACACCTGTATTTCTTCTTTGGAGAAATATCTTTTAAATTCCCTGTCCATTTTTTGATTGGGTTTTTTGTTGTTGTTGAGTTGTATGAGCTGTTTGTATATTTTGGAAATTAAGCCCATGCCAGTCACATAGTTTGCAAATATTTTCTCCTATTCTGTAGGTTATCTTTTTGCTTTGTTTTTGGTTTCCTTTGTTGTGCAAAATCTTGCAAGTTTGATTAAATCTCTTTTGTTTTGTTTTTATTTCTATGGTCTTGGGAAACTGACCTAAGAAGACATTGGTATGATTTTTGTTAGAAAATGTTTTGTCTATGTTCCCCTCTAGGAGTTTTGTGGTGCCATGTCTTATGTTCAGTCTTTAAGGCATCTTATTTTTGTGTGTGGTGAGAGGGTGTGTTCCAACTTGATTTACAGGTGGCTGTCCAACTTTCCCAACACTACTTGCTGAAGAGAATGTCTTTTTCCTATTGTATATTCTTAACTGTTTTGTCAAACATTAATTGACTCTAGGTGTATGGGTTATTTCTGGGCTGTCTATTTTGTTCCATTGCTCTATAAGCCTGTTTTTGTGCAAATACCACTCTGTTTTGATTGCTGTACTTTTGCAGTATTGTCCGAATTTTTGGAGGTTTATGCATCCTGCTTTGTTCTTTATCTGTAGGGTTGCTTTAGCAATTCTTGGTCTTTTAGGGTTCCAATAACCTCAGATATGCAGATGACACTACCCTTATGGCAGAAAGTGAAGAGGAACTCAAAAGCCTCTTGATGAAAGTGAAAGAGGAGAGTGAAAAGGTTGGCTTGAAGCTCAACATTCAGAAAACAAAGATCATGGCATCTGGTCCCATCACTTCATGGGAAATAGATGGGGAAACAGTGGAAGCAGTGTCAGACTTTATTTTTTTGGGCTCCAAAATCACTGCGGATGCTGATTGCAGCCAGGAAATTAAAAGACGCTTACTCCTTGGAAGGAAAGTTATGACCAACCTTGATAGTATTTTAAAAAGCAGAGACATTACTTTGCCAACAAAGGTCCGTCTAGTCAAGGCAATGGTTTTTCCTGTGGTCATGTATGGATGTGAGAGTTGGACTGTGAAGAAAGCTGATCGCCGAAGAATCGATGCTTTTGAACTGTGGTGTTGGAGAAGACTCTTGAGAGTCCCTTGGCTTCCAAGGAGATCCAACCAGTCCATTCTAAAGGAGATCAATCCTGGATGTTCATTGGAGGGACTGATGCTGAAGCTGAAGCTGCAATACTTTGGCCACCTCATGCGACGAGTTGACTCACTGGAAAAGACTCTGATGCTGGGAAAGGTTGGGGGCGGAAGGAGAAGGGGATGACAGAGAATGAGATGGCTGGATGGCATCACCGACTCTGTGGACATGAGTTTGAGTGTGCTCCGGGAGTTGGTGATGGACAGGGAGGCCTGGCGTGCTGTGATTCATGGGGTCGCGGAGAGTCGGACACGACTGAACTGAACTAAACTGATGAATTTTAGGATTATTTGTTCTAGTTCCATGAACAATTAACTTTTTTTAAACTAAAATATAGTAAAAATAGCTAGGTCAGGATCAAGGTAATGACTCTAAATTTTTTTGAGTATGACTTATAGAACACCTTGAAAATCTTTTTTTTAATTGAGCTATAATGTGTATATGTTACATATATATGTGTTTTATATTTTTATATAACACACAGAATATTAATCTTAAGTATATAGCTTGATGGATTTTTGCATAGATAAACACCTATTTAGCTACCATCTTGATCACTTTGATTGGCGCATTCCAGAAGTTTCCCTTGAACCCCTTCCTAGTCAGTAACATGAGCAGTAACCACCATTCTGACTTCTATAACCATTGATTGGTTTTGTATGTTCTTGAACTGCATAGAAATGGAATCACACTATGTACTTGGACATCTTTTTATCAGTGTAGGTTTATTATCTGTCTCTGCACAGACAACTGATTATTCACAGTAAGTTGATAGAGAGCCTAGCATCTTACAAATGGAAAAGTTTTGTACTTAATAAAAGAGATTGTTATGAAGAAAGGGAGGGTTGTGTTAGATCATATGCAAATCTCTAATAATTATATTATTACCTCTTTAAGACAAGGCTAAGCTAACACATACACCTTGAAAAGGCTTTGTGGAAAGGCATATACTTTGAAAAGCTCTCTATACATATAACTATAAATGTTAGATAGAATATATCAAACAACATTTTAAATTCATAAATGACCTCAATAAGCCTCCACAGAAAATTGCCAAGGATGGGGAAGGAATAAAGAAAACTGAAAACCAAAAAAAGTAATTTTATAATTGACTTCTACAGCTTCTCTGCAGTCAGGGGATGAGAGGAAACCCCAGCCCACAAGCAGGGATAGAAGATGACTTACTGGACCCCTTCCACATATGGTCCTGGTATTGAGACCTCCTGAAGCAGGATACAGCAAAAGGGCCAGTGTGCAGAGAACTGAAGACTAGAAAAACCACCTTTCAGCTGGCACAAGCAGATGACAAGATTGTTAGAGCCTGAGTGAGCTCTTTGCAGACAAAAACAAAATCTACTTAGAATTTACAGACATAGTGGCCACCTTGCCTGGATTTAACAGCCCATGTGGTGTGAAAACTCTTAAAGGGAAACTAACATACACATGGCCTTCCCCATGGAACACTTGGCAGAGGCAACTGCATACATTTAATCTGTATCTTCAGGATTGTCATGAACACGCCCTTCTAAACATGTGTTCAAGTTCCAAATTATAATTACAAGGTAAATGAATGAGAATCCAGATAAATATATATTACTCATGCAGTTTTTTTAATTAAGGAGTTTGTTTAATATATGAGATGATTTCAGCTTCAGTTCAGTCGCTCAGTCGTGTCTGACTCTTTGCGACCCCATGAATCACAGAACACCAGGCCTCCCTGTCCATCACCAACTCCCAGAGTTCACTCAAACTCATGTCCATCGAGTCAGTGATGCCATCCAGCCATCTCATTCTCTGTCGGCCCCTTCTCCTCCTGCCCCCAATCCTTCCCATCATCAGAGTCTTTTCCAGTGAGTCAACTCGTCGCATGAGGTGGCCAAAGTATTGGAGTTTCAGCTTTAGCATCAGTCCTTCCAATGAGTTGATTTAGCTTAAACTATAAGTAAAAATTATAAGAAATACATTGAATTCCATCAAGAGGAGAAAGAAAAGAACAACATAAAATTCTATAATTAAGTATATATGTTCAATCCCTGGGTTGGGAAGATCCCCTGGGGAACCCACTCCAGTATTCTTGCCTAGAGAATCCCATGGCCAGAGAAGCCTGGCAGGCTAATCATTGGTGAAATGGAACACAGATGTAAGGCAAGTTTCCAGATAAAATACTGTAGAAATTATATAACCCACTATGATGTCTAATGCAAAATAATATATATATATACACACACACACCAATGTCACCACCAATTTAGTGGCTGAAAATGATGTGCATTTATTATCTCAGTTTGTTGGGTCAAGCGTCTTGGAACAGCCTAATGGGTTTTCTCTGCTTCAGGGTCTCACAAAGCTGTTGTCAAGGTGTCGGTTAGAGCTACAGTCTCATCTGAAGTTCAGATAAGGAAGGATCCATCTTCAAGTTCATGGTTGTTGTCATCATCTAGTCCCTTGTGGGCTGTTGGACTGAGAGCTTGAATCTCTTGTGGCTAACTGCTGGCCAACAAGCCATGTGTTTCTTGCCATGTGGGTCTTCTCTGTATAACCATTTGTTCTCAAGCCTTCAACAGAGAATATCTTCTAGCAAAATGGGTTAAAATCTTATGGAACACTATTACGATCATGATATTTGCCAAAGTCACAGGTCCCATTCACAATGAAGGGCAGGAATTCCATAGAGCATGAATACCATGAAGTAAAAATCTTGGGGGCTATCTTTGAGTATGTCTACCCCAAAAAGGATTTAGATTTTTAATATATTTCATAGTTACAAAAAAGATGGTAATAAAAGTTCTTTTCCTCTCCTTCTCTTTCTCTTCTTTTGTCTTTCCACTTACACATTTGTCTTGCTGTAAAGCTGATGTTACAGGTTTCTCTGAAGTTGGGATAGCTGACACCCATGATGAGACACATGGCTAACTGTCTGCATCACAGTGTATATTCTAACTTGCATGTCATTTCAACAAAGAAATTCCACCAGAAACTTGAGAGTGAATAATGTTTTCTAATAATTAAGTATTTTAAAGAGAGAATAACATCTTTATAGAAAACAAGCTGAGTAGAAAAACAGGGCTCCAGAGAGATATTCCAAATTGTTTAGAGCTTTAACAAGTACAAGAGAGCATTGAAAGAATTAATTTACACATGTTATTGACTGCAAGTAACTCAAGCTAGGGACTACTGGGCTGACAATAAATTTCTCCTCTCATGGATTTGTCCAAGATTTCCTTACTATATTGTACATCTGCAGGATGAATTTTTTAGTGGAAGTGATCATTTATATCTATTCCATTGTCTCTTGGAAAGACTGATGTCTTTCAAACAGCCAGGGCTCATTAATTCAGACTACTTCTTAGACGGTCCAGCCAAAATATTCAGAAATAGCTATATTCGTACAAAAGAAGATCACATAAGTTATTAATGTATAAAAACCAATATTCTTTAGATTTTTGGAGAATGTAATATTATAATTTATTAAGTCCCTATATTAAGAGTGGCATTACTTTCCATAGTTAAATACAATGACTGAAGCTATATCAACAAAGACATACTTAGTTTTGGGATCAGCAAGACCTATTTTAAGAATTTATATCTTTTGCTCATTAACTTACTTCCTTTTTCCTCTTTTAATTGCCTTGGACTTATTGGTTCGAAATGACTGAATGCTTTGACATTTTGGTAATGTTAATTTAACTAAAGGATCTTTATTCTTCTGCTCCAAACCAAGTTGTTTCTGAGAAATTGGTTTATAGACTCCAGACAGTCTTAAGTTCCATCTCAAAAATTGTTAAGATGGCTTCAGTCACAAAAGAGGGAAAGTCTAGGTGTCCTTCATAAGAATCACTAGTCCGAAATCTTAGGTATTGTTTCTGCTCCTTAAAAACCTGTGTTAAGAAATCTTACAGCTCTCAGATTTGCTCCCTGTTAAACAGAGGAGTCCTGGGATAGTCTCAAACCATTTCTACTTAAGAGCACTTTCCACTTACCCCTAATTTATATGAAGGATTGCTGTATCAATCAGAGAAAGGACAGAAGTATCAATGTATCAGGAAAGCTTGAATTTGTCAGTAATGACATGTGGATGCTTTGGGATTATAAAAGCCAGATCTTGGAAAGAAGAGATGAGGTTTAACAAGGAAAAGGGTAGATTAATACCCAATTATTTATGTACCCAAAAGCTGGAGTTATATTTTCAAAAAATCCCTCTCCTTTTCTTTCTTTCTTATAGGTATTTTATCATTTTCTAGTGCTTTGGGGCAAAGTTCAAATTTCTTAAAATGTTCTGTAGAGTTTTGCTCTGCTTAACTCACATATAGCAATTGGAAGATGAGCTTAATGCTTTAATGATGGATGAAACACTATGCAATGTACCAGTCCTTATCTGGGGTAACCAAACTGCCTGAGCAGATGCAATCAGTGAAGAAAAAAAAATCTCTGTGAGCTATTTGGGCTTTCTGGACAGACCACAGGAAGGTGAAATGTCACCCTGAAGGCACTGAATTCCTGCTCCATGGAAGGGTTTGTGTGCAGCGCGCGCTTACACCAGGGCCCCTGACTTTTTGCTCTGGTTTCTCCCCAGTTCCTCAATGCAGTGTGTTCTCTTCCACCACAGTGCCCTTGCACATGCTCTTCCCTTTACATCAGAACACACTCCCTTAATTCACAACCTCTCTCTCCACCCGCTCACCATCTGTCCATCTTTCTCTTTAGTCAACACCATTCCTTTAGACCTGAACTCAATGTCTACTTGCTCAAAATAGCTTTCCCTGGCTTTTAGGAGGAGTTTTAATGTCAACTTTACAGCATTTGATGCACCTCTTTTCACTAGCAATGGACACAATTGTGATTTTCTCTAGTTTGTGTGACTGTCTGTTTAATGCTCATCTGTTTCACTAGGTTATAAGCTGCATCAGGCCCTTGTCTGTTTTGCTGATTGTTTTCAGTCCCTTCTAATAGTAGACATCAATAAACTTTATTATTGAATTAATGTATCATATCCTTACCATATGATGTCTCTAACTACTATCATATAATGTAGATGGTTACCCGGTGATGATAGAGGTTAGAACTAACTTGAAAAGAGGACACTGTACTGTCTGCACTGAGACAGGGGCTTCCTGTGATGTGCAGGTGGGTTTTTTGATGGACTCAGGGGCCGCAGGATCTTTACTTTCCATTATGAAAATTATAACCTGCTTGATTAGTCTTTGTCATCACTTAATGACCAAGAGTAAGATAACAAAAGAGGGATAATTCAGTGTGGGAGGGAATAATGGCCCCAGAGCAGATTTATGCCTCCTTCCTCCAAAACCTACCAACATATAGCAATAAAAGTTTAAAATGTACGAATATTATAAAACCCCGTATGACTCAAATTTCACTAATGCATCAGTAATGGAAAAAGACTACGTCTTTAAAAATAAAATGGAGCATAAACACCTCAGTGACAGCCCTGTGAGGAAGGATGTGAATGGAGGAAATCCACTTGCAGATCAGATGGAAAGAAGCCGAAAATTCCTTTAGGAAAAAAAAAAAAAAATTCCTGCCACTGTGGATAATTAGAGACACAAAGAAGGAGGAAAAACTTCTTTAATTTGCCATTTATTTTGACATGGCCAGGAGAAATAACAGGAGTGAGTACAAAGAAAATTCTCTCTAATCATTAATAAAAACACATGAAAAGGGCCTTTTGAAAATCTTTCTTCCAGTGATGAGTAAGTGTTCCATATTTAAAACCTTAAAGCATTGACTGTCTTCTCCTTTAAGTCTGCTCTGCTTCTCTTCACAACAAAGGAGATAGAAAAGTTGCACTGAAATAAAACTCAAAGATAGGACTTCCCTTGTGATCCAGTGGCTAAGACTTCATGCTGCCATTGCAGGGGGCCTGGGTTCAGTCCCTGTTCAGGGAACTAGATTCTGCATGCTGCAATTAAGACCCGACACAGCCAAATAAATAAATAATAATTTTTTTTTAAAAAAAGGAAGAAGACTCAAAAGTGATGGCATACACAGGGCTTAGACAAAGAACAAAATCAGTCAAGGAAGACCACCCAAAATATATTTGAACAAATAAATGGTCTGGGTAAAGATACACATGTGTTTTGTTATTTTCCAAGTGAAGATATTATAGAACACCATATAATGACACTGGTAAATAACAGCATAATTAAAAAATTTTAAAAACACACCTCCTTGGAAATACTTTAAACTTTCTCTTGAACAACTTCAGAATTGCAGAGAAAATCAAAATCCCCAGTGGTCAAAGTACTGAAAGCCAGTGGACATTGGAGCCCAGTTATTTAATCCAAGTAGGCAGCCTCCCATGGGAAAGAACAGGATAGAAACTTGGAAAGTCATGATGGAAGGGCACGCAAGAGATTTCTGACCCAAGGAACAGAATAGAAGATCAGAAGTTAGACAGTGCATTCCACAATTTTCTTGGATACAAGGAATCAGATAGATTTTGACAAACAGCCAAATACACTTAGATGCTTTGGTACATAAACTACAATGGCGGGTTCTTAAATAGGAAAATAAAACACAAAAGCTAGTGTTTCAGGAATATCAGTTTGGCCATTTTTCAGGTCAGTTCAGTTAAGTCAGTCATGTCCGACTCTTTGTGACCCCATGGACTGCAGCACACCAGGCCTCCCTGTCCATCACCAACTCCCAGAGTTTACCCAAACTCATGTCCTTTGAGTCAGTGATGCCATCCAACCATCTCATCCTCTGTTGTCCCCTTCTCCTGCCCTCAATCTTTCCCAGCATCAGGGTCTTTTCAAATGAGTCAGCTCTTCCCATCAGGTGGCCAAAGTATAGGAGTTTCAGCTTCAACATGAGTCTTTCCAGTGAATACCCAGGACTGATCTCCTTTAGGATGGACTGGTTGGATCTCCTTGCAGTCCAAGGGACACTCAAGAGTCTTCTCCAACACCACAGTTCAAAAGCGTCAATTCTTCAACACTCAGCTTTCTTTACAGTCCAACTTTCACATCCACACATGACTACTGGAAAAACCATAGCCTTGACTAGACAGACCTTTGTTGGCAAAGTAATATCTCTGCGTTTTAATATGCTATCTAGGTTGGTCATAACTTTCTTCCAAGGAGTAAGCATCTTTTAATTTCATGGCTGCAGTCACCATCTGCAAAGATTTTGGAGCCCCAAAAAATAAAATCAGCCAATGTTTCCACCGTTTCTCCATCTATTTGCCATAAAGTGATGGGACCAGATGCCATGATCTTAGTTTTCTGAATGTTGAGCTTTAAGCCAACTTTTTCACTCTCCTCTTTCACGTTCATCAAGAGGCTCTTTAGTTCTTCTTCACTTTCTGCCATAACGGTGGGGTCATCTGCATATCTGAGGTAACTGATATTTCTCCCAGCAATCTTGATTCCAGCTTGTGCTTCCTCCAGCCCAGCGTTTCTCATGATGTACTCTGCATATAAGTTAAATAAGCAGGGTGACAATATACAGCCTTGACATACTCCTTTTCCTGTTGTTCCATGTCCAGTTCTAACTGTTGCTTCCTGACCTGCATACAGGTTTCTCCAGAAGCAGATCAGGTGGTCTGGTATTCCCATCTCTTTCAGAATTTTCCACAGTTTATTGTGATCCACACAGTCAAAGCTTTGGCATAGTCAATAAAGCAGAAATAGATGTTTTTCTGAAACTCTTGCTTTTTCGATAATCCAACAGATGTTTGCAATTTGATCTCTGGTTCCTCTGCCTTTTCTAAACCCAGCTTGAACATCTGGAAGTTCATGGTTCATGTATTGCTGAAGCCTGGCTCGGAGAATTTTGAACATGACTTTACTAGCGTGTGAGATGAGTGGAATTGTGCCATAGTTTGAGCATTCTTTGGCATTGCCTTTCTTTGGGACTGGAATGAAAATTGACCTTTTCCAGTCCTGTGGCCACTGCTGAATTTTCCAAATTTGCTGGCATATTGAGTACAGCACTTTCAAGCATCATCTTTTAGGATGTGAAATAGCTCAACTGGAATTCCATCACCTCCACTAACTTTGTTCGTAGTGATGCTAAGGCCCACTTGACTTCACATTCCAAGATGTCCAGCTCTAGGTGAGTGATCACACCATCGTAATTATCTTGGTCATGAAGATCTTTTTTGTACAGTTCTTCTGTGCATTCTTGCCACATTTTCTTAATATCTTCTGCTTCTATTAGGTCCCTACCATTTCTGTCCTTTATTGAGCCCATCTTTGCATGAAACATTCCCTTGGTATCTCTAATTTTCTTGAAGAGATCTCAAGTCTTTCCCATTGTATTGTTTTCCTTTATTTCTTTGCATTGATTGCTGAGGAAGACTTTCTTATCTCTCCTTGCTATTCTTTGAAACTCTACATTCAAATGGTATATCGTTCCTTTCCTCCTTTGCTTTTTGCTTCTCTTCTTTTCACAGCTATTTGTAAGGCCTCCTCAGACAGCCATTTTGCTTTTTTGCATCTCTTTTTCTTGAGGATGATCTTGCTCCCTGTCTCCTATACATTGTCATGAACCTCCATCTATAGTTCATCAGGTACTCTGTCTATCAGATCTAGTCCCTTAAATCTATTTCTCACTTTCACTGTATAATCATAAGGGATTTGATTTAGGCCATACCTGAATGGTCTAGTGGTTTTCCCTACTTTCTTCAGTTTAAGTCTGAATTTGGCAATAAGGAGTTCATGATCTGAGCCACAGTCAGCTCCTGGTCTTGTTTTTGCTGACTCTATAAATCTTCTCCATCTTTGGCTGCAAAGAATATAATCAATCTCATTTCAATATTCAGTTCAGTTCAGTACAGTCGCTCAGTCGTGTCCGACTCTTTGCGACCCCATGAACCACAGCACGCCAGGCCTCCCTGTCCATCATAGTGGCAATCTGCTAATGTCCATGTGTAGAGTCTTCTCTTGTGTTTTCGAAGAGGATGTTTGCTATAATCAGTGCGTTCTCTTGGCAAAACTCTATTAACCTTTGCCCTGCTTCATTCTGTACTCTGAGGCCAAATTTGCCTGTTACTCCAGGTATTTCTTGACTTCCTACTTTTGCAATCCAATCCACAATTGGCCATTGTGGGCAGAGTAAATGGGAAATCAGGAAATATCAGTTTGGGCATGAAAAAAAAGAGGTTAGCATACAGTCTAGTTTGGTGGCTTTATGATTAAAATTAAGTGGTTTATACTGTGTGACCATTTTATCCAAGTGAGTGAAAATTGCTCTGTCGTGTCCGACTCTGTGACCCCATGGACTGCAGTAGCCCTTTTATCCATCTATATTTGAGCAATCACATTCCAGTCTTGGGGCACTTTTTTCTCTAGAAGAGTTTTAAAGGGTAGAAATCATTTTAGTGATATAGAGACAAATTGCCAAATTATCCTTCAGAACACTTGAATTGATTTATAGTGTGTGTGTGTTAGTCACTCAGTCATGTCCAACTCTTTGTGACCCCATGGACTGTAGCCCTCCAGGCTTCTCTTTCCATGGAATTCTCCAGGCAAAAATACTGGAATGGGTTGCCATTCCCTTCTCCAGGGGATCTTCCCAACCAGGGATGGGACTTGGGTCTCCTGCATTGCAGGTAGATTCTTCACTGTCTGTGCCACCAAGGAAGCCTGAATTGATTTATACTGCTCAGTATTAGTTATGAAATTGTCAGTTTCCCCGTGATTATCACTCATTTTCTTTTGAAGTCTCGTAGGCCACTGAGAGGTTCCTTTCAGTTACCTTAGAAGGCCCAGCGAACATCTCTGTCACCACACTCATCATATTTTTAATCTGTTCCTGTGTCTGTCCTAGAACTTCAAGTGCCTTTCACTTCAGCATTTCTGTTATCTTTGTAATTTTCTCACATTTTGTCAGCACGGGGATCTCTAAGAATAAAATTGAAGAGAAGGTCTCAGAGGAGCACGATTAGATAAATGATGTCATAGGACCAAATGAAAGAAGATGGCACATAAATGCATGGATTTGATCAGCAAGAGTTTATTTAAAGAAAATAGAATTGATAGACTAGTAAGAATGAAACTTGGATCCCCTGACATGCCTAATAGAGATAAAGCAGGAAAAATTATGTAGGCAATGATTGTCACAGTCAGAAATACATTCACCATTAGAAGGACTGGTAGATTTGGCCCCTGATTTCAATGATAATCTGTCTACCAAAATATGAAGAAACAGAGAGGCAGGATAATAATAGGAGGTGAATCTGAGTGAATGAAGTAATTGAATGAAATCGCAGGGGAGAAGATTGTTTTGGTTTAAGTTTCTGAGGAGAGATCATTAGTTAGGAATGCTGGGATTCACTAAAGTGAAGAAAGAAGAAAAAGAAAAAGCTAGTGTCTGGGAGGTATATATTTGTCTTCAAACAAACTGAGAAAACCAATAGGTCTGTGCAAGAGCAGAGAAGACAATGAAGAGTTAAACATTTGACAAAATAATGAAGATCTAGGGCAATGAAAAGAGGCAAGTGTCTTCCACTCATGTGGAGGAATAAAGTGAGATATCACAATTTCAAAGTTAAGATCATGTGGCATCATAACCAGGAAATAATTTTCATAGTCATATTGTTAGATGGTTACTTTACTTATAATTAAAAGAGGTGCCATATTTTAAATAAATGTGTAACATCTGAAATATGAGTCTATTCAATTAGACATAATATAGAATTCAATGAAACTTCTTTATTACAGTATTCCTTCATGAAAAAATAAAAATAACAGAGGAATTTATTAATGAAGACAAATGAGATGGGATTTGCTCCTACAGATCCAAAGTCTCCTGAAGATCAGAAACCTTCAGTTAATTCCGCTTGTACATCGCCATCATGTATACTCAGGACAGATTTCCAAGCTCTCTGTAGATAAAGCTTATTGCAATAATTATATACTGTATCATAGATGTTATTCCGCATGCTACAAAATTAGAATCTTATTGACTGGTGTTTCGTTCCTCAGGAAAAAACAGGCCGTTAAAATGGAATTGTTCGTGAGTATGTATTCATTAACCAAACACCTTGCAGCAGGTAGGAATTGAATACACCTGGCAGGAGTACCAGCTCAGTATGCCGGGTATTCAAGCATGCGGAAGAAGCTAACTGAGACCAGAAGGATCACAACCAGATGTTCAGTGGTGAAGAGGAATCCTTTATCTCTGTGAAAGGTTGTTGCCAGAGTCCAAGATTCTGGATCTCTCTGCTCTGCCTTTTGCTGCTTGTTCTCATGGTACCCTTGCCCTTCACAATAAGCTGCCTGATTCCTCAACTGCTCTCTCAAGTGGGAAGATAGCATTCACCTCCTCTTAAGAGAAAAGGACCTTCATTCTGGAACATGCATATCTCAACATCCATTTCTTGATGTTTTCTCAGTGTCCTGACCTGCGTTTCTGTGTTCTTCACCCAGCACTGCTCATTCTGTTGAGCATTCTTATTCCTGATTGAAAGCCTGTAGCTGTGGTAACCAAGGTCACTCAAGGGTGAACTGCTGACATCCACACTCCTGATAGAAGCCTGCCCCACACACCCTTTCTCTCAACTCCTCTGAACACTCCCTTTTCCAACTTTCCTATTTCCAGCAAAGGGTCTAATGCTTCTCTATTTGCAAAAATTGCAAACAGTAGAATTCAAGGATTGAAAACTCAAAAACAATGGGACTTCCTTGGTGGTCCAGTGGTGAAGATTCTGTCTTCAATGTAGGGGGCCCGGGTTCAATCCCTTGTAAGGGGACTAGATCTCAACTGCAACTAAGTCCCAACACAGCCAAACAAACAAATTTTTTAAAAAACCTCAAGAATATGAAGAAACATTGCAAAATATCTACATTCTACAATAGAAACTTATTTTGTTGTAAATTCAAAATTCCTTCAGTTGGTACTGGTTGTCTAGAGACCCTAGTTGATAATGAGGCCTCATTTGTACCCACTGGGAAAGCTCCATGATAGATTAAAGATGTCTGGTTCAGTCATCAGACTCGTGTGAGGTTGCTTGTACTGGAAATGACACATTCTGAATATAGCTGATTGGCCTTTTTATCAGTGCAAGGGTCTAAGGTTCTAAGCATTTAAATAACTAACTTTCGAATACACAGCTGGTGTATCTCACTGCTGAAAAGAGAAACCAGATTTTCTGAGTCCTAGGAAGATAATGTCTATGTATCAAAGGAAATCTAATTCTAAGAGTCATATTATCTTTGCTTCTTCCATATTAGAGCAGATAACATTCACAATTCCTTCAGACTTTCCCTTCTCCGGTTTTACGTTTTCCAGCCCTTGGTTCCAACTGTTGCCTTTTCTTCTCACACAAACATTATGTCAAGCTCCTGGTAATTGTTTTTCTTGTCTTTCATTCTCTTCAATCAATCCTCTTCTTAGATAAATCTAATCAATCAATCCTCTTCTTAGATAAATCTAATACACTATTAGCATAATCTTAATCTCCAGCTTTAAAAGCAATCCAAAATATAAATATTTCAAAGATAAAATAAGTCCCTCCGACTACATTTTAAGCTCTTTTATGAAGTCAGACTTTTTGTTCAGTCACTCAGTCGTGTCCAACTCTCTGTGACCCCATGGACTGCAGCACTCCAGGCTTCCCTGTCCATCGCCATCTCCCAGAGCTTGCTCAAACCCGTGTCCATTGAGTCAGTGATGCCATCCAACCATCTCATCCTCTGTCATCCCCTTCTCCTCCTGCCTTCAATCCTTCCCAGCTTTAGGGTCTTTTCTCATGAGTTAGTTCTTCGCATCAGGTGGCCAAAGTATTGAAGCTTCAGCTTCAGCATCTGTCCTTCCAGTGAATAGTCAGGGCTGATTTCCTTAAGGATGGACTGGTTTGATCTCCTTGCAGTCCAAGGGACTCTTAAGAGTCATCTCCAACACCACAGTTCAAAAGCATCAATTCTTTGGCAGTCAGCCTTCTTTATGGTCCAACTCTCACATCCATACATGACTAGTGGAAAAACCATAGCTTTGACTAGACAGACCTTGGTCAGCAAATAATTTCTCTGCTTTTTAATATGCTGTCTAGGTTGGTCATAGCTTTTCTTCCAAGGAGCAAGTGTCTTTTTTAATTTCATGGCTGCAGTCACCATCTGCAGTGATTTTGGAGCCCAAGAAAATAAAGTCCACTACTGTTTCCATTGTTTCCACATTTATTTGCCGTGAAGTGATGGGACCAGATGCCATGATCTTAGTTTTCTGAATGCTGAGTTTTAAGCCAGGTTTTTCACTCTCCTCTTTCACTTTTATCAAGAGGCTCTTTAGTTCATCACTTTCTATCATAAGGGTGGTGTCATCTGCATATCTGAGGTTATTGATATTTTTCCCAGCAATCTTGATTCCAGCTTGTGCTTCATCCAGTCCAGCATTTCACATGAATATATAACTCTGCATATAAGTTAAATAAGCAGGATGACAACATACAGCCTTGACGTACTCCTTGCCCAATTTGGAACCAGTCTGTTGTTTCATGTCTGGTTCTGACTGTTGCCTCTTGACCTGCATACATATTTCTCAGGAGGCAGGTAAGGTGGTCTGATATTCCCATCTCTTTAAGAATTTTCCAGACTTTGTTGTGATCCACACAGTCAAAGGTTTTTAGTGTAGTCAGTGAAGCAGAATTAGATGGGGTTTTTTAGAGTTCTCTTGCTTTTTCTCTGATACAACGATGTTGGCAATTTGATCTCTGGTTCCAAGAAGTTTGACTACTACTTGGGAAAAATGTATTTCCTACTGTGACCCAGCGGGTCATATAATCACTGGCTAGTTTTGTTTTGTCATATATTTGATGATGGCATCATAATTTCTACCTAGCTAAATCCTTCACTTGGTTTTCTATCCAGTTGTTGTC
The DNA here is from genome assembly GCF_049115385.1 of Moschus berezovskii. NCBI lineage: Eukaryota > Metazoa > Chordata > Mammalia > Artiodactyla > Moschidae > Moschus > Moschus berezovskii. The sequence goes on along the minus strand of NC_142483.1, from coordinate 52,040,889 downwards.
AGCTGCCTTTTTACCTCTTTCATGTGGCTGACACTGCCTCACTATACAAACATCCAGACACATAGATTCACAGTTTACCTTTTACACAACAGAAATCGCATGAGTGCTGCATAGGTGAGTTGAAGTAACGAGAAAAGCTAAGCGTGACATGAGGACTTTGGCATGTTAGAAACTGCAAAGAATGTGCTCTCAGATCTATACTATACATAGTAAGAAACCCAATAAATATTTTTCTGATAATGACATTGATAGAAAAAATTGTTGTTACTCAGTTTGGCCATAATTTTATTAGCTTGAAGTCTATCTACATACTGATTTTCTCCCAAAATAGACCCTTTAGACTCCCTAGACAATTCTTTTCATTACTTTTCTGAAATTGATCAATTTCATCCCTGGCTTGTTTGACAGTCACCAAGGAAATTGAATTGCTTTTCAACAAGTAAATGGGTTCCCACTCCTTTTCCTACTTGAAAGAAAATACTTATTTGCAGCACAAATAAACCCCACACCTGTCCATTTCTACAATACAAAAATTATTTGAGGAATCTGCTCAACTAGAAAATATATTGGGTTTAGAAACTACGCACAAGTCAAGAAAGGCATTAAGGTAAAAAATAAATCCGACAGGGTCTGTATCTATTTATTCCTTGTATAAAGGACAGCTGTGGCACCAAAAGTTCCAGTTATTTTGGGTATCTCTTTACCATAATCCTGGGTTGGGTGAGGTTGGAGGGAGTGGAGAGGGGAAGAGAAAATCTAAACTAGATATACTATGATTTTTTTTCATTTAATGTCTGTTTGGTATTTTTTGATTAATGTTTTAAAAATTAGAAAATATTATTTTTTTTATCTGTATCCCCTAAAGATCATGCACGGTGTCACTTTCAGCATTTAGGAAGCCTATTTGTGCACAATGTGTATAAATCTTGAATAATTGCTTTCCCTTGCTTCCATGGGTCTTATCATGGAATCTGCATCATGGTCTTCTACTCTGTGGTTAGCTCATAGCGCTGTCTCTGGGGTGACCCTTCTGGTGAAGCGGCTTTCTGGGACAGAATTCTCTGCCCATGGTGTCCTTGTTCTCTGTGCCCAGTATGATCAACTGTGGGTTTTTATTTTCCTGGGAGTTCTAGAATCCAGCTCACTATGATCCACTTGCTATCAACCCAGGAGTTATTCTCCTGAGGTGATTCTTGAGTTCTGTTCTTCTACAGCTGAAATAGGTTTGGAAGTGAGTTGTCAGTTTAGGATGTCTAAACTTCAGTTCAGTTCAGTTCAGTTCAGTCGCTCAGTCGTGTCTGACTCTTTGCGATCCCAGGAATCCCAGCACGCCAGGCCTCTCTGTCCATCACCAACTCCCGGAGTTCATGCAAACTCATGTCCATCAGGTCGGTGACGCCATCAAGCTATCTCATTCTCTGTCATCCCCGTCTCCTCCCACCCCCAATCCCTCCCAGCATCAGAGTCTTTTCCAGTGACTCAACTCATCGCATGAGGTGGCCAAAGTATTGCAGTTTCAGCTTTAGCATCAGTCCTTCCAATGAACGCCCAGGATTGATCTCCTTTAGAATAGACTGGTTGGATCTCCTTGGAAGCCAAGGGACTCTCAAGAGTCTTCTCCAGCACCACAGTTCAAAAATATCAATTATTTGGCGATCAGCTTTCTTCACAGTCCAACTCTCACATCCATTTGTGACCACTGGAAAAACCATTGCCTTGACTAGACGGACCTTTGTTGGCAAAGTAATGTCTCTGCTTTTTAATATACTATCTAGGTTGGTCATAATTTTCCTTCCAAAGAGTAAGCATCTTTTAATTTCATGGCTACAATCAGCATCCACAGTGATTTTGGAGCCCAAAAAAATAAAGTCTGACACTGTTTCCACTGTTTCCCCTTCTATTTCCCATGAAGTGATGGCACCAGATGCCATGATCTTAGTTTTCTGAATGTTGAGCTTCAAGCCAACCTTTTCACTCTCCTCTTTCACTTTCATCAAGAGGCTTTTGAGTTCCTCTTCACTTTCTGCCATAAGGGTGGTGTCATCTGTGTATCTGAGGTTATTGATATTTCTCCAAGCAGTCTTGATTCCAGCTTGTGCTTCTTCCAACCCAGCGTTCCTCATGATGTACTCTGAATATAAGTTAAATAAGCAGGGTGACAATATACAGCCTTGATGTACTCCTTTTCCTATTTGGAACCAGTCTGTTGTTCCATGGACAGTTCTGACTGTTGCTTCCTGACCTGCATACAGGTTTCTCAAGAGGCAGGTCAGGTGGTCTGGTATTCCCATCTCTTTCAGAATGTTCCACAGTTTATTGTGATCCACACAGTCAAAGGCTTTGGCATAGTCAATGAAGCAGAAATAGATGTTTTTCTGGAACCCTCTTGCTTTTTCCATGATCCAGTGGATGTTGGCAATTTTATCTCTGGATCCTCTGCCTTTTCTAAAACCAGCTTGAATATCTGAAAGTTTATGGTTCACATATTGCTGAAGACTGGCTTGGAGAATTTTGAGCATGACTTTACTCGCGTGTGAGATGAGTGCAATTGTGTGGTAGTTTGAGCATTCTTTGGCATTGCCTTTCTTTGGGATTGGAATGAAGACTGACCTTTTCCAGTCCTGTGGCAGTTGCTGAGCTTTAAAAATTTGCTGGCATATTGAGTGCAGCACTTTCACAGCATCATCTTTCAGGATTTGAAATAGCTCAACTGGAATTCCATCACCTCCACTAGCTTTGTACCTAGTGACGCTTTCTAAGGCCCACTTGACTTCACATTCCAAGACGTCTGGCTCTAGGTGAGTGATCGTTCTGACAGAATGTGGTTCACTGGAGAAGGGAATGGCAAACCACTTCAGTATTCTTGCCTTGAGAACCCCATGAACAGTATCAAAAGGCAAAATGATAGGATACTGAATGAGGAACTCCCCAGGTCAGTAGGTGCCCAGTATGCTACTGGAGATCAGTGGAGAAATAACTCTAGAAGGAATGAGGGGATGGAGCCAAAACGAAACAAATATCCAGTTGTGGATGTAACTGGTGATAGAAGCAAGGTCCGATGCTGTAAAGAGCAATATTGCATAGGAACCTGGAATGTTAGGTCCATGAATCAAGGCAAATTGGAAGTGGTCAAACAGAAGATGGCAAGAGTGAACATAGACATTCTAGGAATCAGTGAATTAAAATGGACTGGAATGGGTGAATTTAACTCAGATGACCATTATATCTACTACTGTGGGCAGGAATCCCTTAAAAGAAATGGAGTAGCCATCATGGTCAACCAAAGAGTCTGAAATGCAGTACTTGGATGCAGTCTTAAAAACAACAGAATGATTTCTGCTCATTTCAAAGGCAACCCATTCAATATTACAGTAATCCAAGCCTATGCCCCAACCAGTAACGCTGTAGAAGCCGAAGTTGAACGGTTCTATGAAGACCTACAAGACCTTTTAGAACTAACAACCAAAAAAGATGTCCTTTTCATTGTTGGGGACTGGAATGCAAAAGTAGGAAGTCAAGAAACACCTGGAATAATAGACAAATTTGGCCTTGGAGCATGGAATGAAGCAGGGCAAAGGCTAATAGAGTTTTGCCAAGAGAACGCACTGGTCATAGCAAACACCCTTTTCCAACAACACAAGAGAAGACTCTACACATGGACATCACCAGATGGTCAACACCGAAATCTGATTGATTATATTCTTTGCAGCCAAAGATGGAGAAGCTCTATACAGTTAGCAAAAACAAGACCAGGAGCTGACTATGGCTCACATCACGAACTCCTTATTGCCAAATTCAGACTTAAATTGAAGAAAGTAGGGAAAACCACTAGACCATTCAGATATGACCTAAATCCAATCCCTTATGATTATACAGTGGAAGTGAGAAATAGATTTAAGGGACTAGATCTGATAGATGGAATGCCTGATTAACTCTGGATGGAGGTTCATGACATTGTACAGGAGACAGGGACCAAGACCATCCCCATGGAAAAGAAATGCAAAAAAGCAAAATGGCTGTCTGAGGAGGCCTTACAAATAGCTGTGAAAAGAAGAGAAGCGAAAAGCAAAGGAGAATAGGAAAGATATAAGCATCTGAATGCAGAGTTCCAAAGAATAGCAAGGAGAGATAAGAAAGCCTTCCTTATCGATCAATGCAAAGAAATAGAGAAAAACAACAGAATAGGAAAGACAAGAGATCTCTTCAATAAAATTAGAGATATCAAGGGAACATTTTATGCAAAGATGGGCTCGATAAAGGACAGAAATGTTATGGACCTAACAGAAGCAGAAGATATTAAGAAGAGGTGGCAAGAATACACAGAAGAACTGTCTAAACTTTAGGACTCTGTTTATTTATGTTTTCAAAATGGACACTGCTTGATATCATCATCATCAAAATAATGTATGGTCTTTAAAGAAACAAGTGAAATACATAAGTAGTACATGAAGTGAAAATATATCTTTTCAACTCATCATCTTCTGTAAACAATTATTTTAAAATTAAATACTGGGACTTTGGTGGTGGTCCAGTGATTAAGAAACCATCTTCCAATGCAGGAGATACAAGTCCAATCCCCAGTAGGGAAGCTAAGACCCCACATGCTATGGGACAACTAAGCTCATGCACCACAGCTAAGACCTAACACAGCCATAAACAAATAAATATTAAAATTAAATACTGCTATCAGGTTGATTGATATAATCCCAGACATTAAAATGTATATTTATGTAAGCATGTATGGACATAAACATATTATTAATATATATATAACATATATACATATAATATATTTAAATTATGTAGCAACATATATGGAGAAGGCAATGACAAGCCACTCCAGTACTCTTGCCTGGAAAATTCCATGGATGGAGGAGCCTGGTAGGCTGCAGTCCATGGGGTCGCTACTAGTCGGACACGACTGAGCGACTTCACTTTCACTTTTCACTTTCACACATTGGAGAAGGAAATGGCAACCCACTCCAGTGTTCTTGCCTGGAGAATCCCAGGGATGGCGGAGCCTGGTCGGCTGCTATCTATGGGGTTGCACAGAGTCGGACACGACTGAAGCAACTTAGCAGCAGCAGCAGCAACAACATATATAAGCATAGTCTTTTGGAAATGTCTTCCCTTCTTTAACTGTAAATATCTTTAATTTAAATGTTAATATTTACATGCCAATATATACAGACTTTTTTTTTACAGCAACAGGTTACGTGGATGCGCCATTATTTCTTTCTCATCTCATTAAAAAGTACATACCTTTCTCCTCAGAAAATATGCAAACCATAGGGAGTGGAGTGAAATATTCATAGTATTAAAAGAAAGAATCCACCAACTATAAAAATAGTCAACAATTACAAAAATTTTGAAATCTTATTGAGAATAAAGTCATAGACATGTGAAAGATGAAATGTAAGACCTCACTGTGGGGCTTCCAAGTTGACTCATTGCATAAAGAATTCACCTGAAATGCAGGAGACACAGGAGATGTGAGTTCGATCCTGGGTCAGGAAAATCCCCTGGAGAAGGGCATGGCAACCCACTCCACTATTCTTGCCTGGAGAATTCCATGGACAGAGGAGTCTGGTGGGCTACAATCCATGGGGTCACAAAGAGTCTGACACAATTGAAGTGACTGAGCACAAAACCATGATGTACGCCATTCCATGTTGATACATTTGAAAATCATGATGGAAGACATTATTTTTCAGAGATTATAAATCTGAGATGCTGTGCATGTCTCTATAATGTTATGTCATTAAAATTTCTACTGTATTTGCAGAGATAAATTTCATATGAACATCTATTTCCTGAGTAATTTTTCATAAATGAGTTTAACAAATTGATTTAAAAATGTCAGTTCTGAAATAGGTAATGCATTACAGGAAACACATTTGAATTTTTAGAAAATAAAGATTATTGGTGAAATTATAAATCTTATTTAAAAATTTGAAAGTCATCTTTCTTTGTTGGTCTTTAGTGATAAGAGTTCCAATGGATTCTGTCTATTTACTAAAGAAGTATTCATGGTGGGAATGCGCAAATAGAATCTACTGGAAACAACAGGAGGTGTTGTATTCATGCTATGAGTGTCTCTAGAATGTTATTTAATTAAAATACACATATTTTATTTGCAGAAATAAATTTATAATGATTATTAGTTGCAAATAAAATCCTTAGCCCAGATGGTTTTATGGATGAAATCTATCATACCTTCAAAGAATGGTAATATTAAATTCAATATTAAGTTCTAGAACACAGAAAAATTCCAGCCTTCCCATTAATATTATACAACTACCATAACCCTAAAAGTAAATTACATTAGGAAAATAGCCTAACAAAAATGTGAAGACCAATCTCAACTAGATTCATATAAAGTTTAATTAAAAACCATTGCAATTCAAATTTATATTACATACTATTAATAAATAATATTTGGAAAAAAATCAAAGGTTGTTTGACATAACTTACTAATATAATTCAATCTATTAATTCTTAAAAAGGAATCTTCTTATTTTTTAAAAAGGACATTTGATAATATTTGACACATTTTTGATAGAAAATCACTACTCTTGTTAAAAATATTCCTTACTTCAATAATATCCCCTCAAAATTTTAATCACATGTTGGCTCCACTTTTATGTATTTTTAATTTAAGTTAGCCTGCTAAAATGATCTGTTTCCATCTTTTGCTTAATACTAGGCTGTATCTTACTTCTATGTGTATATATATATGTATTTGCATGATATACAATATATATTGTTATATATTTAAAATACTATATTCTTTATAATATATAAAAGTTATATATCTGTATAGATACTATATACTATCTTTTATATTTATTTTTTTGTATTATAAAGTATATATTGTTCACCAGGCCATTTGCCTTTTATGCATCAGTATGGTGCTATGTCAGGAAAGAACTTATGAGCCATCAGTTCAAAATCACTTATGATGCTGAGGACACAGACATGAATAAATCATAGGCCTTGCCCTTGAGGAGCTCACAGTCTAAGTAAAGATAACAGGTCTATAATGTACATCCATAGTGGTTTTGCTTTGAGAGGAAAATTATTTTCTCTTACAAGAGTCACTTGCACTAGCAGTGAAGTCCTGTCTTAATGTAAATCCTCAGCAGAATACCCATCACATAAATGACAACTTGGGAAAGTCCTCCACTCTGGAGTGTATGCCTAGATTTTTGAATTTCAGCTTCCCCTTAAGTCCAGTTCAGTGGATGATAGTGGATTGATTCTCACATCAAAAAGAACTCAGAGCTATACATACTTAACCTTTGGAACCAGCTACTGCTAGAAAAATAATAAGCAAGTCTTAGGAGGGAAAAAGTGTTGCTTGAAATTCTGCAGTTCTTTTAATCTTGTGAAGCATGGGATATAAATCAATAAATAACAATAACATCAAGAGGTGCAATTACATTTTCTATCCACTTAGAAACTGGAAAGAAGTCCTTGGTTCCAACAGCTTTCTTCCTTTAAAGTAATAACAGACTGAATCTTTACTTCTGCAACTAGGGCATGAGCCTGGCTCTAGGTTTGTGTCCTTTCACTGAATTGGAAATAGTGTAACACAATTAGAAGGGAAAATACGTCTATGCCAAGAGATTCTTTCCTCAAACTCTCTCAAATTAGAAACATGTACATGTTTAAAGTTATGTCTTAAGTACCTCCAAAAAGTAGACATTTATGCAAAAAGTTTTAGAAATAGTTGGGGTCTTAGCAGTCAAGTGAGCATTTCAAGTGAGGAAAGCCACTTACCTAAAGCAATGTGGCTAATTTAGGGGTATTTGTATCATAATTCTGACCTAAGTGCAAAAGACTCTTGCTAAGAATTTAACCGAATTTGGTACAATATCAGTAATTTTCTTATCTTTTTGTAGTTAATTCCCTCCAAGCCAGAGGTAGTTTTAATTTCTCAATTAAGAGTAGTCATGTCCTTTCCCTTGATTGGTTTGATTAGAAAGGTAATGAGATTTACCCCCATGGAACAGGTCCCATCACACTGTTCAATTTCAGGTGTGAAATAATATGCCTAAATAACCCAATGAAAACTGTCCAATGGATGTGTGTGTGCGCGTAGAACTCAACAATATATTTCCTTCTTTTTGAAAGAAATCGTTCTTTCCCCTACTACCTGAGTTGTTAAATTGGGCGGTGTGATGGAGCGTGTGAAACTAGGGAATAAATCCTGAGACCCACGGGTCATAGAAGTCAAGGAGAAAGGGAAGATTCATCAGCTGGTTAAGTGGGATGGGTTGGCATAATAAATAAACATAGGTGGAGCGACATCCATGACTGATGAAAACTTCGTCTAAGTTATTGAAGATGAGCTCAGGGCAGATGCAATGGGGAATCTGCTGTGGCTAGGAGGGCTTGTGTTAATAGAGATAGGATTCTCAAGTGCACTGATTCGCTCCAACTCAAACCTTTTTTTTTGCTCATTAACTGCTTTTCTCAGCCATAATGAACAGCCAGACTTAGAATTTTTAGTTTCATTCATCAAGTAGAGAGAATCCTAAGTGGCTGTTTGCTGGGTAAATGATCCTTTTAAAGAGAGATAAACAGGTGATGGCCGCACCCTCACTCCAGCGGAGAGAGAAACTGAGCACCACGGTACTCAGGGCTTCCTCCTCCTCCATGCCTCCTGGGTCGGAGGTTTTGGCTGGAGCAAATTACGTCGTTCAGGAACTCTCTCTCTGCTTATCTGTTTCTCTGTCTCTCTCCTACCTTTTTATTGTAAAATAAAACTCATATACAGAAAACCAAACAAAACAATAGCAGGGTGAGTTATTAATGAAAGCCAACTGTCTTCTCTCAACCAGCACTCAGGTCAAACAATATTACAGAAGGTTCTTCTTCTCCCTCCAAATGAAAGTTTTCTCTCAATATTCACCACAGCCTTGCCTGTAACAGCACAACAAACAAGTAAATGTGCTAGAAAAGTAACTAATTAACAAAGCAGATAAAGCCATTCGGTGGAATATTATGCAGCAGTTATAAAGATGGAGACCAAATCATTCAGTCAGTCCTTTATTTGTGAACCTGCAGGCCCAATCCTAGCTTCTGGGGAGATAAGATAAGAGTGAACAAAATAAAGAGTACTCATGTACTTTTAGAGATGACATTTGAGTGAGGGAGACCGACAATAACAGACCACCCCAATAGTAAACAGTAACATTGGAGTTAATGGGAATACTTTGAGAACAAGAGATAGAGAAAAAGATGCTGTCCATAGAAGGGCTTTTGGAGGCATGAACATTTGAGCAAAGTGAAGTAAGTTTGGGGAAGAGGATTCCAGTTAGAACAAAGAGCACTGTCAGTGGAATCTTCCAACAAAAGCAAGGCTAAAGTGAAAGGCTGTGCCGTGCTGTGCTTAGTCGCTCAGTCATGTCTGACTCTTTGCAGTCCCACGGACTGTAGCCCGCAAGGCTCCTATCAGGAGATAACTTCAGGGGAAACAAGATAGAGAGCCTGGAGGGGCTAAGAAGCCAAGGGAGGAAGTTTGGATTTTATTTTAATTGCATTGGGAAACCACTGGAGGGTTTTGATCAAGGAGGTCACCATCATATTTATGTTTCTAAAGATCACATTGACAGTGAGGAGGAGCAATATTTAGGAGGCCTCTTGTCTCAGATTTGGAGAAAGATGATGATGGAAGGAAGTTCTTCTTAAAATAATATGGAAAGGTCTTGAAGGCATATTGTAGATTTTTTTTTTAAAAAAAAACAAAACATTTCTAACGTGTGATCTTAGTTATGTAAAAATAGCAAAATTAGTACTTTCAGACCCCACAAATATAAGCTTGTATGCGTGACTATGCGTAAATGCTTATTTAGAAAGCTCTCAGGAGAATCATAGAAGGCAACGCAGCAGACAGGAGAAATAATTCTGGGAACAGAGTGGGTTTGACTGTGGGTGGGGATGAACCACTTTTGAATGATTTATTTTTATTTTTTGCAACAATAATGTATTCATTTGTTGATTGCCTATCTCATATACAGATTATAAGAATGATATAGTTGAATCAAGTGCTTGGGGTATGGCTAAAATAAAAATTATAAAGATTTTTAACAGCTGCCTTCAAAAAGATAAATACTTTAGAGACTTGGTGATTCTGGAAGCGTGAGCTAAATCTCATAATTTTACATTTACAAATTTGCTGTCAAATTATTTTCCCACAACATTAATTTCAGAAAAGATTAGATATACATTTACATGAAAGATGAGTAGGATGTTGAGAAGGTGTGAGAACAGGTACAGATTTATGACAGTTCATGCAGAAATTTTGATCTCGAAACTGCTGATGGAGGATAAACAGAAAGGAAAGCTAGTTTTAAGAGCACTGGATTTGGAGATTTTTGTTATAAAAATAGACAATTTAAACCTAACATGGAACCCATGCGCCTTTGTTTTCTGAGCATGGAGTTTCCTTTGAGAACAAGAGATGGAGCTAAAGATTCTGTCCATAGAAGGGCAAGTCACTTAACCTTTCTGAACTTCCATCTCCTCTCTGCGTAAAGATAGCTATTCCTACCTGATCAGTCTCCAAAAAGCACAGCTGAAGGAAGAAAGAGAGGCAGAGGGAGAGAGGAGAAAGACTTACTGAAAATTACAGGTGATGGCAGCTTCTACCCCCTACAGGGGTGTCATTTCTCTTTGGAGCAGGTAACCTTTTGTTGAGCAAAACGAAATGCTGGGACATTTGGCTATGACAGTATCATCCTCAAGGCATGCTAAGAAAGGAAGTTTGTGAAAGAAAGAAGATTAAATTGCCCTGCACAATAAATAAGAATTTCCAATTTTCTAGAACTGGAAAGAAGCCCACTAGGATGAGGAGGGTGGGGGCCCTGGGACTCTCAGCTGGAAAGAGTCACTCAGGGCCTTCTTAAGATACCATCTGCCTAACAGTGACCCGTTGTGATCTGTTTGTGGCTTGTATTGCAATGTGACACCCTCATATTCATCAGGCTCAGTAAATGACTGCCCCAGAGAAAGGCTTCTCCGTTTGGGACTCTGTGAATGCATGAGGGGAAGGTGTCTGTCTGGGGAGATTAAATAGTTACCAACGTGTAGGATCCCCAAAGAAACTTCAGAAGAGTTAGGAGTTTCCTATCACAAGGATGGTGAAAGTATTAGTCACTCAGCCGTTCCAACTCTTTATAACCACATGAACTGTAACCCACCAGGTTCCTCTGTCCTTGGGATCCTCCAGACAAGAATACTGGGTTACCATTCCCTTCTCCAGGGGATCTTCCCAATTCAGGGATCAAACCCAGGTCTCCTGCATTGCAGGTGGATTCTCTACTGTCTAAGCCACCAGGGAATCCCCTTCCTATTACAGGTGCAATAGAATTTGTCACCAGTGACTGTGTGTCTCCAGGTGACATCCGGATTGATGCAGGGATTAAAATAATGCAGGGAAAGAGTGGTTCACAACATACTTTATTAAATAAAGGCTCTTTATTTAAGTCTTTAATTTTAGTTTATTTTTGTGTATGGTGTGAAGTGAAGTCGCTTAATCGTGTCCAACTCTTTGCAATCCCATGGACTGTGGTCTACCAGGCTTCTCTGTCCATGGGATTTTCCCAGGCAAAAGTACTGCAGTGTGTTGCCATTTTCTTCTCCAGGGGATTGTCCTGACCCAGGGATCGAACCCAGGTCTCCTGCATAGCAGGCAGACACTTGACCCTCTGAGCCAGACAATGAGCTTCAGGCAGCTCAATAACAACAACAAAAACAAAGAACTCAATTATAATCCTAGTTTAAATAACAATGTTGATGCTGGATGTTACCACTGAGCAATATATGGAACTCTCTAGGCCTTGGTTGCCTTATCTCAGGGCTTCCCAGGAGGCTCAGTGGTAAAGAACCTGCCTGCCAATGCAGGAGATGTAGGTTCAATCCCTAGGTCAGGAAGATCTGCTTGAGAATGGAATGGCAACCCACTCCAGTATTCTTGCCTGGAGAATCCCATGGACAGAGGAGCCTGGTGGGCTACAGCCCGTGGGTGACAAAGAGTCAGGCATGACTGAGCATGCATTCACACGCACACACAATCTGGATAGTAATTTTAACTTAGATATTTTGGTTTTTTGGTGGCTTTTTTGGCAAGAATTTAAAAGTTAACATACATAAAGTGTTGATGGAAACAATCAATATTTTTATTAAATATTTATTTCCTTTACCTATTATACTACAAAGTAATCTCAGAATGTTACTTGCAATGGAGGCACCAAGACATTCTGGAAAGAGCAGTAACTCCAGGAGTCCCTCCATCTCTACCATCCCATTTATTCACTGTGGGACTCTGAGTCCTTAGTCCCTAAGTTAAGTTGTTTCATTTCTAAATCATGACCTTTGAACCAGATGATCACAAAGACGGATTTCCATTCAAACTAGCAAATTGTGAATCTCAAATCCTATATGAATGAGCTTGTGACATAGTTCCCATGCATCATCTGACATAAAAAAGTGGTTAAGCTTGTTTTCCATCCCCTTTATCCCCTTGAAAAGGTTCATAAAAGTAAAAAGTAACTTCCTCTCCAAGCCATATAGTTTCATGGAGATGGCTTTGTCTTTCTGAATCTTGAGTTGCCCAGGTATAAAAATGTTTTTTTTAAAGAATGAAGTCAGTTCAGTTCAGTCACTCAGTCGTATCTGACTTTTTGCAACCCCGTGGACTTCTGCACACCAAGCTTACCTGTCTGTCACCAACTCCCAGAGCCTGCTCAAACTCATGTCCAGAGTTGGTGATGCCATCCAACCATCTCATCCTCTGTCATCCCCTTTTCCTCCTGCCTTCAATCTTTCCCAGGATCAGGGTCTTTTCCAGTGAGTCATTTCTTCATATCAGGTGGCCAAAGTATTGAAGCTTCAGCTTCAGCATCAGTCCTTCCAATGAATATTTAGGACTGATTTCCTTTAGGATGGACTGGTTGGATCTCCTTGCAGTCCAAAGGACTCTCAAGTGTCTTCTCCAGCAACACAGTTCAATAGCATCAATTCTTCAGCGCTCAGGTTTCTTTATGGTCCAACTCTCACATCCATACATGACTACTGGAAAAGCTATAGCTTTCACTAGACCGACCTTTGTTGGCAAGCAAAGTAACGTCTCTGTTTTTTAATATGCTCTCTAGGTTGGTCATAGCTTTTCTTCTAAGCAGCAAGCATCTTTTAATTTCATGGCTACAGTCACCATCTGCAGTGATTTTGGAGCCCAAGAAAATAAAGTCTGTCACTGTTTCCATTATTTCCCCATCTATTTGCCATGAGGTGATGGGACCAGATGCCATGATCTTCATTTTTTGAATGTTGAGTTTTAAGCCAAATTTTTCACTCTCCTCTTTCACTTTCATCAAGAGGCTCTTTAGTTCCTCTTGCTTTCTGCCATAAGGGAGGGAGGGAACACAGCCCCGCCCATCTGCCATGAGTCAGACTTGCCTACCAGTGTCTAGGAGTCTCTGGTGGAGGCATGGCTTGACAGTTTGACCTCAGGCCAAATAACAGGGAGGGAACACAGCTCTGCCCATCAACCGAAAATTGGATTAAAGAATGAAATAGTCCTTTTCAATGTGGGATTTGACTCAAGATGAGTATGGCCAAAAATAAATAAGAAAATAGCCCATTCCCAAGCTCTCTTAAAAAAAATGTTTTTTTTTTTCAAAGAAGAAAACTAACTAGTAGAAAAGTGACTTGCAGATAAGAAAAAAATAGTCCTCTTCACACTTCATGACCAGGAAAGAGATGAGTGTGTCTTGGACTAATATAATGGCATTAAAAGTGAAGAGAAATTGATATATTTGAGATAGTTTTGCAAATAAAATTGATATTGATAGGATTTACTGATGCAATAGATTGGGAAGTTGGGAAAAGGAAGAATCAGAATGATGCTATTTCTGATTTAAGCAAATGACTTGATTGATGCCATTTAATTAGGTGGGAAAGGTTAGAAAACTATCATGAGGAAGAAAGGAAGATTCAGATTTCCATCTTGTGCCAGGTTGTTTGAGACATACCTCTGACTTCCAAATGGAAAAGTCACCTATCTATTTGATAAATAACCCTGGCATACAGAGAACAGGTTTGAGGCAGAAACAGCCCTCTTATTGTGGTCCATGCACACACATGACCTTTAAAAGCACCAGAAATGTATGAAATCACTAAAGCTACAAGGACCTAGCATCAAACCCTGTGGGGCAGATGCAGAGTGGGAAAGGAAAGGGAACCTATTAAGGTGAGGGCTGCCCAGGTGACTCAGTCGGTAAAAAATCCACCTGCAATGTGGGAGACCTGGGTTCGATCCCTGGGTTGGGAAGATCCCTTGGAGGAAGGCATGGCAGCCCACTCCAATATTCTTGCCTGGAGAATCCCCAAGGACAGCGGAGCCTGGAGGGCCACAGTGCATGAGGTCACAGAGTCAGACACGACTGAGCATTAGGGAGGAAGAAGAGCTAAAGCAAGAGGCTGACCACTTCACAAAAGTGGAGTATTCATCTCTGAATTGCAACTGAGAAGAGGATGGAGAAGAATCGATTGGATTTTGAACATCAGAGTTATTGTTTATCTTATAAGAACAGCTTTGGTGGCACCTTAGGAGTGGAATTCCAATTGAACATTTTCAAAAATGAATTTGAGGTCTGACTGAAAGGAAGCTACACATAGTAAATTGTTTTGCAAAAATTTCTCTTTAAGAAAAGCAGAAACTGTATTTTGTTACACCAAAAAAAGAAAAAGAACTACAGAAGGGAGTTTGATCAACTTGAATTTGTTAAGAACGTCTCCAGTGTTTTCAGGTGTTTCCTTCTCATTGCATGGTATCTCAGTACTTTTTTTTAATTTTATTTTTGGCTGTGCTGAGTCTTTGTTGCGGTGTGCGGGCTTCTCATTACAGTGGCTTCTCTTGTGGAGCACGAGCTCTAAGGCATGTAGGCCTTAGTATTTGTGGCATGCAAGCTCAGCCTCTCCATGGCAAGTGGGATCTTCCAGGATCAGGGATCGAACCCATGTTCCCTGCCTTGGCAGGTGGATTCCTAACCAATGAACCACCAGCAAGTCCTCTCATCCCAACACTAACACAGTCTGACTAAAGCAGGTTTAGTTAGTAGTAGTGGACTCTGGACTCACCATGCCTTAGCTTTTATATAATGTTAATTTAGCTGAAAGTGATGGAGACTTCTAATCCATC